>NC_137510.1:17370000-17730000 GCF_041902795.1 Electrophorus electricus
TGGGGTGTTAGCTACTGTACAGTCCCATGGTGATTTTATTCATAGGAAATCGAGTTCTGTGAGGTTTCAGATGCCTGTCGCCGGCAGCTACCCTCAAAGTTATTCATGGTTCTTTCAGCCACAGAGTACCATCAAAAAGCAGTTTGCTCGTAATAGTTGCCAACATGATGGCAGCTCCTCTACCTCCCACCATATCGAGCAGGCAGAGTGGACAAGCTCAGCAAGTTGTCAATACACAACCCTATGGAGCAATTAATGTAAATAGTTTAACCTTTTGTTTCAGCTTCATGGAGGAATCATTGTGACTTCATCACCCAGGTCATCAATAACCCCCCAATATACAGGCCATTTTCAGAAAGGTTAATAAGTGTAACCTGCTCCCTCTTGCGCTGTCTTAAGTCACGAGACCTGCTGTCCATGTTTTTTCAGCTCAGTGGTTCCTTCATTCCCCATTTGTTTGTGTTTTCATTAAGGACATGTCTTTGTATGCCTGAGGGTGCGCTTGTAAAGCTATCGATCCTGCACTGTTTTTTCCCTCCTTAAACAGACTGAAGGAATCTGATTTGATAAAATCTATTCTTTTAATTAGGCCTTGCTGTGTAGTTGCAAGGACAGTAGACCTGGATGATGATATAAATTTAGACAAATGATTATCTCCAGATATATAGTGATAAATGATATCATATTGCAAATTCAGTTAGGAACTACATGTAAGCATTACAGGGCCTTTTACTGTTTCAGTCACGTACTTACAGCTGCTATGTAAGTGAACTGCTGCATCTCAGTGGTAGAGCAATGGAGAGTTAAAAGATAGCAAATCTTAATTTTGTGTCACTTAATAAAGTGTCACTAGTTTAAGAAAAAATGGTTTTGATTCATTTATATGTTCCCAGTAATTACTAATTTAAAAACTCTCTCTACACAGACTGCTTTGGACTCAAAGATATGCCCATTGTTATCATCAGTTTTCAGTGGCAATTTAAATTCAGGGGGCATTGGGTAGAGTACTTGTGTAGAGATTTTATTTTTAGTTTATGTAACAGTCTAACACTACTGTAACATCTAAACAAGTGCTCCGTATTCATTTGTTGAAACCAAAATATGGCATATTGACACCCCTTTTCTGTACTAGCATTTTTCCCTGTCAACCAAAGAGTAGGTCAGGTGTAAGTTTCTTTGTTTCATTTTCATATTCACTAGCATTCTTTCCTAGATTTAAAATCTGTTATCTTTTCAAGTGCCAATTTGTAAAAGATATATTCATACTTAATCAATTGGTTGTGTTTGTGTGCCCAATAATTAAATGCAATCTTTTCTATTGTATACATAACACAGATTAGATTGCTTGTACAAAGGGGATGGTTAAAAGCAAGGTCATTTTTTAAAAGCTCATGTGGTGAAGGTATGTGACGTTAAGCAAATTATCATCCTGTTGCTTTTTATATTCACTGTTTAAAAATTTTCTCAATATTTTTTTTGGCCAAGACATTTCTTTAAAACATATGCTTAAACCAACTTACTGTAAAACATTGGTACCGAATGGACTTTCCTTCACTATGATTAATTACTGTGATTGCTAATCAGTGGACCTTTGAAAATGCTAATGCTAATCAAATTTCTACTTCTTAGAACTGCTGTACTAAGAATTGTAATGATATAAATATGAAATTATGAAATAGGCAACAGAGCTCTGATAGAAATCTGAGTCTTTACTAAGTCATCTACCTCAGATTGAAAAACCTAACAGTGCAACCCATTTAGAAACCTTGTCCACCTGTTGGGGAGAAAATGAAGCTGTTCCTCTCTTTATAATAATGCATCTCACAAGCTCTTGTGGGGCTTATAGCCTGGTAATTTATGGCTTATGCAGAGTAAACGGTAGCACATACCATGGCAACAAAGTAGCTGATCATTATTCATCTTTGTCCAAGTTCTCAAACTTGTCCCGACAGATTGCAGATACAGACACAGCCCACTTGGTTTTGCTGAGCTATCATCTTAAGTGAAGCATAACAGCAAGATTAATCCTGTGGAAACAAAGATTTTTTGGAAATTAAATGACAAGACGCAATTTTCCACCCTGCTGGCCTGCTGCATGGCTGTTGGAGACACACAGCTTAGAAGCGGAGTGGGAGTCTGGAGTAATGAGGGGTGGCGTGTGTGTGTGGATGTGTGTGTGTGGGTGTTACTGGAAAGAGAAAACTACCAGTTACACCATGCTGTCATTAAAATGTTAATGCTAATACAATATGTTTTTATTGCACAAATGCACAGAGCATAATTTTTAATTTATTTTATTCCTTCTTAGGGCTGTTTTACAAAATGGGAATCTGAATTAATTTTTTTTTTTTTTTTTTACTTTAGGGTTTGCACTATACTCTTGTGACAGAGATACTCATGGTACTGACCTAATCTAAGCAAATGTGCTTTTATAAACTTACATCCATAATGATCTTGATGGAGCAGTGTACATACCAGGCCTCATGATAAATTCATGCAGATTCAGAACCATTCATGCACTTAAGCTCACTTATAGTGTTTTTATGTTTAATGTAATGCTTTAATTATAATCTTTTGATGTTTTATATTTTCTTAGACAAATGGTCATCCATGACTTGCTGGATGTACTTTGCTAAGTTCTACAAATTCTGCCACTTACTTTACTTAATGAAACTCATCTTAAAGCCACTTATATAGTGATCAGATCAGAACTTAGCTTAGATCAGAACTCAGATCATAACTCAGTTTAAAGCCATCTACATAGGGATGTACAGATCTTTACATTTTTGTTGATATTTAGTTAATATTTACTCTTCTCATTTTTGAGGGGTGTGCGACTAAGATTAATATAAGCGTTTTTGATGGTTTGCACTATTGGTGATTTGGCATCCTCCAAATGTGTGATGTAGAAAACTTATGGGTGTGGATACAATGTCCTGGATTTATATTTTCTTTCTAAGATATTTGATTAAATTACATTATTTGTACATGAAAGAAGTGATCTGGAATTGGCAGCTAGGAGAGTCATTATGAAAACACAAACAGATTATTTTTCATTAGTAGAAAATACTACTTTTGTTGAAAAAAGATGCTACCTCAAAATTTTACTCTTGATTACTAAAAGGTGAATTTTTTCACAAGTTCAGCTTTTTTTGATCTCCCTTAAACTGATAAAGTAGTATTTGATCTCTGTGTATATAGCATTTGACCGATGAAGGCATACTGACCAGTTAGATTTTACTACTTTCTACTACTTTATGTCTCTAATGTATCTGTTTTTGCATCCCAATATAACTTTGCAATATAACTTTGTAAAGTGCAATACTTCTGTGAATTTGATGTGCCAATATATTTACACGATCCTATGGTGTATGACCGCAGTAGTTGGTTTGACTATGTGACATTAGCCTTAGTTCTTAATTAACTGGATAAAGTCACTTGCAGGTTAAATCTGACCAAGTACAAGTTTATAAGGTTACCTAGCTTGGGTGGGTCCTGTTCTTGTTCTTGTTATTGTTTATATCCCACTTTGTTTTGTTAATAAATATTTGTTATCTTAAGGTGTGGAGTTGTTGTGAGTGGTGCCAACAAGTGAGAATTGGTGTGGCTGTTTTCTATTAGGCTGATACTTAAGCATGACCAAATTCACCTGTTTATCCAGATTAAAGCAAACTGAGCTATGCTCTCTTTCTCTTAATGGAAAAGCCGTGTTTGTATGATAAATTTACGTGTGAAAGAATGAAAGGAGAAAATCCAAACAAATTAAAATATAAAATTTTAGAAGAAATTGTTTACACATTAGTTTCAGTTTAGAGCATTTTTAAAAAATTTGTAAATATGCTATTGGGAGCAGGTCTACTGAGTAGTTCCTTTAGCAACCTCATAGTGAGCTTCCTCTCTTATTTTGGAAGCAGTGCTTTCATCACATTTTTTTTCACTGGATGTTTATATAACAAACCAACAATAGCATGACATTTTCGACCATGTTACAACTATTGGAATTCATAGTCTGTATGACTAGGTTCCCTGAGGTTCTGTTGCTCTGGACTCTCTCACCTTTAGCCCTGGCCTTACACAGGGTACCTGCATAGCAAGATAGATTGTTTCCTGGATTGAATGCAATGAGGGAGTCTGTGATGATTCAGCCCACTGCTATGTGCACACTCTCTTTCAGTGAACCAAATCTTGGAATGGGAGGACAGGAAAGGGGTGTCATTCTGGTGGAATAACATTGTTACTGTTGAAGTTCATCCTGTACTGCTGGATGATCCTGTATCGAGTTCTGCTGCCCAAATTTTGGTCTAGGTTTTTACAGTTTGTAATTCTAATTATCTACATTTTTAAAGAGAATATTCTCTCGGCATCAAAGAAATTAGAATAGAATTCAAATGTCTGAGACCCTAAAACATGAAGAGAGTATGGCAGGTAGCTAGCTGCAAACATATGCACCAATTACTGTAATTGTTCTCCTTTTTTTCCATCATGTCGTCTTAGGAGTGAGACACGACACAGCCCGTAGAACAGACAAGGGAAATTGGTCCTTTGGAGGCCCTCTCAGGCTTGTTAGTATTTCTCAAAGAACAGAAGTGCACAGACACTCGTGCGTGCACACATACACACACACACACACACACACACACACACACACACACACACACACACACACACACACACACAAAAACTATGCAAACATGCTGGAGTAATGCTATGGCTGTATATGCCACTGAGATATTGTATGTTACTAAATTCCTGATTACATAATACAGTTATTTTCTACAGTTAAACCATTAGTTGCCAGACAAGTTTATTGTGCAAACTTGGTGAATGACCTGCTGTGTAAATACACAGTACACATGAATGAACACATCCTTGCCTCTAAAATACAGTTAACATTGACATTATCACATGAACCATTAAGATATCAGAATAAAGAATTTTCCACTTTGATGGTAAAAGTTGGTTTGCTGGTGACATATTCAGTCAAGAAGCTTAATTTTTTACATACTTTTTCAGGTTTATTATCAGGCTTACCTGCTCTGTATTATGCGTTCTTCTGTACTTTTACAAATTACATAACTCTTCCTAAGCAAAGACTCTTCTTCTGGGTCCAGTGTCAAATTTGCCCATCTGAAGTTAGGGCTGTTGGAGTTGGCCTAAATTATGAAGCCATTTGGGATTCTTGGAAAACTCTATGTACAGTCCTTATTCTGTCATAAAATCAGCATGTAGCCACGAGTCAGTACATTGTGGCAAATACCACAATAGCTGGCTAGTCCTGTTGGGTGGAATCTGGTCTGGTCTGTTAATATATTTTGTATATATATAGATATATATATTTCTCTATGCACCCCTGTTTTTTTTCCTCAGTTTGGACAGAGCACTCTAAAACCATTTCACTGCGAGTTATACTATGTATGACTATGTATGTGACAAATAAACCGAACTTGAACTTGTCTGTGATTTGTAGACCAGCCTGCCTTTTTCAAATCTGTTAGAGCAGGATTGAACACACATCTTTCCAGGGCCACAGGGGCTCTGGTATTTTTGTGTACCTATAGTGTTAGGCAGTTCTAAATATGTTTGTACAGGAGAAGAACTCAAGAAGTAAGAACTTCAATTGAATCCTAAGGTATAAGTCCAAAATTTGTGGTAAAAACCTTTAGTGAATGAAAGCTACTTTTTCAGCTTCATACATTAAGGAGGCTTTGACTGAATTATTGATTTGGGTTTAAGTGAAAAAGCTAATATATGCCTTTTGTTACATACAAAACATTAAGTCTTTCTGTAGAGTTAAGACTTTTGTCCTTGGATGTAATCCTGTGAATAAAAACTAAACAACCAAACCTCTTGATAAAATCCAAATGTCTCAGTAAAATCAATCAGTGCATAAGCAACTTCATAAGCAAGTTCATATATCTTTACTTTAATACTCTCTACTTATTGAACTATGAGATGATTATTCTTCTCTCTCTAGGTGGAGTGTATGTCTAATTTTAAGGTTTTTTGCTATTAATTGGGTGTAATTTCTATGTGAAAAGGCACAGTTAAATTAAAATGTCCTTTTATGATTTTGCACTGCTATTCTTCCTTTTCTGATAATACTGTCATGATATTGGTCCTTCGTTAGACCACACGAGCATTGAATAATAATTATTTGAATATTAACAATGATTTTAATGTCTTATTGACTTTATGATTCTTCCTTTTTAAAAATCACAATCTCCAGGTCCTAACACAAATGTATAGCACCGTGAGAACATCTTGGAGCACCAAACTAATAATAAGTAATGTATCAGTGCAGTAAGTGTAATATTTGTTTTAAAACATACCGCATAAACAAACACTAATATAATGATACACTTACGGTGGCCAGGAAGACCCATCGTGCTGCAAATACATAAAACATATAAATCAAAATGACAAGTCATGTACTACATTTCAGAAATGCTGCAAATCCAGTCACAACACAACAGAAGTGTTCTTTCTGTAGGGATATTTTGTATGCGTGTAAAAACATCACACTTCAGATAAGATGGTGAGAATAAGAGTTGACCAACTAGTCCTTGTTGCAGACCAGCTAACCAAACTGGTCATTGTAGTAGACCACCTAAAACATAAAACTTGAATGGAAATATAGCTTACGCTGTAAATTATTAACACACTCTGACTGTAGCTAGTTAGCTAACTACATATTAAGACAGAAACAGTCATGTTAAATGGGACTTTTAGTAGCATTCTGTACAACCAACAAACAGTAAATACTTGGAACACAAATAGGTCAGTTGTTCATTCTGTATGAGCGTAACCAATGATAAATCCGTGGTAATCGTATATATAATTATTTTTCTTCAGCTAACCTACTTGGTTACCGCTGGTCTCATAGGAGTCCATGCCCCCTGTCTGTCTTCTGGAAACACCTCCGTTGTGTTGTGGCTGGATTTGCTGCATTTGTGAAGTAGCATGTTTTTTTTTAATTTGCAATGTATTTCTGAAATGTAGGTGTTTTAATTTTTATGAATATGCTTTGTATAATTTCAGTGCTTTTTTCATTTGCAGTATGATGGATCTTCATGGCTACCGTAACCTATAAATTGAAGTGAAAAACTGATAAACATTAACACAACAAAACATAACATGAATTTCCAGAATTTCCATCTTGTGAGATGGCTAGAAGAACACAGGTATGGTCCTCAATCAAGTCTTTAAGGTTTGGCTTTCAAAAATGTACTTCAACTGTACTGGAAACAATAACCTAGCTACAGATGGAAGATACATTGTCAGGACAAAAACCCAGCCTCTGGTGGATCAGAGACATGGAAATGATGAAAAATGAAAAATAAATTTTTACACAGAATTGTATGCACTGTTCTTAACAAACACAGTATATCTATTAGATTATAAGACGAGCATGACAATTATTGTATATAATTATTTTATCAATAAATCTCGAAATTAATAATTTAGACCAGAACTGTCATAACTTGAGAGGAAACTTTAGGCCTGCCTCCTGTGTGTTAGTGCCTTTTGGTAAAGATGACTTCAGTGAAGATGACATGTAAATTTAATGTGGCATTATAAAACAAGCAGCAACTGGTGAGCTGTGTTTATGTGAAGTTATTTCAAAAGGGCAATGCATTTGTGGCAAAAAGAAATCCCTTTGGTCACCCTTACAGTTCTATCACGGTTATAGTTTTATGTACAATCCATTGATTCTAAAGGTTATTGAGGCTATAAAAAATAAAGGCAGTGCTTCTGTACTGTGCCTGCAATAAACCTTGAAACAGGGCACTTGCAAAATGAAATACTTTATGGCTACGTCCTGAGAAATCAGTCATTTCTGGTTTTACTGTGGATGGCTTATTAATGTGACCAGCTGTGTGGTCTAGCTATCTTATTCCTGCCTCTGGACTCAGAGTGTGGGCTTGGTGTGATCACGACTTTTGCACTTTCATTGCCCCACCCCCTGGGAAGGTGCTACTAATGAAACATTCCACTACTGACTCTTCAAAGATCATCTATAAACACAGAATAAATGGTGGAGCTGGAGGTTCCCCCGAAGCCCCCTACATATCTTCCCTCTACTTCCTTGTAACATAAATAATAGGGAAAAAAGTGCAAAGAATGGCCTGAAGCAGGGCAGGGTGGAGAAACGCAAGCAATGACATTCATATCAGTGCTGCCACTGCAAGGTAAACAATGATTCCTAATAATGAGCTGAAGTTTTAATTAAGACGAGGCTGCACTAATTACAGCTCCTGACAGTGATGATTGAGTCTCTGATCCCATGTTCTGATTACCCCAAGCTGTCGGAACCTCTTCCGCTCGGATGGGAGATGGTAATGAAATTACCTGCCCCACACAGTGGGGGCCCCTCTTCATCACACTTATCTCCCAGCCTCTACTTGCTCCCCTCATGGGAAGATGATACAAATGAAATCTGGACACAGAGAGTGATGTGGAGTTGATCTGTGGCATATCAATTTAATGTCTTCTTCTTGCACCTCAAGAACACTGATTCAAAACCATACTGTGAGAGAGAAAGACAAAGTGTGTGTGTATGTGTGAGAGAGAGAGAGAGAGAGAGAGAGAGAGAGAGAGAAAGAAAGTCAGTGTGAGTGTGAGAGAGAGTGCGCACATACATTTTTTTTTCTTTATTTTATAACTCTGGAAATAAATTTGCCCTGTATTCCTCCAAAGCCTCCAGCACATAGTACAGAATGTGGTATGAGTTTGGATTATTTCAGTGTATTATGGTTATTATCTGCATCACTAAGAATTAGATTAAAAAGAGGGTGGGGATTCCTGAAGGAGAAACCTAATTGTTTAAGGAGCTAGGCTCTAGTGTGTGTGCAGTATCTTTAGCTTAGTCTCATACTTTTTGCTGGACCACTATGAAAACCAACCTAGAAAAGATATGAAATCCGCATATGTGCAGGGATAACCAGAGTCCTGGCTCATATTTCCACAGTAATAGATGATGTTGCTCTAAAAGAGTGACTGCTGTTCTCCTATTAGTCATTAATTATAAGTAAGCAGTTATATGGATAGATTGCATCCAACAATTATCAGCAGCAAAATGTGCCACTTGCTGCTGAGGAAGCCAAAATAGCCTACATGATTGTTTATGCATGGATTTTTTTTCTCATCATTGCTGTGAACATCTCACAAAATGACATTCATAAACACTGTAATTAGCCACTATTATTGTGGGTTTGTTTTTAATGATAATAACTTCAGTCATGATTCTCTCTCTCTCACTCACTCAGTCACATGCGCACGCGCACGCATACACACACACACACACACACACACACACACACACACACACACACACACACACACACAGAGAGAGTTAAAATAGGCCTAAACTAAATACAATATAATATAAATATTCCATATTAACACTCCCAAACACAGTTGTTACCATATTAATAATCATAAAAATAGCGATCATATAATAATTTCAATATTATATAATATTAAATTATCAATATGAATAATGTATTTAAATTTAAACTTAAATGTAAACAAAAACTTTCTTTTAGTTGTTCATCAAATTGTAAAATGACAACCATTTTACAAAACAAATCCATTATCACCATAATTTGATCATTTCAATGGTGTGAAACCAGATGCAAGGCGGCTTAACTTATCCACCCACTAGACTTGTGGTCAGGAAACAGTTTTCCCTTCCATTTCATAACCTCTTATAGCAGGATAATGCTTAGTGTTGATTGGCTGTTCTTCAATAAAAATTTGTCATTGGAAGACAGATTTAATCTAGGCACTTCAGGTGGTGGATAGCTTGAACTGTGTTTTATGGCTTGCTTTATGTCATGAAGGAGCTGTGGAGCCTACAGGTTATCCAGTTACACATCATGACATCAAAATACTTTTCTGATTCATGAAGATTCATAAGTTCACTTATGATTCATAAGTTCATGGAGAAACATATTTAACATAGGATTGTTGTTAAAGTGACATTTTCAGTTGGCGGGGGCGGGGGGGGTGGTCTTAACCTTCCTTGGCTTCAGTGAGGAATCACTGTCCTAATAATGACTTTTTCCCCTCAATTAACCAGCTATCAGGGATGTGTATTCATAGGTGCTAAATGTGTATTCAAACAAAGTGAAAACAGCCTAGATTTAAAAATGATCAATTGCATTTTAACATCACTTTGATGATTTCTTCTTACTTCAGTAGGGTTTTTTTTACATAATAGATTGCCTTTATTGAAATACACACATATGAAATGCAAAGCTTCAGTATAGTATTTATTGTTGTGGCCATGACCGTTACTACTACTAAGTGTATCTGCTCTACAAGATAGAATCTAATGGACTTGTGAGCTAGCAAGCCTATAGGAGCCATTTGTCTCAGCAGTAATACACCATCTCATCAGAGATTTCCTTAACTATCCAGATTACATACTATTGTACATTTAATGGCAGTCCAGCAAAATTAGGAACACCTATCTGTCTCAATTTTCAAAGTGCATTGGACAAGTATACTTTGAATGGCACACACACCTTGCTACTTTTTCATTTCAAACTGGAACAAAAATGGCCAGCAATTGGCATCAATCAAAAAAAGACAGAAAAACTACTTTTAACTTTCCTGTAAGGGTGTGTGTGTGTGTCTGCCTACACGCGTGCATGTCTGTATACTCATGAAAACTAGGCTGCTTTCATTTTGTTTGTGAATATCTCTAATGAAAAGGGTACTTTAAAGCACAACAACTACCTTGCTGTGTGTTTTTCTGTTCCGTTATATTGATTTGATCTAACTGAATGAAAACCTGTCTCTGGATTTGGGAGTGTGCATGGTGGTGATTGAAATGGGACTGGAGCACAGGGGCCCGTCAATGCATTATTCACCACTGAGTTGAATGCACTAGTCCAGATGTCTTTACTAATGAATGAGGCCTGTGATGTGCTGCTGAACTCATCAGCCATGAATCACCAGCAGTCGTAAATAACGTTCCTTTAACCCGGATGGAGTGGCCCTGCATGTGTGCCAGTCTTCCATCCACTATCACAGAAGGGTGAATGTGTGCATAGTTCCATTCTTACTACCTATACCTACCTATTTTACTATTCAGTATCCACAGCATAGTTGAAATTGTGTATTTTATCTGAATGCTGGCTTGGGGCACTGTGGGTTTTGGCTGGTGGTTGTGCTGTGTCTGTGACTCTGTGTTCTGCTGGGGTGTCAGCATCACTATCATGCTGTCACTATCTCATCAAACATTTAACATTTACACCACATCATTCACTGTGCTGAGGTCTGTCAATTAGTGTAGCTAGTGACCATTAATAGAGGTGCTGTCCTTTCCTATCTACACGCTAATAATATGAAATGTCTAATAAATAACTGGTAGGTATAAAATCCATATATTCTTTTGTAGTTGTAAAATTTGTTTGTTTTGTAAGGTTGCCATGAGATTCTGTATTGTGTGAGGTTCAATACTTATTTATTACCATCATGGACACTCATACAGTCATTTCACATAGTTCGTAAAAATAGTTTTCAGACTCATATAGAAAACATAACTCATGTGGTACTTAATATCAGCCAACAGTTTCATTTCAAAGGACTGGTTTTGGGCCTCTGGGTATCCACATTTCTCAGATGTTTCTATCCACCACACACTAGAATTACTTCTTTACTGATATAGGGGCCCTAAAAATCATCCTTAACTGTTCAGTGCCCCAAGCATCTCCTGAAACTCCCACCTCTGATTCTCCAACAACAGCTCTCATACAGAGACAGAGTAAGCGATTGGTCAACCACTGCACTGCACACAGTTAAAGGCTTTCTCAAGGGCTCTCTAATGAAATCAAAAAAGCCCCCCTTGGAATCCAAGTTTCCAGTAATTTTACTGTAATGATAATCTGAGACTTACTATACAGAGCTGCCTGCCCAGTCCACTCAGCCAGGCTGCCAGTCTAATAGTTCTGTGGGTTTAATTCACATTATTTACACACATTCATTAGCCATGCATGGACACAAGTGCATAATCAAGCTTCATGTTGCCATTGTAAACCCTCCTAGGATCCTTGCAGACCAGGTTTAGACCAATAAGTCAGGTCCGAGCCCCCTAAATCCTCACAAATGTCAGCTGATTTAGAGGCATCATTGCCCTTTTCAAGAGGAACCGCCCATATCAAGTGAAGAAAATATTAATCAAATGATTTTCCAGTCATTGAAGAATAAACATTTCTGAATGTCTAACTTATGAATTTGTCTGTCTTATTTGCTAATACTTTATGGCAAGCAGAATGTCATGAGTTATTTGAATGAACACCCTTTATTAATGAAGTAAAAGTGTGTCCACACACTGCTATGAGGGCCTCTGAGGCAGGTCTGTGTTAATAAACACAGGTCCAGACCATCTGGAGAGGTGGAGCGGCAGTTCTGCTGCTGGCGTCACACTGTTTATGCTGCCTGAAGAGCTGGCCACAGAGTCACTGCAGTTCAGCCAATGACTAATGCCTCCTACGCCTCATTACTGCCCCATCACTCACCCCTAAACATCTTCCTACATATGCAGTATTTATAGGCTGCTGTAAGTATGCCTCCTTATATGGATTTAGTATATAGTGTCTACCTATAGAGCAAAGTCTATAATGATTAAGCTAAGAGTCTATAATATTAAGCTCTTAATGTGAACGAGTGCAGGTTAGATGGCAGGTGTTTAATGGATTTATGGTACAGTGGTACTTACAATGGTACCAACTGTGCTTGATCATTTGACTGGACCTTTGTCATACTACCCTAATCATGTAGTCTGCTGACTCACTCTAAAAGAGTGACTGCATAGTCACTATATAATACAGTTACAGTGAAGGACATAGTGCTATATTTGCTTACCCTTTCTATGGATAAAACTGACTTATTTTACTTTTCATTCATGACACACTGAACAAAGACACAATGCCCACTTCTAATGAATGTGATGTGCATGACATGTTCACTACCTGACTGTACGGTCTTCTCTCCTTGCCTGTTAACTATCCCCCACTCACGGATCCTCTACAAATCTACCTCTGTCTCAGTAGCAGCTTGTTATAACAGGGTAAACAAACGATTCTTTATTATAATAGTCTCTTGCGGCAGCATTGCACTGTATGGGGTGAAAATTACACACATTACAGCGATTGGCAGGCAGCGGGGGAGACCCATTCTATGTCTGTCTGTCTGTCTGTCTGTCTGTCTGTCTGTCTCTCCTTTTTTCTCTCTCTTTCTTTGTCTTTTTCTCTTTCTCTCTGTCTTTCTCTCTCTTTCTTTTTAACCTACCAGTCACAGCAACATCAACTGAATTTCAAATGGAACCTAGGCTGTAACAGAATGAAATTGATATCTTGAATGCTAAGCCTTGCATTACAGGCATGGCGATAATGGCTTGGTGTTTTATGAGCTGGGCCGTCTCGACAGCCTCATGCTCCCTTAATCTTACTTTTGCCTGAAGCTAAGATAAATCTTGGTGCTGTAAACTCTATGGTAATACAACTGCTTCTAAGTATTGATCATTTTTCTAAATGTCAGTCATCGTGTGGGGCTCTTGTGGTTTATGGCTGCCAGCCCTTCTGGGTATGGCTCTGTGTGCACTGATCTTGCATTTCTGCTGCTGCTCTAGAAACAAGGATGTGGCACAATACGGAAGCATGAGACCACTCCCATGAGCAGCAAAGTCGCCAGTGTAGAATTAACTCTTTCATGCTTGTTGGTGTCCATCTTGACCTTTTTAAAAACTATAGGTGTTAATTCAGCACTGAAGATTTTGCTGAATATGACGGAATCAAAATGTAGGGTGGAAATGTGTGAAATGTTTGTACAGCACACATGCTATTATATTATCGTAAGAGGACACAAACCCTGGCAGATGAATGTGTGTACTAAAGGGAGGTTAGGAGTGTGTGTTGTTCTCAGTTGAGCATGCACTCTTGAGTGCAGATGGTAAGAGAACGACTGTGTGCTTTGACAGTCTGGGCAGTTGATAAAACACGCTGCTCTGCTTGTGGTTAATGGGGGTTCTAGAGAGGTTATCACCCCTGGAGAAAGGGACATACTCTCACTCTCTCTCTCGTGCATGTGCACACACATGCACATTCAAACAAACACACACCTGATTGCTATGGGCCCCACTGGTGATTGGATCTGGAATGTGTTTACTTTCTGTGAGGAGGTGACATTGTGATGAAATGGCAGCTGTTAAGTGAAGGGACTCATTGTGCTGTTTGTTGTAGAAACTTCTGCACTACTCGATGGACTTCAGGTATTATAGAAACAACCAAATGTTGCTAAATCAATCTTACGGCGGCTAGCCATTGTTACATAACAAATGGCTTGGTGGCTCTGACAAATGCAGACCTACCTTGCAGGTCGATCCCCAGTTGGCATCGACTACTGCTGAACTTGTGAAAATGGGATGAGGGTTATAACTGAAATTAAGAATATGAGTCCATGTTTAGGAAGTGTTCTGAGAAATGGCATTACATACAAGAGGTATGAAACATAATGACTAGAGGATAAACATGAGTATATATATTGCTTACAGTGCTTATTCATCTTAGCATATGGCATTTCTACAGTATGTAATATATTAAACTTATTCTCAGCATATTGTATACTCAGCAGCCATCAAATGTGTCGCTGTAATCTGCATGGAATGGAATGTGCACACAAAACAATTATAACACTAAAGATCTCTACATTCACATGTATGCACTGAACATTATTTCAAAGTTGCTGAAATAGTGTGAGGATTGATATCATATGAATATATGCTTTGTGAATGCTTCAGGCTATTAAATCCATTAAATCAAAACCATGCCTTCTTATGTTGATTGCACATTTTGTTTTAAATATTTTAATGAAAAAAACCCTTGCAATTTAGTATGATAGCTATGTTATGGTAAATCACAGGCAAATGCAAATAGAAGTGTAAAGCTGAAAGATAACTTGAGCAACTAATGATCTGGGATGAATCCTTGGCTTTGTTTAAATTTTGACACAGCAGTTTTTACTCTAAACAGGGCTTGACTGCTTGCCATAAAGTTTCCTTAGCAAGGAGTTGTGACTTTCAACAACAACAAAAAGATTTAACACAGAAAGCAGGGAGACAACAGTACACAAAATCACTTGCCTTCACCAGAAGGGATTTTAAATCACACTGTGTTAGCTTTTAGTCCAATGCTCTGGCAGAACAAGCACCTAACTGAGGTCCGCATATGCTCTTTCAGTGATCTGTCGTGTCTGTGTGCTCTAAAACATGATGACAGGGTTGTCACTGTACCTATTCCATTTGTTTCTATTGCCTTTGCTAAAATCTTAAAATGTTCCCCTGGCTTCAAACCATCTAGTATAGTTATTTTTTTTCATCCAGGAAGATTTCTGTTTGTTAGTTCAATGGTTTCCCTTATGTGGGTCTGTTTTTTTGTTGTTGTTTTTTTGTTTCATGAAACAAATTTCAAACTGCCACTACATAAGAATTTATAAAGCATAACTATGTGACTGACAGATATTAAGCTCGAGGCAATTTTAAAGCTATTTCTATATCTATTCTACTTGGGTGTCTTTTGATTTTATGTGTAATTAGCTGTGCTAGACCATTTGAAGCTAAACACATGAACTTAGCCATGAATCTTAGCCAAAATAAGATATGGCTTAACTAGCAAAGAAACTAAGAAAGAAAGTCAGGGCCATCAACTTTTTGATAAGGGGAACTGTTGGATTATAGTCCACCTCCTGAGCTGCAGTTATTATTATTCTAGGCTTTCAGGGAAGGCCTAATAAGGCCTGACTGTTTGTCACTGCAGATTTGAATGTGACATTGAGAAGCTGGTCGTATTTTCCAAAAATCCCATTTTTAACCAAGGGGTAGGCAGGTATCATTCTTTCCGTTAGCACGCTGCCTCATCCATCTCTCCTGCTGTCCTTCGTCTTATCCTGCAGTTGCTCTGCCAGTCCCATCAATCTGTGGGCCTTATAGCCAAAGGAGACAGCGTGCATATAGAATGGCCATGCTTTGGGATCTGATGACGTGCTGAGCGGTTCCTCAGGGATGATGAGTGAGGAGGCGAGCAGCTGGGAGAGGCGGCTCTGTGGCCAGTGTGCTGCTCTACACTGAGAGCGATTGTGAATGCAGAGGAGTGCCATGCATTAATCAGCTCTGGGAGGCCTGAGGGAGGGAGGTTCCTGTGGCTGCCTGGGTCAGTCTGAGGACGCAGTAAAGTGGCTTTAATGATGGGGTGTATCCAGACAAGTCATGCTGGCCTTTACAGGTTGGCTTAACCTGTCACTACTTCCTGCTGTTTGCTGTCTCATGCACACTGTCAGCAGTGAAGAGAGTGGGATTTTTTTTAGACAGTGGTTAAAGCAGTGCAGACTTGGCTTGCCCTTTGACCCTTCAGTGCACAAATGTATTATTCATTTGCTTTTCTGGTTGGCTTTGGGTAGTGTGTAGGGTCTGGTGAATATCAGCTTGAATGTATTGCAAGAGAATGTGAATTATAACTGACATGGGAAAAATAGGTTTGTTGTACATGTGCAAATCAAAATGCATGTGCTGTTTCAGATTCATATACATTAAACATACATAATTTAGAGCTGCTTCATTGGGTTCTTACTCTGCATTTAGGAACTAAAACAACACAAAAGGTAATAGTCTTTCAGAATCAGTGATGCCACATCATCAACTATCATCAATTATTCTCTCTCAAGACAAAAGACATTTCAACAGAATTCATGCAGCTTGTTGTAATTTCACTCATAAATGAGCCATTATTCTAGTTTTGCCATATACGTAAATAACATAAATGTTTGCTTTTGTTTTTTCTTTTTTTTTTGCATATGTACAAACAATGCAACAACTATAGAAACACAATAAACCTAATGTAAAGATATCTAAATATTTATTTAAATAAAACTTCTCAGATTTGCAACAGTGGGCTCTGAATTAAGAGTGTAATAGTATCACCATGGAAAACACTATTGGCACATATGTGAATGGGGCTTTTTCAAAAACCACCACAATTTGGCATTTTTCTATATCCTTACTGAATAAAATATTTGGGCATCTAAAGTCAGTAAATGTCTTGTAAAATACATGGAGAATAAGAGCTTATCAAAATTCCCTTGACCAAAACTTAAAAAAAAATCACTATTCAGTCTTGAGAAGCCATTTCCATGCACATTGATAAAAGAACTAGCCACATGTAATCCTTCTGTGCTGTGTGTGTAGCATTTACATCAAACTGCTATTTGAAGTTGAATGGGGTAAACTGCTGTGGGACATTAATCAAGGAGAAGCAGTGGCTTCCCTCACATCAGCTTTTACGCACAACTGGTGGGCGGATTTAGCAGGCCTTCAGGGGTTGAGCCGGTCTCTCTGAACAACAACATGGGATATATTTAGACAAAATTGCTGCGTTGCTGTCTGACTTCATTTAATTGCACCGTTCAAGGTGCAAAATGACTGTTGTATATGTTAATATAGAGCCTGAGGGCTATTACATTCAAAATAGAAAGCTTTCAATGATAATGTCTGCATATAGTTTCTTTAAATCTCACTATTATTCCATTTTTTTTCTCTGCACATATGTAATTCCCTGTATCTTTCAAAGTCCATTTCCTATTTTGAATTTAACTTTTTCATTGAAGGAATATGAGGTGGATTTGTATTTATAAATTGAGACCATTAGAAGATGATAATGATGATGATAAAAATAATAATAGGTGCAAGGCAGTAAAACCTTACAAAACATAATATAAAAGCTAATGCTAATATAATTTTCTCAAGTCCTCCACTTAAATACAGAGGGCTAAAAACTCTGTGTTACAGTCCTCCATCTTCCAGGAAGCTTCAACAAGAGGAATGAACAAAATGGAGAAAAAGCTGAACAGAAAGCAGGGAGGACTGGGTACCTAGAAAAGAGTGTGCAAATGCATACAACAGCTTTTGATCCAAGATCTTCTTAGTGAGAACCAGCTCCCATTTGATCTTTTTTTCTCCCTACAGTTTGTCTCACCCTGTTTTCTTACACTCCACCTCCATCTGTCTACTCAGCAAGTGTTCATATAAGTCCCCCATGTTCATTTTCATTTTCTCACCTATGAACTATTTCATAATTTATATATGTGAGTGTTATATACATGCAGACATATGTAAGGATGTATGTATATATATATAAAATTATTCTCACGGAAAATTGTATATTATAAAATTATTTTCACTTTTTCCCATGTTATGGTTCCTTTGAAACTGAATTCAGTGAGAAGCTGCTCAGTCCTGTAGAATACACATGCTAGCCATCAGTCGAGTGGAATCATGCTCTTCCAGTAGGACTCTAACCCAATAGGTCAGCGCCAGCAGGTATCCCAGATCTCTCCTCCAAATATGTGAGATAATTGGGCAGCACAAACACTCACGTGGAGGTTGCCATGGCAATGGACAAAGGTTAGAGTTTGTACTGCAATATGCTATGGGAGCCTGGAGGCTATTTTCACTCCCCTGAAAACTATTAAACACAATCTGGGAGGGCCACTCAGTGCCCTGTGGCAGGTAATGGAAGGAGCCTACTGCACGAGGACAAACAGCTCTAGCTGCTGCAGAGAGCCACTCTGATTCATACCTCCATCTGTCACTACACAGAACGCTTTTACAAGCATGTCTTTCAGCAAGCCTTCACAAATGTACCACAGAGTCACACAAAATAAGAACTGGCTTGGTGAAATGTACGTTCTTAGAGAAAAACTGAACACAGAGCTATATTTGGCATCCTGGCATTTATTTTATTGTTGAGGCATATTTTATTTTTGTCATGTACATTCAAATATCTTTATATAAATTCTCAAATCATTCCTCCTTTGTCCAAACCTCATTACTTTGTAAAACTGATGGGTACTAGTGGACAGACTCATAGTATGTTTAGGTAGCATCTAGTAGTCAAGTGCTAGTGATCTGTGTTTTGACATTAGGGAATGTGGGCAAGGTGTTTTTATGTGGTCTAAAAGGTGACAGGTCTCCTCTTCTACTACTCTTTAAAATTGATGTATTTGTTGTTGGTTATGGGCAGTATCTTCTGGCCCTTACACAACTTCCCTAGTGAAAACTATAATACAGTGAATTAGATGATTCTTCCAGGCCTAAAGTGAGATGCACACGCAGTCACTATAGACCTGAGATCATCCACACACAATATTACATTATCTCCTCTGAAAGAAGCACTGACAAGGAGAGATTTAATAGGAATCACACAAAGCACTTTCCTATTAAATTGTCAGCAGCTTCCCATTTGGCTGCTCATCCCTCTTTCGACCTGGATGCTCTCTCTTTGCTGGAACTGTATGCAAATTGAGTGAGCAGTTTTGGGAACAATGAGCAATTAAAAAGGCCCCTTCAGCTCCCCTCATTCTCCCCCTCATTGTGTTCTCCTGTGCTTAGAGATGCCCATCACCCAGCCCCCCTGGCTGGTTCCTCCCTGTGTGAGGGGCTGTTACTCTCTGACCCACCCTTTTTTCTCCTCAGAGGAGGAGGAGATGAAGCGAGCAGCTTATCTACATTAAAGAAGCTGTCACTGACACCCTGACACCCACTGCAAATATGGTAGCTTCCTTCTTGGCAGAGGTTCTGTCTCAGTGAAGCTCTGTAGCAGATAACCCAGGACCTGGTGAGGTGGAAGGGGGGAGATGCCAGCCTTATCTGGAGGCCCACAGCAACAAAGAGAGGGCTAATCCATTACTGCTCCAATCACAGTGGCCCGCTGTGAAAACGGCTCCCCCAGAGTAGTGGAGTGAGACAGCCAGTGGTGGTGGCAGTCAGCACGTGCTCACTTGGCAAGCATGCGGGAATGCATGGACATCCAACACACCGCACAGGGTTTGCATAATGTTTGATTTTAGAGAAGATTACTCAAGCAAAGTCAACTCGAAGGGGAACTTCACTGAAATCTATAATTTAATTTAAGTCTCCTCACAATGAAAATACTTTGAAGGTGTGCATTTCATCATAAAAAAGCTCAATATGTTCAGGCTTTCTTGAAGAAAACTGAATTCACTTAAGCAAACATTCTCTGTTAAGCCTAATCCATATCAAGAAAGTGAATTTCAGATTATATTATGACCAAGTTAAAAAAGCATACTGTTAGACTATGCATGTGCTTAAAACATATGAGTTTTTCATTTGATATTTTGTGAATAACCACACAGATAAGTAAATAGTAAAATAATAGGCTTCATTTTAATAATAAATTATTAGTCTGCTGGTAGGTTTTATAAGGTCAAAGTACAGATGAATACTAAATAGGCTTAATACTTAATAGGCTCAATTTTGTGATTTGACCTTGCCTAATGCTCGGTTCAGTGTCTAACTTCGTTAAAACATTGTTATTATGCCACCTGTGCTGACATTTACAGGAGAGTTTGTACTTGTACTGTCTTCTGAATAATGATATATTTATTCTAAAAATTTATGCTTACACATGTTTCCTTTCAATCTTTTCCTTCCTTCACTTTGACCAGTTTTGTCACTGTTGTTTTTCATGTATCTTGAAATTTGTATGTGTAATCTGTTTTATCAATCCTAGTATGTGACAGTGTGCTTCTCAAACTAGAAATTCACTAATTCTGAGCAGTTCAGATTAACTGCAGAGAAATGTTTCATGTTTCATCTCTCTCTCTTTCTCTCTCTCTCTCTCTCTCTTACACACACACACACACACACACACACACACACACACACACACACACACACACACACACACACACACACACACACTATGAGAGACAGGAAGAGTGTGTGAATACAAATTTAAATGCTTGAATAGACTATGTTAATGAATGTGATCATAGCAGTAGCTTCTACTGAAACTGTAGATAGACATCAGAAATGAGCTCCTAGCCAGGTGTCCTTGAGACTGCACTGGCTGGGACGAAAGGAACGGGAAGTGTGAGGTGATAGCAGATCCTTTCATCCCAGCCAGTGCAGTCTCAGGGATCTGGGGGCATGTCGGGGCCTGTCATAAAAGAGACGAAAACTGGTGGATTTGCTTCTCTGGGATTAGTTAGTTCCTTACCACCCACACCTTACGAGGGATGACTAGCCTCCACTCGAAGTATGTGGGAAGTAGTCATGGAATGATCATGATTACAAACATCATTACCAATAATTTAGCTCTCTACAGGGTGAGGTATGTTACCCGCATTGCATGACAGCATTCAGTGAGTAGTGTGCACTCAAAGCTGTCCACCATACTCACCATGCACCATGGCTCACAGATCCCAGAGAGAAACACCCCAGCAGTGTGGTAGCGGTCTCCAACTGTCTTGCACACCCACATATTACTCACAGAACTGAGCTCTGCATGAAAAACAGGATTAGGAGCCCCTAAATAGCAGTCAGTCAAAGAGACATCTTAGTGCTGAATGCTTCAGTTATTGTCATGTCAAATCTGGGTTACACGGAATGGGGAAAAAACATAAGAACATTTAAAACTGGAACACCTCTGAGATTATCAAGGTTTTGAAAGAAAGGGTCTGTCATTAGAATTAAAAAGGCTGTTAATTGTTGCCAAAGTATTTTTGAACTCTTTCAGCATTAATTTCAAAGACATTTGAGTTAAACAAACACTAGCCTTCACTGCACCCAATATAGACTCTGTTTTCTCTGCCTGTTTTTTCCCGTTTCTCTTCTGTTTTCATGTATATGACAAAACAGTGGTACATGACCATGGGGATGTTCTTGGCCAAATCCACAAGGACCGTTTTTCTTTTTCTGTGTGGAGATCAACCCGATGAGTCTTCTGAGGCATGGCTGTCATAATACAGGGGCCAGACAGCGGAGCTCTGTTAGTGGAATGCACTTGAGGCCATTTTATGTATCTGTCTGCAAGCCTGCAGTAATTCATCATCCCTCCCAGTAATCCTTCCACTCTGTCCACTCTAATTGTCTCTCCAGTGAGGTGTGCTCCACAGACCATGACTGTCATGGCCCTGACCTCACCCCTAGGCTCCCTACAGCACCTCCTGCAGGCACAAAGAGGTTATCACAACCTTCAGAGGCACAGGATGTCCAGGCCCCTCATACTGTGAACAATTCATTTACGCAACTCTATTGGATTAAGAATATCAATTCCAGGGGCATGCTATGTAAATGAATTAAAAGTTGTATAACGTCCCAAGAATAATCAGTTCCCAATCATCTGTGTAAAAATTTGATTAACTTATCAAATAATTTTTAATTGTCTGAATTCAGATTTTTTGTGCGCACATGTTTACACTTGTGTGTGTGTGTGTGTGTGTGTGTGTGTGTGTGCATGCACACATATGCCTGCAACTATCAGTCTCGATTATGCTTCTCTGTGCTGGCCCTCTCACATAAACACCACATCAGCACCAATTTCTTTTCCTGACTCGTGGCGAGATTGAGCCTGATTACAGCAAGTGCCACAGGGATCTGCCTGTCCTGCCATGATGATGTTAGGCGGGACCTGAGCCGCTTGCTTAATTCCCACTGACACCTCATTTTAGAGACCCTCCTCTGTGTGCTGATACTGCAGCACTGTCACACAGCCCACAGAGTGCACTGTTATCAGGAATGTGATCAAACTGTTCTTAACTCAAGGTCCTTGTTGTTGTAGATATAACAGACTGTGTCGTTTTATTATACAGATGTATTACCATGTATAAGGTAAATGTAGGACTCAGCATTATCATCAACATTAATGTTACACTTTCAAACTTTTTTGCTAGTGGTGACTCAGTGTTGTAAATGGTGATTTATGTTGCAGCTGTATAAGACCACTGGTTGTTTACTGATTTGATAATATTCAGGTAATCTTTAATGGAAAATGTTACAGACATACAAGGCTCTAATTTAGTTTTGCATTTGTTGGATTATATTTAATTTCATAAACTTTATTTCTCTATGTACATTACCACATATCATCAAAAGATTCACAAATATGGAGTTGAAGGCTTATCAGTTGATGATTAATTTCTCCTAAATTTCCAAGAGAAAATCCTTGACCAATGGATCTCAAAATGGATGTCTTAGATATACCCAAGTAGTTTGAATTTAGATTCCTTACAAATACATTTAGTTAGTAAAATGTACAGAAATTGATTTTAAATTTTACATTGAACAAATTGCTAGTTTTAAGTTTTTGTTTTATAAGAAATTAAACTTAAGCTATAAGTAATTGTTTTGTTCAGCTTATACTAACATGGTTTAAGTTTCAGTATTACAATACTATGAGTATGTTTTATAAAGTTTATTTGTAATGATAATGTATTTTAATCCAGTGGTGGTCTGTGTAATGGCCTACAGATTGTGATATTGTGGCAATACTTACCTATGCAGGGCTATTCCCTAAAACTGGAGTTCAGTCCTAGCTGTGTCATGTTTTCAATGTAAACCAACTCATAGACTGACCTAAAAGCAATCAGGCATCTGAAGTGGGAGCCAGTGCGTCATTTTCATGGACCTGTTAAACTTGTACTGTTTAGATTTTTGTTGTCAGTCTTGCTGGGTTCCAAGCAACCTAAATCTTAATTGAAAAAAGAAAAAAAAGAAACAAAAATTATAAAAATAAGGATCCAAAACATTTTATGTTCAAGAAGAAATATTCCTCACAGTTTAACATGGACACGAAAAGGGAAAAGGCAAAATGTGTGGTATGAAACAGAAGCAAAAAACATCTGTTCAGTGTTCTACTAAGCACAAACTTGAAGTCTCCATGGTCTTTGAGCAACCATGTGCAATATTGTTATTGCCTCAATTCCCCAGTGAGCTAAATAAATCTATAAATGCTTCCCTGTAAACAAAAATATGAAATTCACATTTGTCAACCAGCAAATAAAAGAAAATAGCAATTAGGATAAGCCATATATGCTAATAACCTGGAACTGTGGATCATGAACAAAATCATTTTCTTAGAGGACATTGTTTTTCATGAAAATGCAAAAAATAGCCTGCTGAGCAAAGAGAGTGAGCGAGAGGAAGGGAGGGATATGGAGGGAAATCACCCCCAAGTGAGGTGGTCTGACCTCGCCGTGTTCACTCACACACTGGAAGATGTGTGCATTTATCCCTCAGTGAGGCGCGCTGGTGTATGTGCTTTCCTGATATACCAAAGACGCCTCTCGCACAGATCGAACTGGACTTGTAAACAGGGACATGTGAAAGAGCCCTGGCTGTTTAGGGCTGTTTCTAAAATTATTCCAGCAAAGGAACAGAAAGATTGGTCAGGAGGGCAGCAGGTGCTAGTGCTCTGTAGTGTATTTACCAAGGAATTAGGCTGTAATGTCAGAGCCTGTGTTGAATGACTTTTTCTGAGGGAAGAAGGAATTGGTATATTGTTTATTTGCAGAAGGAAACAAAACCATCTGGCACTCTCACATATGAGTGACATAGACTATTTCCCTCAGCTCCTGGGTCACAGTACACAGATGCACAGTGACCAATACAGTATACGCATGTAATAGGAAAATGTGAACAGTATGGTGAGGATTAAAGCTGCATTGAGAGGATTAACGATAGACAACAAGAATTAGGATCATCTTATTGATATCAATAAACAAAGATGACAATATTTTGAGTAAGGCTTTGAGCTCATTGAACATAATTCAATTACATAGTTTTAGAAGTGCAGTAGGTGAGTGGTATACTGTACGTGTATGAAAATAATCCATACTACATCAGTGACTGGCCATCTGTCTCCCAGCTGATGGATGTAGACATGACAGATATTAATGTGACAATAATTTAGCCCACATTTAGGACCCTGCTCATTATCAAAACAGGGCAACTGTCAGTCATGCATGTCAGATCTGTCTGGGGTGTGCTGTTGTCAATGTAAGAAGGTCTAATTTAAGAAGGAGGGTGTTCATCACCCTCCTGATTCATCCATGCCAGCTGACAGGACAGCATCTGTGTCACTAGAGAAATATGACTCTATAGGCCTTAATCACAAAACAGCCATATGCATTTGCTAATGAGGCTGTGGTAGAAATCAAGACTGTTGCCAGTGCAAGCAATAACAGGCAAGTGGAACACATACCTACATGTGTCACTCACTAAGAGCCAGACACGTGTCCATGGTTCCAGGGTTGATAGCAAAATTAAAACATTAAAACAATTAAATGGCTGATATATGTTTTGTTTGTTTGTTTGTTTGTTTGTTTGCAAGGGCTCAATTATCCTGCTTGTACTGCTCCAGTTCAACACATTTTTTTTTTTTTTTAATACCGTATTAGTCTTGTATTTTGCGCTATGAAGTATCCAGGTGCATTAACAGGCTACTTGTCAGGTCTTGCCCTTCACTGTCATAGAAGCCCATATATATCTATAAGATTTTGTGATGGTCTTAAAATGGCTGGAATGGCTATATGGATATATGGCCATAGTGAAGTTTTCTCCTTTTGAGGTAAAATTGTGGGTAACCTAAATTACTTTAATAATGGCTTTAATAATATTTTACCCCTTTTGTTATTTATAGAAAAACATTTATAAGAAATGATAGTGAGTGAATATATAAAGTACCTAAACTCTGACTCTTTGTTAGAATAGTGTACATATGGGGCAAAAGCTCTGTGAGCTTTTCCTTCCAGTTGACAGCCTGGCATTTTAAGGTTGTATGACTATTTTGTTCTAAAGCTGTTTGAGCTGTCAGACATTGCATCACGGTTTTAGCATTCACAGCTGCATCATGCAGTGGTTGGTGTTTGGCTTTAGCTGCTAAGGCTAAAGGTATCTTCTCTCAGTTGAACTGAGGAAAGATTTGTTTGTTTATGTTTATTTATTTATTTGTCAGGGACAATGCACATTAATCAGTGTAGAGCACATGTGCCAGTGTTAGCCAACTGGCTAATGTTCAGCTGGTCCCTAGGGCCAGATGTTATAGCTCATAACAATAAACAGCGCTAACAGTAAAACAAGCTATACACAAGCACAATTTAAAACAAACATTTTACTCAAGTAAGCATACAATAATCTTGATCACAGGGCTCAGTATTTAGAATTCATGTGAACAATCCTTGTTGGCAATAAAAGCACTGTACGTTTTACTATTACAAATGAGTAAGGACACACTGCTACTCTGTCATTTGTTTGATTTGTGTGTTGGCTATATTTTGATTTCTTGGCCCTTGCTTTGTGGGCCTTCTGCATCCTGCCTGTATGCTGTCTGTATTGAGGATTCATGGCAGCTCAGGTGTCAGTTGATTTGTCCTGGCATGTTCTGGGTTGTTTGTGTTCTGTTGTGCTGAGTCCATTATCTCACTCTGCCAGTTCTTGGATCCTGTGGTGTTGTAGCAGTTCTTGAGATTGTCAGTTGCTGGTGTCTGCTCTCTTTTTTGATGGAATTAAATAATGATGGAATTATCTCGTTGATTTTTCCTGCTTTTTTTTTTTTTCTCCCATATAAGCCCCTTGTGAAACAAAGTGGCAAGTGCTGCCAAGAGGGGCTTTATTTTCTGGTGGGTCTCATTTTTTGTGCAGTGTTTACTGCTTTTCAATTAATTAGTGTACTCATTTTTGCAATTTGGCAGTGTGCACGTGTATAGTTGTGTGTGGTCACCATGAGAACATGTGCAGTGAGTGTGTTCAGTAACACTTTTCTCCTTTGCATTTGGCTTTTGGCCCTCCATGTCTAATCAGCTACTACCAGTCAACCTTACCATTTTAAACCATTTAAATGCAAAGTCTTTCTTGATATTGTTAATGAAGTGATTGAATTGTTTTCTATTTACCTGTGCTTAGGCTAACTCACTCTGCCTTTACCTGCTTACCTGTGTTTGGGGTAACTCACTTGTGCTACATTATTATATTGAGGTCAAGAATAACTTCCTTTTATGGAATTCCCCAGGGAATGCAGTAATTATGTTTCAGCTGTGGAAGGCCTTTCCTGAGCCATGCTATGTTCCACAAATTCTGCATACTGAGTGAACTTGAATAGGTACAGGAAAAACCAAGCAGTCCGTTTGTCAGCTCCAGTGTTTATTGGATATTTTTGGACTGATATTTGGAAAACCTTAGTTAATATATTATGATAAATTTTGCTATGCTAAATACCCTTTCAAATATCTATCCATCATATATATACATCTATCAGTTGTTTGTTTTTTTTTTGTTTTTTTTTCATATAATTGTACTGTGGTGACAGCAACCATCAATGTGATGTATATTGTTTGTTACACTAATAACCACAGCTTGCACAATCAGGCAGAAATTGCTAAGGTATCAGCATTCATCCCTGTATTCTACAGTATTCTAGTTCATTGGCATGTTTAATTCTAACCTACTATACTGTACTTGGATATATTCTATGAGTAAATGACAAAGCACTTTTGTAAGTCGCTCTGGATAAGAACGTCTGCTAAATGCCATAAATGTAAATGTAAATGTAAATGTGTTCAATGATTGTTCAGCAATCTTCCAGGATCTCAGCAGGTTAAATGCCAAGATGCCCATGTGTAGGTTGTGGAAGTTAGTGATGAATCAGGATGAAAAATGCACACAAAAACCATAATGAATGTTATTAGCAACAATATAAATGTGGTAAATAGTTATATAGTCATATTACTACTTGAGTTATCAGCAGTCTGTGTGTATTAATCCCTTCTGCCTTTCATTTACCCTACAGAACTAAAGTGTGTGCTGAGTTCAGTGCAGTGTCAAGCATGGTTTGCTAAAGATGGAAAATGGCTAAAATATCACAGTGTTCTTCATTTCTACAATGTGCGACAGAGGCTTGCTTGTAATTGAAAATGAGCTGAGGATGCTAGATAAAAGCTCTGCAGAAGTGATTATCTTTTATTCATTAGAATTTCAATCTACATGGGCCTCGGTGGGCAGAATTGGAAGTCACTGTCAATTTTCCTCAACACTGTGATTCATAAATTGTGCCAACCTCATTATATGGTTTTCCACATGATAAAAAAATGTGACAACTCATAGAAATAATATGTTTGTAGACATTTATTCCTATGATGAATGAACTGAGTAGAGGTTTGAGATATTAGATTTTAATAAAAACATACAGTCATTATTCAAACAAGGAAAGGATTTTATTACAAGGTTTTACTGATGCACCGTTCATGTACACAATTAGACTGTCACAGTACGGCCCCTCCCCCCAAATATCTCCCCGTGTGTGTGCGTGTGTGTGTGCGCGTGTTGGTCTGTATGGTCACGCCCTCCCTGTGTTTCACACCTGCTCCTCATTGTGTATCATTAGTGTGGATGTATATAAGTCTTATGTTTGCATATGAGTGTTGTCGATGTTTAACCTGGTTAGCTTGCTAGCTACGCATTCATCTTTGTTTTGTTACAATAAAACGCTTCGTTGTGTTTGTTACGACTTGTCCCGGCATCCTGCTTTGCCTCACCATGTCACAGAAACATTGACCGCTCGAGGATGCCGGGAAAGAAAAACAAGAAAGAGAAGGGGAAGAAAGCGCGTAACCGTTCCTCCCCACTCCTTACGAGGAATCCCTCCATATTCCTGGGCACTTTCGATACTGCAACAACAGGGGAGAGTGCTCCTGGCAAGTTTTTTTGGGGGGGTCCTGGGTGTAGCTCAGGGGAAGACTCAGCGGAGTCCTACAGGCCCCTGATGGACTTTGAGAGCTGGTACAAGGGAGACCAGTATCCAGGTCTGGACTCCGCAAGGTCCTATTACCCCTACAGGGGCTACCAGGAGAGCTACAGGGAGTAGGAATGGAGTGAGGGCCATAGGGACGCCAGCCCCAGATTGGAAGACACCGATGTCAGCTTCCGATCGGACTCAGAAGTACACCAGGAGAAGAATCCGGCGATGGAAGTGGAGGAGGTCTCCCTCGGAGACGGATACCGTCTTGTCGGATTCCGAGAGTGAAGAGCCTCCAGCACCCAAGGTACCACCTAAGTCTCCGCCCAGGAGGTGCCGCTCTGGAATAAGTAGGTGGCCCAATGGGGCTTGCAGGGAGTTGTCTTCATCAGAAAAGGACACTCCCTCTGCGAAGGCTCGCAGCCCCAGAGCTCAAACGTCTATGCCGAAGCCTCGTAAAGGCAAGGGGGCGGAGTCACCAGTGCCTGCCCCTGAAAGGGGCCAATCAGCTGGCGTGTCTCCGGATGCACGCGCGCTGAAGCTGGAGCAGCCGCCGCTCCCAAATGTCGGCGAGGGAGGATTCCGTCCAGCCGGGGCAGACTCCGACCCAGCCAATGACTGGGGGACTGGCTGGGGCTCCTGCTACCTTCCCCAGACTGTTTAATGGCCCTTTATAGTAGTCCATTGTAGTCCTGTTTTTGTACCTGTCCCAGTCACTGTGCCTATCCCTGTCTCGATCACTGTACCTGTTACCTTGTCCCCTTTTGTGTCAGTGCCTGTTCCCGTCAGTGTGTCTGTCCCTGAGTCTGTTGTCACCTTGGTTCCTGTCCTTCCCTCTGCTGTCCTGCTTGCACTGGCCCGTATCGGGTCACTCGGTCCTCCAGCTTCGCCATTTGGCGTTAGCTTCGAGGCCATAGCCCGATGGGCTGGCACGCCGGGAGTTGCGCAGTTGGGGAGGGGCTCTGTCACTGTATGGCCCCTCCCCCCAAATGTCTCCCCGTGTGTGCGTGTGTGTGCGTGCGTCTGTATGGTCACACCCTCCCTGTGTTTCACACCTGCTTCTCATTGTGTATCATTAGTGTGCATGTATATAAGTCTTGTGTTTGAATATGAGTGTTGTCGAAGTTTAACCCAGTTTGGTCGCTAGCCACACGTCTTTGTTTTGTATTACAATAAAACGTTTCATTGTGTTCGTTACGACTCGTCCCCGCATGCTGCTTTGCCTCACCACGTCACATAGACTAATGAGACTGTACATTCAATATGAATACTTACTTTCTATTGCTCCCTCTCTGTAGTGCAGTAATGTTAGCGCGAAGTCACAATTCCAGCAAAATGAAAATCACTGTGAGGTGGAAAGTGTCACAGTTTTGGCAATGACTATACTTTCCATCTAAATTCAAGCTGCCTTGTGTCAAGCGATGAATAATATGTGTTCAGTTATAAACCTGATGCGGACTACAGATTTGTATTCATCTATAGAGGTGATTGTTATAAAATGTCAAGGGCCTATAATATAGAAAAGCAAAACAAAAGACAAAACAACAACAACAAAAAAACCCAAACAGAATGCCTCTGTGCATTACTATTTTGTATTGTTTGATTTCAGTGTATTTAGGACGCTAAATAATTTGAAGTCATTAGTATCTGTGAACTACATATTCATACTTATCTCAGGTGAAATACATGTCAGGTGACATGTTTTGGAAAAACTGAGGAATACAGTTTTGAACATTGCTGCTGTATATCTTTTTGAAGATGCACACACCCAATGGCAGACATGCTTTCCAGTTTGTTTCGTGAATTTGTTCTGCAATTAAAAATTCCATAGGAATCATAACTTTGCTTCAGTTCCTATCTTAAATCTCTTTGTCAAAAATGGCTACTACTGCCAGGCTTGTATGTGGCCTCATATTTGCTTTGGCTTATAAATGGTGACCCCAGAGTTCAGCACAGTCTGCTGATTAACCTGTGTAAATACACATGATCCATGTCCTCAGTTCACTGCCAGGTTTAGCATGTCCTTCAGGACTGGGTTTGATTCCCCTACTCTAATAAACTCACTCAGTAAAAACATAGCATTCCAAAATACATATCCTTCACATACCACAGATTCAAATTGATCGTCAAGGAGTTTTTCTAATCCGACTCATCTACACACATGCTCTTCATAGCTAGGGTCCATAGACTGGGTCAATACAGTTGATTTCTTTGTCATTTTATCTTTTCAGCACAGATGAAAATCATGCTGTAACACATACTTAAAATGAATAGTAGGTTTGGGACCTATTTACACTTCATACAAAAAAGTCTATCTATCTATCATAAACTTCACCATGGGCCAAGTGTCGTTGGTTGCATCATACTATTTAGAGAAGAACGCTAGTCATTTCCCTTTACCACACAGTTAGGCAGATGTCTGACTGTGTGTAAGATGGATACAATCATGCTCCTCTCCCAGAGAGTCTGCATCTAAGCACCCCAGCAGGACTTGTCTACAGGCTTCATTTTGTGAAGTCAGACTGAGACTTGACTAGACTGCAGTGCCAAAGGACACCTTTGTTCTGTAAACAAACTTGCTGTATTATTCACCTCACATATTTCTTACAAACACATCACCTGCAGGCAGAAGGGGCCACCCTATTACAATGTAAATGTTTATTTGAAAGACTCAGGGAAGTAGGAACTGTGTGAGTATAGTGCTCTTTGAGGAGTACATTTTGCTCTCAGAAACTATTTTTTACTTGGTCCTTTTTTTGTGGAAAAACAGAAAAAGCCATATGGGAAATAATAACCTGCTCTGAACCACTGCCAGCAAGTGTTGAGGTGATGCAAAATGCAAAGCATGGTTCTTCTGACAGGGAAAATTTGGCACACAGAGTTTGTGGAACAGCCATGTGTAAAAAGCACCTCAAAACCACAGCTCTGTTGTTCTGAAGCCTCTCAAAAACTCTGGCTATTTGATATTATCTTCGATCTGGAGACAAGCATTTATCTGCTTAGCAGCCTTTTTATATTTGACACTTAATTTTTTTAACTTCTAATTGCAGTTCTGGATTCCTGGATATTTAAGACTTTTACATTTTTGGTGGGGATGTTTTATTTGTGTGCACAGTATGCTAAACATGTTTTCTCTTTCTCTTTCTCCCTCTTTCTCTTTCGGAATTGCTTACATATAGACAGACATATACATACAGACATGAACAACATTGTGACTATAGACTCACAGATAAGTTGGATTAAGGCTCAAGTGTACAAATTTCTTCAGTAAACCATGTGCTTGGATACAGGTGAAGGTGACTGATAAGATTCTTTGTGTCAAAATCAGATCAACTCAGTTTCTTTCACAGCCTAAATGTAATATGCATTCACTTGGATATATACATGTACGCATGCACACACACATATACAGTACATATGTTGAACAAAGAAGTTCTATATTTTGCTTTTCAGACATCGAGTTTGGTTAATTGCTGCTAGTGTTCAATGTCTTCTTTTTCTGTTTCATCAGAATTAAAGTAGGCAGTATTGAAATATTCAGAATCGTTTACCCTTTGTAGGTGCATTATTATTGTAGTAATTGTACAGTAAAAGTAGTACAGTAAAGTGTACTATTGTACTATTGTATTGTAGGTGTATTACTAAAGAACACCCAGACATACATCATTGTTTATAACATTTCCATTAAGCATTCAGAAATGGTTAGGTGGTTTTACACAAGAGCACAATATATTTGCTGCAGTGCATGAATGAACCCCCAGTTATACTAATTTGGGTGTTTGTCCCCTTTTTTTTCTTTTTTTTTCAACCCTTCTGTTCAGTGCTTCTGCTATTTACTGCAAATTCAGAGCTAAGACAAAAAAGGGCAAAGCGTGTATATATTAAAGGATAGTAAATAAAATTAAATAGTCATGATTATGCCTCCAGACTTGCCAGGGGGAAGAAAAACTAATAAATGAATAAATAAGTGATAACCTTCAGAATAAAATTACAGAGATAGAGAAACAGACAGAGACACAGAGACAGAGAGTGACAAAGATAGAGAGACACAAAGAGAGAGAGACGGCGAGAGAGACAGAAGCTCTCTAGCGCCTTTCAATGTATCTTTAGGAGAGTTGTGTCTTGGCAGATAAATCACGGAATATGCCCACCCCTGCGGGATGCTGTGAGGTCAAACGAGGCTGTTCGTGTGGGAGTGCATCTCTTCTGGGCCCTTTACGAGCCTCGCACGCTGCACTGGTTTGGGCTGCAGCTTGGCACGTGTGTGCTCAAGGATGCTTCAAGGCTCTGTTGCAAGGGCATGCCACAAGCAAATACACAGTAATGATTCAATCCATCATTGCAAATGGTAATCTGGAATCAGCACTCCTGCAGTCATACAGGCCCTGGCCTTTTTTTTTTTCAGTTTAACACAAAACAGCAAAATATGCCATTTCCAGCATCGGCAAATAGAGCAGGCCCTGAGGCCTAGAAACAAAATGGTTTTACCTATCTCGTTGCTATTCAGGTTGGAGTGAGCAGTGAGCCTTTGTAATTTTGCATTCCCACATGATCAGCAAAGGATGCGTGGGGAGAAAGATTCCAAAATCAGAATGTACCTGTATATCTGTAAGATGTCAGTTATGTAACAACATATTCTTCCTGTTTTCATCTGTTAGGAATAAGACTGCTGTTGGGTAGTAAACAAAGAGCTACATTATATTGGTATATACATGACAGCACAATCAAAATATTTGATGATGACATTCTATGTTACATGCAAACAAAATGCAGGAAATACATGACAATTAATTGAGTCATGGAATAAGGTCCCCAACAAATTTAGCTATGACAGTAGATGTATATGATTACTAATTGTTAGGTAGCTGGCATACTTTGATATATAACTCAAAAACCAATTAAATGGAGGCTTACATGTACATAGCCTATGTTATAACTATTTCCACCTTTACTAATGTAAATAAATACAATATAAAATGTATAAGAGGGTAAAAATGCCAAAACATTAAAGTACATAAACCTGATGCGTCACAATATTTCAGATCTCTTTTATTGAATTGTGCACGTGGCTCCCATCTATTATGTTCTAGCCATACAAAATATAATATAATATATTATTGTGATTCCAAACATTTTCTCATGTTAGGCAAGCAACTGAAGCACCTGCCTCATATTTTGAAAACCGCTCCTGGATTGATATGGCATTAACTGCTCTATATTCACATTGCTATTGCAGTGTGAGAAGACAATAATTAACCACCACACCCTTCTGTTTAAATTCTCTTTAGCCTTTTTATACATAGTACTGAATTTGGGCAGAGTCAAAAATGTTTCTTTTTTCATTAAATGTTTGTTTACTTTTACCCTCCAGCAGAAAGTATGAATCTGGTTTAATCATAGCACATCCTGAAAAGTAACTGATAAAAAAAAGTAGCTGAAGACATACACCTTATTTAAGTCCTCCATTATTGATGTTATTCTGAATGTTTATCCTGATGACTTGTATGTTCATTACCCATTTTTACATTAATATTTATCCAATTTTGCCCAGTGAAGTTAGGGGTGATGTGAAGGATTGGCTTATGGGAAGGGAGGCTTACTGCCAAAGCACGCCATAGATCCTTTCCTTGCGAGGATTTGATGACACTATAAAACTTGTATCCCTCAGCCTTCCTCTGTGTAAACTCCTATCATTCCTGCCTCCTCTGTCTGAAGCTTATTTAGCTGACCTTTATACATAACAGATGTTAAAATGTATATCACCTTTGTGTATATATCTGTGCTGTTTTATCCAGAATGGTTCCTCTGTCTTTTGTCATTAGTTTATTCCATTAGTTCATTCATTCCATCCCCTCTTTATGGTTTGATAAGTGAAGCAGCTTAGTTTAACGAGCATCTGAGAGTAATGCATAAAATATTAGCCTCAAACATAAGGAGAGAGTCATTCGTTGGTGATCGCTGCTCTCCAACCAAGACCTGAATTCACTGTATGCAAATACAAAACTTGCAAGATAATATTTTGTCAAATACATTATTAAAATATCCTGCAATAAAATTTATAATAAGAAGGATGGTGCCACTGTGTTCATTATTGATGTGATTCTGAAATATTAAGGGTTCCCTTCTGTGGAAGGGTTGTGGTACAGGCTCTGAGAGAGAGTTGCAGGATAAATATTTCAAGGGGTAAAATGTTCAACAGAAGATGACTTTATGCTACCATATTCTGCTGCTTATTGCTTAGTCCCAGTCTGAAGCTTCACATACATATATGCCATTATTGGAGTATTTGTTTAATGTGTTAGATGGAACACAGAGGCTTCAGTGGTGATCAGATTTTTAAGGACATATTTATCAGAACTGTTATGTGTCAGTCTCATACCTGACTGCACATTTCTGTGTTTCTATTGTCTGGAGATTGTGAAGAGTTGTGAAATAAAGAAAAAATGTCAATGTCTTCTTTTTCTGCTTCATCAGAGTAACAATGTCCTTTTATATTTCATCAGAGTAACACTTCAAATTCTACTGTACCTGATTTTAATTTGTATGCATTTCCACTGGAATTAGCCTCAATGACAGTCAAGAAGATGAAATACTGGTTAAATTGATGGTTGGACTGAATCATTAAAATTTTCACTGCTTAATAATGCTATTGGCTGTGATTTAAAACTTTGAGAGACAAAAATAATCTTTGTGTATTCTCAAAGGCTTCTTGATTGCAGAGCTGACAGAGATTGTGTCTTGACATACCATTTGAATAACTTGAGATAGATTCTTTGGTTACTGTAGCTGCGAGTACTTTTTGCATTCTCCACAGACTTCACCATGCCACTCTGCCTAGGCCTTTCTTGCTTAATGACATGACATGTCATTTTCATTTGGCTACTTTAGAAAGCATGAAAGTATGTGGTACTTCAGCTCAAGATGAAAGCTCAAGATTGAGTCTCAACACACAAAAAGGTAATTTTGTTCGCTCCTGTTAGACTCCAAGGTAAAGGAAGCACGGGACACTATTATGTAGTTAATTATCCTCTAAGTAAACATGAAAGAGTAGGAAGAGAGAGTGAGAGTATGATAACGGCCAGGCAGAGATTTACGCTAAACTGAGTGAATAGCTATGAAGACCGGCAGCCATGAATGTAAAACGAATGGGACATTACCTAAATGATCAAGACCAAAGGAAATGAACGGATTGCTCTACCTGGTAATGCACCTTATCCCTCTCAGCACATTTGTCTCTCTGCCTTATCCACTCAGTAAATTAAGAAGCCAAATGATGGTGTCTGTGTGAAAATAAATGTCACCTTTCTCTTATTTAACAGATGTATTTGTTAAGGTGTACATATGGAGGAGGGCTTCATGTTAAAGAATACATACTGTTCATATGTTTGAAGTATTTTGTACTTTGGTGCTGATTGATGACTGACATATTGCATTGTGTCTTGTGACAACTGTGAGTAGTGGATGGGCAAATTATTACTAGGACAAACTTTACAGCAGGCAATTGTCATTCATTTAGTAAATTTGCTTTTCATCATAACAATGGTGTCCATGAAGCATCAGCTATTGTCTTCATTTTTAAAATAATTGGTACATTGTAGAATAACAGCCATATGATAGGGGATGTGTACAGATGTCTTCATGAGAGCTGTAATTTAATTGTCTAGGATTCACGAGAGAACTGACTGGCCAAGAATATAGAGAGATTCCTTTAATCTACATATTTTTATTATCTGTGACCCATTTGTAATGAAGGTGACCCTTCTGAAGAGGCAGGTTAACAGGCCTGGAACACAATAATCTGCTTTTCTAGACTAATCCATAGTGTGAATTTTTACCTTTTCCAGGCTACTAATCAGGCCTGCCAGCCAGCAACTATTGAGGTGGTGAGCCCCATCAGTCCAACCGCCCCCCCCTCTCTCTCTCACACACACACCTAAAGGCCTTTAATTCATTGATAAAATAGCCATTAAGAGAGGGAATAGAGTATTGATTTCGTAGCTGTCCTCTGTTCAGCTAAGGAGCTGTTACACCTCATCCATATGATAACATGCTGACAGGGTATAGCCCAGTCAGGCTGGTATGTGTGTGTGTGTGTGCACACATATATGTTTTGCACATATGCAGGCGAGAGTGAGTGAGAGAGGGTCATGGTACTGTTTGCATTCCCCCATGGGGGGTAATGGGGGAATGCAGCATTAGCAGGCTCAGCCCTAATTAATGAAGCACGCAGTGGTAGCAGAGAGGTGCTGAGTGCTGCTGCTAATGCGATGTCACTGTGCATTAGGCTGATGTGGCCGCTCTCTTCACCGAGGATGCCAAAGCACTCCTCTGTCATGGGCTGCTCTCATCACCACAGCGACCCCAGGCAGGCCTATCTTCCCTCCTGCTGCATCTCGTCCCGGAGCGCCTGATTCAATCACATCTGTTTCATTCAATTCCCCATATTTGCTTATGCCTGCTGATCAAATAAAACACCAATCAAACAAATCATCTCTGTCATCCGCAGTGGCAAAGTAATAAATGGAGCCATCAGGCCCATGCGCGGGGCTCCACGGCCTGGACAGGGCGGTCTACCGTCGGGCCAGGCTGGGGCCTGGTACCGCGGTAATTGATTGGTGAAGACGCAGATGGGAAACAGTCTTGATAAAGCTGCTTGAGCGGATGGCAAATGAATAGGGAGATGTGAGAAAAGGGCTCTAATGCAATCTGTGACCCAAAGTCTGTGTTTGGAACCATGCAAGCAGCTGCTTTCCTCTTACATGCCTTCTGCCTCCCTACATGCCTGGGCTCTATTTTCTCATCTACAATGAGAGGTGCACAGACAGTGATAAGAACCTCAACTCAATATTAGATTGCAAGAAACTGTGAAGAAGTGTGCACTTCAAATTACAAAGATGGCAAGGTGAGATGAAAATATATTATGATGACAGTGTAGACCACAGAGTGCAGGTCTATGCTGATGTTCAGTCAGCATCAAATAATTCCCCTGAACTACATATACTTGAAAGCATGTAAAGCACAAGCACCACTGCATGTGAAATGGCCCTGTGGATTTGAACGGCTGATGTGGGGTGCGTGTGGCATGAAGAGAAATGTGAATGTGATGTAAGCGTGTGTTGGCCAGCAGTGGAGTGGCTCTGCTGTCAGTCATCACTGCTCTCACGTGCTGATCACTCCGACATGGACAGAGCTGTAGCATTCTCTCAGCACAGTGCTCTGATGCACATCCCAGCAAAAAGTGTTCTAAAAACTGACAGCAAGCTCACTCATGTCGGCTGTCAGTTAGGCAAAGTCGATTGAGGCACTTTCACTGCTGCCTCTGCTGAATGTTCATTCTGAGGGGCAGGAAGCACTGTTATAAGATACTAGCTCTGCAATGTTGATACATGCAGTGACCCACATCGAGGAGCGCTGGGAAACCCATAGGTAAGGAGTGGTTGTGTGTGGCTGGTGGACTAGCCTGAGACAGAGCCTGCCTGACTGGATTCCAGAGCAAGGCGTAAAAATTGCTGCCTGACCTCACCTCACCTACAGAGGGCATGCCGGCCAGCACTATGGCCATCATGTGCAAAAAAAGCTTTCGTGAGCACCATTTTAAAAGGTTGAACACAAGAACACAAGGGAACTGTTAGCTATGAAGAAATGGTAACTAAACATGGTGCAGTAAATGGTTTAAAGATGCTGCTTTTGACTGAGGACATCATATGGTAAAATAAGCACACACATACACACATCCATGGATTTACAAAGTGGATTTTTCTAAAATCTTAATCTCTGAAAGAGGGTGTTCCCTGGAGCAATGCGTGTAACACATGTCTGGCACACAAGTCTAGGCATGAGATGTTTCCAGTGTCTTGCTCGAGCTTGGCTGCATCTCTCTTAGTTAGCCAGAGAGCAGTGTTTAGTGTCTCTACAGGGCAAGGGGCATACATCTTTGATTCATTCTGATGCAAAGCTTTAAAGCATTTAGCCATCTAGCCTCACAATTTAAGGCGCCCACACTACAGAACATTGTTCAGTGTGCTCTGTAGCTTGTACAGTGAAGCATGTATTAGGACTCAGGGGCAGTTTTCATAGTTTCGGCAAAAAGATTCCTCAGCCTTAAGGTGGCACATCATAACATATTTTAAGATGCTTTTTAGGGGCTTTTTACAGAAGTCTTTATCACGCAGACAGTTGTACTAAGACAATTGTACCAGTCTTAGTAAGCTGTTGTTTAAGGTGAGGGTATATCTTTTGCACCCATCAGACTTTGAGTCCCAGTTCTGTAAGGCCTTCCACTTTACACATTTAATCAGCTCAACCCTCACTCCAGACACCACGCTGTTGGCCATAGGCTTTCTAGCCAAAAAACCAGTAGGGTCTTAGACAGACAGTTTAACTGCCAGAGCCTGCCCTCATGTCTGTTATTTGTGTGTGGTGGACATCTTTTGGGCTTCTTCCAAGCAGGGCCTGGATCACACTGACCTCAGTGTTAATTGTCACGACAACTGTTGATTTGTGCCACATGTACTGTAATGACGCTCCAAATTCCTGCAAAATTAAATTAATGTAGGTCAGTGGGATATTAAAAGCCATATTTTTCTCTGTGGGTGCCAGAGTAGTGTCTGATTTCTTTGTGGGGATGCTCGTGTGGATCTCCCCTATTTAGCCAGCAGCAGACACGCCAGGTGGGTGTAACTCTGTTGCCCCACATGTCTGTGACAGTCTCTGCAGCCATGCAAAATGCATCTGTGCACAATCTGCATCTCTAATAAATTGCTGCAGCTCTTGCTCTTCCATTCCCAGTCAGTGATGTGTTCAGTTGAAGCAGTGCTCCATCACGAGGGATCCTCTCCTGTTGGATTTGCTCGACGGCTTTTCTTTGCTGTGGACGCATTATGAGTTCTAAACAGCCTGAGTCCTGTTTGAACACCTGCTGTGGGCTTGTGTGTGTGAGCGTGAGCCGTAAATCTGCATGGGTATCGGGGAAGTGGCAGAGATGGGGAGACAGGGTGTGGAGCCAGCACTGACTGCCTCCGCCGCGTCGCCGTGGGTGACGGGAGGAATGGGCTGTGCTTTCACACATCATTGAGCACAAATCACATCTGGCCAAGGCACGACGGGCAGATGCCATGGGTGGGGTGGAGCACATTATTTAGGATGGTGCATGTTATAGATTCTCTTCAGCTTGTTTTATTTTTCCTGGCTTGCCCAAATGCACTGGACAGACAATGTGTGCCTATGGAGAGAAACATGAGAGAGAGACCAGTCAGGATGGGGGTGGTGGGGTGGGAGGGCCAGAATGGTTCACCTGCAGTCACATTTGATGCAATCTGTTAAAGCAGATGGATGTAGAGAATTAGGTGTACACTTGTGATCTCACACCCCTGTCACAAGTTCTCTCAAGGGAGGGAACCTGGTATATGTGGATGTGGATTTATGTGTGTGTGTGTGTGTGTGTGTGTGTGTGTGTGTGTGTGTGTGTGTGTGTGTGTGTGCGTGTGTGTGTGTGTGTGGATATGTGGATATATGTGTGTCTGTGGTAGTGGGAGATGGACATAGAATGCTTACATTCTGTCCATTATTACATTTGGGATAAACTTTGAATTTATTCAAAGTTGAATTTATTCTCATTTTTATACTAATTAAGTGAATCCTGCTTTATGTTACTTAGAACTCTGACACTCGTCCCTGAAACTATACCATGAATTCAAATGTAACTGGTAGACATTTACTTCTCGGACATGTGTTCCTTTTATAACCTAATGCATAATAAAAACTTGTTAGGATTTGTAAAGCTGTTGGCATCAGTCGTGTCAATGCTAAAGTGTGAGAATGACCTGCGGAGGACTGTCCCTACACTAGGGGGCAACATCCTTCTGTGCTTGTATGGCACAAATGAGTGGACATCTTTTTCCCACATGGCAGGGCTTTCCACCCATAAAGTATCTAGATATATTTCTGACTTTCTCTCTGTAATTTCTTGTTGCTTACATTTTCTAAAATGTCATCTGTGGCTTTTTGGTTTCTTGCTTGATGGGAGTGACTTTCTTTAACCTGAGTTATTGTAAGTGTGAGCAAGAGATGGAGAGAGAAACAGAGAGAGAGAGAGTGAAAGAAAGTGTGTGTTTGTGTGTACAGGCAGCAGCTGAGGAGAGAGGGTGAGATGGAACAGAATATATAAAAGGGAATAACAAATCAGTGTCATTTATATATTTTGTTCCTATTATTTGTGTAAGAGGCTGAGCACTAGAGCTGAGAGGATAGCTGTTTGATATTCAACTCACAGTTGGTCCTCCATGCAAAATGACACCAGGTATAGACAAAAATGAAAGAGGAGGAAGTAAGGCAAATATGAGTTTAGTATATTAATTCATGAATGAGGAGATGAATATAAGAAAGTACAGAGAGATGAATGTTTACAGTCCAGTGGATTCATAGAGTGCATTCTTTCAGTTTGTCAAAAACACTAAGGACACCACTATTTGCTCTGCAGGATGGGAAACCACGTAGAGAGAGAGAGAGAGAAAGAGAGATGCAGAGAAAGAGATAAAAGAGGAGATTACTCTGGTCTGTCCTGTGCTATTCTTCATTTTAAGCAGCTTGTTGACCTTTGCAGTCAAGCCTGTAGGTGTAGTTTAGCTTCTGCTGCAAAGCCTGCAGTAATTTAGGCTGCAACTGTAGCACAGAAACCAGAAGAGAAGACAGAAAGAGAAAAGCAGAGAGAGAGAGTGAGTGAGCGAGAGACAAAGTGAAAGTGAGACAGAAGCATTCAGACAGGGTAAAGTGTGGGCCACTGACCAGCCCGAGTGATTGCCGCTCATAAGAAAGCGTTTTATATAGCTGAAATTTACAGTCCAGCTTTCTATGCAGGTGCACAAGACGATCTGCACGGAGTAGCTGAGCAGGGGGTAAGGGGGTAAAACTAGCGTTAAAAGCCATTCACCACTATCAAAGCTAAATATATAAAATAAACAGTGCAGCTGCTCAACTACTCGACTCACTGCCAAAAAAAAAACCCCAGAAAAAAACCCCATAGGCCTACAGTAGCAGCTCAGGAGCTAGTAGTGACAGCACAACAAGTATCCATACATAGTAATAAAAGAGAGCATGGCAGAAACATGGGTGTACAACAATGATTGCAAGCTGCTTTAATGCCAACTAGACACCTCTAAAGAACACAATCAAAACCTGGAAGGAACAGGTGGGCAAATAACTAATAAAAAGCTCGTGATGCTGAGAATGAATGCTTACGTCAAGAATCAGCCATGTATACCCTCTCCTTCAGTGTTTGAAGCTTCTTCATCACTCTGCTACTATGCCTTTAGCTTGTGCCACTGCCGCTGCACTATTTAAATCTATTCTGTCATAAATTATAATATGAAAAAGCATTATTTCTCGTCAGCAAACCCTTCAATTGGGAACAGATGTTCCTCCCTTCCCAGGAAATGACTCTCTCCTTAGTGACAGAGGGTGGCGGCCGCGCTTTATTAAACATATAAAAAGCCTCTTAAATGATGTGATTCAGAGGAAATATAGGCTGATGCTTTCAATCTGAGGAGCACAAGTGCTACTGAAATAATTACAGAGAGTGGAGGAAAGAGAGAAGAAAAGAAATGGAGGAAAGAAGGAGAGAGAGAAGGACATATAGTGATGGAGAGAGAGAGAGAGAGAGAGAGAGAGAGAGAGAGAGAGAGAGAGGTGGCGGCCCTTGACAAGTCAGGAAAGCAGCATACTTTAGATGGAGAAGCCTGGCAAGGTGCTGCTTCAGCCAACGAACAGCAGCATGAACTCTAGTCATTTATTGCTGCTAATACCCACTCCCACCCATACACAGTGATATATTCCAAGAATTTTAATTTCTCATTGTCACTGTGCACTTTACTATAATGCATCATTCACAACCATTAATTCTGATCCTAATATTTGTACTTGATGTCATTGCAACATCTGATATATCAATTGATTTTACCTACAGTAGCTTAAAGCATTTCCATATACCAGTTTTCATGTTCTGTTTTTATAAACCTTTATGTGTTTTCTTGTTTTTTCTTGTCAGGTTTTTATGTTTATATGTTGTCATGTAAACAGATTCATGTTGTAACGATTCTGCTGGCCCGAGTGCCGAAGGGCATGGAGCAGGACACACAGACTCCTTCAAAAAGTGATATGTTAATAAATGTAATATACGAATAATGGTAGCACTCCCACACAACATTAACGACAGCCATAATGCACACATTTAACTAAACACAGACTACAATAACGTTTAACAATGACTACATACATGTTTTGACATACAGCAGCAGACTAACAATAACCAACACAATACACACACTAATAGAGGTTTAAATAAACAAAGAAGTACAAGACGTTAAACCCCATGCAGGTGCATGCAATTATGGAGGGCGTGGTTACAAATGGGGTGAAACCCCCTGGCAGGCCATACCACATCACTTGGGGGGGGGGGGGGGGTCCCATGACACATGTTTTATGTTTTATTGCAAAATAAAAATATACTTTCTCATTGTATGCGAATATATAAGTTCATTATTGAATTATCTGGTATTTATGCAGTTGGATTTATTGAATACTGCTCGCAAAAACCAATGGATGTTGGAAATATCTTCACTCATTTCAAAAGAAACCTTGAAACAAACAAAACCTGATTGCCACTTATTCTGATTTGAAGGACTGAAACAGATTTTCAGTGGGCATGGTTCTCATTAGCATAGAAATGAATATGATGACAGATAATGAATATATGCCTCTTGATGCTCTATAGCCAAGTGAGAAAGATCAACTTAAGAAATACAGCAGAAAAGATTAGCGCAAAAGACAGGAAAAGAGTGCAACATTTGTTTTTCCTTGCCACGGAGCCCATCCAAGACATTATCATACAGAGAGAGGGTTCTTTGAAAGCATAGCTGAGAGAGTAGAGGACAGACTCAAGGTCAACTTCAGAGAGAGAGAGAGAGAGAGAGAGAGAGATGCAGACTACCAGTCTCCCATCCTTGCTGTTTGCTCCTGCACTTAACCACTGCACAGGATGTCCTCCTCCTGTCTGCCATGTGCTGTCTGCATTGCTGCACCACAGCATGCCCAAGCTTCAGTGTTTAAAGTGGATTTACAAAGAATTAACAAATGTCAGAATTTTGAAAGAGTTCTAACAGATTTAGCTGCATACATTCATGACACATATCCACTGTACCATAGCAATGAGGTTCCAGCCTTTGGGTATAGATTAGTGGGCCGTGCTGAACTATTCTTTAAATGGACCTTTATAAAAAGGGCTCTACCTGGCACCCACAATGGGTTCACTAACCTACAGGGACAAGCTGAACAGCTTATGGTTGGATTTAGAATAATTCTGTCACAGCGCTCCTTAAAGTACAGGCTCCCAGTGAGCCTGCTGCACTCAGTATGTGACCAGCTGGAAGCTCTGAAAGCTGCAGCCACTCTGACCAGCCTTACTGCAGGGAGAAATATAGGCCATTTTCATTAGACTCCCAGTCGTTTGTATCTATTTGCATGCAGCAGACACTTCTATCTGTCACTAGACTTTAGTCCTAATTCAATTACACTGCACTTATTTATACCACTTTAAATGGGTCACTTTCAGTTTGCTTCATCTTGAGAAAAACGAAAAGAAGTTACATTTAACTACACATATTGCAAAATGACCTCTGGGAAGGGCTTTTGTCTGCTTTACGCTATATAGTCTGGTGTGTTCATTTTGATCAAAACTTACATGTGACACTGAAAATTTAACCACAAGATTTACTAATTGTGGACCATATTTAACACATGCAATGTTTAAATTACTAGTACTTTTATACTAGTACTTTTTAATCATGTATAAAATGTATTTCCTGCATAGTTATATGTAATTAGACAGTGTCACAGTTTTATTTCATAAGGTTCTGGCCTTTAGTACAATAAATTTGAAATAAAATGATGACTATAATGCTAAAGAGCAGAATGTGTGTGTGTGTGTGTGTGTGTGTGTGTGTGTGTGTGTGTGTGTGTGTTTTGAAAATTAATTTGTATATAGCCTAATACCTTTCCCAAATGATATATTTGTCTTGGAAACAAACTTAAGCATAATCCATTAGGTTAAATTCCTTTATTACTATTAAAACATACATTCAGTCAGGTGTGTCCAAACTTTTGACTGGTACTGTATGTTCATGGCAAGTCTTAGAGCTTAGTGATCCAAAATTAACTGGAAAATGGCTATTTAGTTGCTACTTGGCCAGCTGTTTGTTGCTTTGTTCTTCAGTGAAAAAAGGACTAGAGTTGGTTCCAGAATTTACATTCCTTGTCAATGCCAATAAATGTGGGGGAAAAAATTGACCATGAAAAACAATAGCCAAAAACAATAGCAAACAATCTGGCAGACTTTTAAAATGAGAAAAAGAAAAAGTGTTGAATAGATTGAGTATGCTCAGACCAAAAAGGTCTATGAGGAGGATGTAGAAAGTATTTACCACAAAATGGAAAACATTAATAAGCCTGTGAAAGTCCATGTTGCTGTTTATTAAAATGTGTACAGTCACATATTGTATATGACATACACACGCCACAGATTCTAACACCCTCCCCTTCAGCAATGTTACCAAGGTTATGACCAGCTCTAGTATACTGCATGAATGTTATCAATACACCCCAGATTAATTTCACCCCTGGCTGCTCTGCTTCAGTCAACTACATAGCTAAGATACATAGGAAAGCACAATTAAGATAGACGGCCTTACAGGTGATTCTATCGCCACTACACTTTCAGACTTGCTAGTATTAGCCAGCTAGCTATCTGATGTTAATTAGCTAGTTATTCAAAATAGTCAGGAGCAGTGATAAGATGCATTACATTCCACAGGGTCCCTAAGCTGTGCCCTTGTTTTCCCCTACACACTAATCACATGACGTGGGCCAAGGCAACTACTGTTGATTAAATCCCTTCATTTAGAATGCCCTGTAATTTCATCAAGCAGAAGACATTATATTTGTTGTGAGGCTTATTTTGTTTCTCTTGACAGCTGGGCAATTAGACAGCTTTTAAGTTTGGATGGGTATACTCTTGTGTCAACCTCCTATGTCAACTTCACTTCTCCTTGTATAATTTGCAATTCCCTTCATTCCCAATGTTATTACTCCCTACACTTTGGAATCTCCCATAAAGCAGCTGCATTTCATGTTACCATCTTATTAATTAGGTTAATTAGTTAGGTTAGCTAGCTTATCTAGCCCAGTAAAGATCTGTGTCACGCCCTCCCCGGTACCCAGCCAGGACTCACACCAATCACAGCTCCCTTCCATTTTCCCATTCACAATCACGAGTTTATTGATTACTGCACACACCTGCCTCTTGTTTGCTCTCACTTATTTAATCCACACAAGTGGCAATATGTAATATTTTGCAATGATGGTCTCCACAAGATGAGCTGGAGACTTTGCAAGCCTGCTCATATCAGCTACACTACTGATTGAGAAAATGCCATAGTCTCCCTTTTCATTATTTGTATTTGTATGCATTTTTTTTCTTCTCATGTTTCAAAAATGAATTTTACCTAAAATGTATCTTTAGTTTTATTAAAATATGTACTTTGTACATGCATGTAGAATTCTGGGACAAGGATTTATGGGCAGATGGATGTGTACCAGAGTGATTCAGGGGGATGCAAATGTGTAGAAAAAAAAAGCCAATTGCTCATGATGCAAAGTATACTTCATATAATGAAACATGGTGACATTGACATGTGAATCTGTCTATGGAAGTGGCTCACTTGTCTTTATTAATGATATGACTAATGATGGCAATAGTAAGAGAAATACTGGTGTATTCAGAAACTTCTTTAATGTTTCCAGTCTAATTCACTAGAAAACCACTGGACAGCACTTCACTGTGCTGCTGGACAATAACCCAAAACATAACAGAGGTTTTCTTAAAGTCAAAAAGTGGTAGATTCTTAACTGGTAGATTACCTAACCTCATAAGAGACCATGGTGACATGTGTGTCACAAACAGTTTAAATGTTCTGTAAGGTTCCTTATACAGCTTTATCATTCACTTTAACTCATGTCCCAGTGTTACATATGCTAAACATCCTGGATGCAGTCAATTTGGGTATTTGTGACCTCATTTTCAAAATGATGGTGTGCTTGGTTAGCGCATGAAACAAAAAAAAGCTAATTTTTAAAAAGCCAGTTTTTGTTTCTAAAGGTATGTTCCAACCCATTTAACAATTCTAATGATTTCATAACATGTCCTAGATTACATAAAACCTCTTCTGACCCAATTTGTAGAACAAAATGATCAAATACAAGTTATGAAATGGTTCTTGTGGCATATGTTACATTGGGCTTTTAACCTTCAAATAGCTACAAAAGATGTCATGTGACCTGTCACAATAAGAAAAATTCTAATAAGCTGATCAATTAATTTAACCCATTCAATTATTTTGAATCAAATGTTTTTCTGGTGTTCAATTCAAATCATATTTGAACAGGCTTAAACATAAAGGTAATGTCAAATCATTTAATTAATAACTGTGTTATGAAACAATTTTTGCATATCAGAACTGAAATCATGCGTTAGTTTTAACAGCAATGCTTTACTTGGTAAATAAAACAAAGAAACAATAATTTTACTATTTTATGTTGATCTTAACTCAATATCATTTTAAGAACCAATACAATGTCCATGATGCACTCAATATCATCACTGGAGATGACAGTGAGTTTGAGGTATGTCAAGATAACGCAGATGAAGACACTGAAGACCCTGATTACACTCCTAGCAGCAAAGACATGGAGAGTAATGAGTCAAGTAGGTCTGATGATTCAGAGAGTAGTGAATCAAATGAGTTAGATGATGTACCACAACCAGACATAAACCACAAACAACAAAGTGCAAGGATCCAAAGAAAAAAAAAATATTGGATAAAGAAACCTTTTGAAGCCCCTGAGTGCACATTCAAAGGAGAGATAGTCACACCTCCAGACAAAGTTTATACTCCAGTGGAGTACTTCAGAAAATTCATAACAGCAGAAATGCTTCAATTACTGATGGAGCAAACAAATTTGTACAGTGTACAAAAATCGGAATGTCAGAGCAATGTTAACACCACTGTTAAAGGAATGGAAATACTGATTGGCCTTTACCTGAGCATGGGTCTTTGGCAATTGCCAGGAAATCGTGCATACTGGGAAAATGGCACAAGATGTTCCATAGTGGCTGACAACATGTCATGCAACCATTTTCAAACCCTGATGTCTACATTTCACTGACAACACTGATTTATCAAATAGACGAGGATAATCCGCCCATGGCTTGATATGTTTCGCAAACAATACTTAGATATCATCCCAGAGGAGCACAACTCTATTGATGAACAAATGGTGTCCTTCAGAGGGACAAACAGCTCAATAAGGCAGTATGTGAAGGGCAAACCCCACCATTGGGGATTGAAAATTTGGGGTCGCTGCACTTCCTCAGGAATCCTCTGTGATTTTATGGTCTATGAAGGTGACACTGGGAAGAAACACTCCCATCAAATCAACACTACAAAGTATTTGCTGACAATTTTTTTTTCTTCAGCACCACTGGTGCACAGGCTTCTTCAGAAGATCTACATTGTAGGAACACTCCACGGAAACCGCTTGGCTGGTTTTCAGCTTGAAGATGAGAAGAGTCTTGCCAAGAAAGACTGTTGATTTCAGGGTGGAGAAAGAAGATGACACTGTCATTGTGAGGTGGTATGACAACAAACCTGTTACTCTGATCTCATCCTACTGTGCAATTGAGCCTCAAGACAAAGTGTGATGCTGGAGCAAATCAGACAGAGCATTCATGGAGGTTACCAGGCCACACATTGTGAAGGAATACAACACATTCATGGGGGGAATAGACTTCCTTGATGCTTGCATTGCAAGGTACAAGTATCACATGAGCTCATGAAGGTGGTACCTGTACCTTTTCTGGCAAACCATCATGTTAGGCCTTGTTAATGCATGGTTGATCTACCACCATGACTGCAGACTACTTGGTGTCCAAAAGCCACTGAAACAAAGGAGCTTCCAAGCAGAGGTTGCCACTAGCCTGATTCTTGTGCATTCACAAAGGGCTCGCCCATCACTTAATGCCACACCTCCATCACCACCACCCAAGAGAGTTTGTGTTGGAGTTCCAGATAATGTTTGTACAGACCAAGCTGCACACTGGCCTGTGAAATGTGACAAGCATGGTCGTTGTAAAGTCTGCAAAGTCAATGCAACCACCACCCTCTGTGAGAAATGTGTTGTGTGCCTTTGCTTCATCGAGGAAAGGAATTGTTTCAAACTTGACCATTTGGCTTAGGCTAAATTGTCAAACATACTTACCAAAGATAACTGTGGTTTGAACATGGTGCTGATCATTCAAATGTTTTGTCTGCCTTCAGTGTTTATCACCAATTATTTCATTTTGAGAAGTTTGCAGTTTGCACATAGTTTGCACTATGCACATATTGTTTTAAGTTCACTACTGTTGCTTGGTTTTGTACAGCAGTAACTGTACTGATAGCTTGTTGAGAAGACCTCCATTATGAGGTAGTTTTATTTTGATAGTTTGCACATTTTTGTGTTGTTAAACAAATCTGAAAAAGAATATGTTGTTAGTTTTAACCAGCATTGTTGCAAATTGCAAATAAAAAGGAAAAACTCTATTATTAAGCAAAAAATAGTCTGATTTATTTTTAAATGAGGCATAAATGTACCATAAATGCCCAATGTAACATATAGGTGACATTACAGATCTTTGGCATTAGGAGGTAAAATTTCAAAAAAGAAAACAGAAATGTGTTCCATGTGGTCTATTTGGTCTGTTTTATATTCCTCATAATTTTCCTTTAAGGTGAACTGAGTCTAGGTTCTTATGGGTTAAGATAAGACTGAAGGCACCTCCCCCCCCCCCCCCCCCCAAACAAAAAGGAACTGAAAGTGGCTGGATTAAAAGATTCATTTAACTCCAGATTGTCAATAATTCATTTAAAATCCAGTGTGCTGTAGTACATTGCCAAAACAACAAAAACTGTTACCATCCATTACTTATATTGTGCACTGTAGCTCTAATTTGTATCTACACACACAAAACACATGCTTGCACACAGACACACACACGCACACACACACACACACACACACACACACACACACAAATCATCTCAGCATTAAGTTCACAAGCACATCATATGCACTCTCTGTAGCTCTTTCTCCTACGCTGTGTATATCATGCTTACTGTAATCACAACTAAAACCAGTGCTGGCAGTATGAGATTGTATTTAGGAATGTAGATGTGCCTGCAGAGATTACAGTGCTTTGCTGTGATGGAAATTCACAGGGCCTTGCTCTCCTGCAGGGTGGGACAGTCCCCCCAAAAATCAACATCAGCCCAAAACCACTCAAATGCCTTATGTCATCAACATCAAGTGAATTTCACTTATAAAGGCTTTCAGTTATGTTCAAAATTGCATGAATGTCAATGAAAAAGAGGTTGAGATCCTGTGTAAATGGATTTGGCAGGGGGCAGTGACCCCCTGTAGCGGAAGAGCCATTCCTGTCCCTGACCCTGTCCGTGACTTTGAATTTGACTGAGTCAAGAGATGTAAGCAGGGATGCTGATCTAAGCAGGCATGTACTCCACACACACTGATCCCTAATAGTTCTGTAATTGTTCAATATTTTTTCTTTCTTTCTTTGATGTTGTTTTTTTGTTTTTCCTCTTTGTGATTGTGTCCAGTGTTCTGTGGCAAGACTGTGGGGGTATTTTCTTTGATTATTCTGAGTGTAACCTTTTAGGTAGAGTGGAGTCAGAGGGAGGCTGGAAGTACAGTGAAAAGCTCCATGCTGTGGGTCTATTTTCATCTTGCTTAGCTGCCATGGTGACTGCAGCGGCCTTCACCCCCACCCCCACCCCACTTCCCACAGGAAGGGAAAATGCAAGATGAGCATGAAGAAGTGAATGAGAAAAAAAATGAGAGGAAACATAACTTCACCTTTCTGGCCTCTTTCCTGTGGATGGAAAATAAAATGTGGTGCATTGTGTATGTGTTCAAAATGTAAGTGGGAGCATTTGGTGATTCTGGATCTCCAACTCTGCTCACTTTCCTAGGCTCTCTGGGCACCTAGCTTGGCTTACATCCTGGGTAGCTTTGAATATGACATTGTTTTTATGATTAATGAACAAACTGAAGTAGTAGGACAGTGGAAAGACCAGATGATAATCTAAAAAGTATAATTAAGAGCAAAAACCTCATAACCAAAGTGTGCTTAAAAAAAAAAAAGAAACCTCACCCACAAACATAAAAAACCCCACAAAACCCCACAACACTGACCTTGAATCTTTTACTTTAGTACTTTTTTGGTCAAACATTGGCTTTGGTTTAATGGCATGACGAACTGTCGGCAGTATATGCATGTGTGATTAAAGGTAAGACTACACTAATGGCAAAAAAGTACAAATAAAAAATATTGATTATGGTGGGTCAAGATTGGAGAAAAAGTCAGCAGACTGTTTTATATGTTGCATATGTGAGAGACTGGAGTGGTTTTAATATAGTTTTGTGTGTAGGAGATAAAGTGGTGTAGTGGTCATAAGGCATGTAGATGGGGTGTCAAAATGAGTGGGATGTGCTGAAGACATGAAAAAACTGCTCAGTGATGGAAATGATCAGGGACAGAATGGGATATTTGTTTAGATTAAGTTTATAAAACCTTCAAAGGGATAAATGATAAATGAAGGTGAAAGCTTACCCAGCATAAAAGTACTTTAGACTACAAATGCCAGTGATGATGATAGTTTGTCAAGGATCAGAAGCTTGTCTTTTGTAGGTCAGAAGGTTGTCATTACCCTGATCTTTTATAGTTTTTAAAGGCATACAATAAAGAATAGTTCATGTTGGTCTTCTTTACAGAAGAAAACACAATTTCTTTATAGAAAACACAATATTCTCTGTCTTGTTCTTTATTTCTGTCATTTTCCATCTCCTTTCCTCTTTCTTCACAGAAGTCAACAATCTTCTTAAAGTTCCTCTGCCATTAAAAGCAATGTCATTTGTCATGTTGTCACTCACGCTAACCAACACATTGAACTGCAGCAGCACTGGAATGGGTCTCCCGCTGAGCAGTGCCATTCTTTCAGACTGGTGACACAGGCAGCTGCCAAGGATGCCACTGTGAACAGGGTGCCATTTTATCAAGCTATAAATTCATTCACATGTGCTCAGCAGAATCTCCAGCACCACTATTTAATGCATCACCATTGCCATTTTCCCCAGCCCCCACAGAACGGAGAATTGATATGAAAATATCGATATGGGAGTTGAATAGAGGTATGTAATTCTGTGAATATCTTAACAGTTGTCTTGTTTTGCACATTTTAACCAAGAGAGTTTGGCATCAAATGTGCATGGGAATTCGGAGGTGGGGTGGGGTAATATAAGTGAAGCTTGCCTAGGGCATCAAATCCTTTAGGGCCAGCAGTGTGATGAGCTGACAAGTTATTCTTGGCAGTGCATCAAAGACAATACCAGACAGGCAGAATCCATATGGACATGAGTAATACAGAGCAAGGGAGAGAAGAAAGGAGACTGGTAGGAGTTGAGACACTGTGGTTATAGCAATTCTAAAATTCAGATTAGAAACAGGAGCCATAGCAGTCTGAGTGAACCTGTGAGTGATGCAGTGATAAGATACTGAAGGGCTGGGAGAGGCTTGACTTGTTTGTCAGTCTTGTGTACATTAATGACCTCTCTCATCATTTTCAAAGGTAGATATACAATTTATTTTATTATGGAGTGTTTGTACGCATGTGGCTACATGCATGTATTAGTTTTAAGTCACTGGTTTCAGAGCTCTATTGAACATTGTGCGGTAGTCTATCTGCAGTAAATGACCACCTTCTGCAGTTCTTCCCCGGCTTCTTGATTAAACAAACAACTTCAGACAGCATCACCATCATCTGAATAACAACTAAAGCTTACTACAGTGTGAGTGTGTGTGTGTGTGTGTGTATGTTGGTGTTTGTGCACTTGATAGCATATGTATTTATCCTGGTCTAGGCTTTATTTGTTGCTGATCTTCATGTAAATTTGTGTTATCTTATGTGCCATTCCACCACTGTAAATTAAAGATCGATTAATTTATTAATGTTAACTTGTAAACTGTTTGTGTAAGCAAAGAATGTGATTAATTTAAAGACCTGTCAACTTCATTTGTAATGTTGTTGCCTGGACCCTGATTTACTCTTAATTTTAATTACTACATTTTAATAAACTGCTAAAATACTAAAAATGCTGGTTCAACATCTGTTGTCCTGTAGCTTATCACTGGTAGTTAAAGGTTCTTATGTTGGCAAATGGATTGATAAATGGGTGGAGGGAGGCTGATCTGGGAATCTTGCAATCTAGTCAGCTACTTATACATTCCTTCATTCATATAAATGTGTGTGTTTGCATGATGGCAGACAGTTGAGTCATACTTCTACTGAGCTATCTAGAACTGATGAACCAATGAAAGCTAAAAAAAAAAAAGGTGCATATATACATATACATTTGCAGTTTTTATTTATTTTTTGCAGATGTTTGTTATGAAGAATTTTTGTATGTTAAAGTTTAATGTAAGCTCTTTTCAATTTCAAAACATAAATTGACAATAAATACATGACCTTCAAAAAGGCAATAAATATACATTAGTCATATTTAATTTCAGTCAATTATACTGCTTAATGAAGTGTGACAGTGCTTAAAATATACTGTTTACACTACATGCAAACGTTCTTACAAAAATGCTGATAAACCAAGAAAACAATATGTGATCAAAACAGTTCAATTAAGGAAATGTAAAAAATTGACTTTTTAAAATAAAGATAAATAAATACACCAATTATCTTAAATTCATAGTAAGGCTGCTTCCCTAAATAATTTAATTATACATGTTGTAGTGTGATGGAGGCAGCACAAGGGAAGCGGGAGGCGATGTCGAGCTAATATGCTCTTTATTCTACATGACAATCAAGAAAACACAAAAAGAAGTCACAATCAATCTCCTGAGTCACGTTGCACCAACGGGCACTTATGGTCTCATCCACTAATGCACAGCCTTTTCCCCCAGAACCTATAGGAGTATATATAGGGAGACAAAGAATAAGGAGCAGGAGTCTCATTAAAAGACAGGTGACAGAGTGGGGCAGGTAAGTGGTACGGTCCCTATCTGGAGTGAGCGTGTCCCTCCCGGTAGGGGACCAACACATGAAAGGCCAGGGATGCCCTACTGCTCCCTGTTAGGCCAATCCTGTATGGTTCCTGGCAGAACCATAGGTCGGCTGTCTCCAACATGGTGGGCAGGGCCGCCAAAGGGATAAACCAGACCATCTTGGAGAACCTGTCGACTATGATCAAGATTATGGTGTTTCCCTCTGAGACAGGTAAGTCAGTAACAAAGCCCATGGCTAGGTGAGACCATGGTGGGAGAGGAGTAGGCAGGGGGAGTAGTTCACCTGCAGGTGGAATGCATGGTGTTTGCAGTCCGTGTAAGAAGCCACATACCTCACCACGTCCTTGTTCATCACAAGCCACCAATAGTGTGCCCCTATCAGCTGTGCTGTGCGAGTAGTGCCAGGCTGTCCCATTCCCACCAGTATATGCACCCATGTAGTGAGTGAACCCGGATGTTTAGGTGGCAAGTAGAGGTGACTGTGTGGACACTGCGGGTGTGGGTTGGCTGCCTTCATCTGTCAGTCTAGATCCCATTCTAGAGATGCCAGAAAGCATGCAAGGCAGATAACAGGTTCCGAACTCACTAGGGCATCTGCGTTGTATTGCCGGCAGAATGCGTCCACCCTGGTGTTTTTCTCCCCAGGCCAATAGGTGACACGGAACTTGAACCTAGAGAGAAAGATTGACCACTGGGCTTGTTTAGCATTCAGCTTTTTGTTGGTCTGGAGGTACTCCAGGTTTTTGTGGTTGGTGAACACTGAAGGGGTGTCACACTCCCTTGATCCAATGCCTCCACTCCTTGAAAGCAAGTTTCATCACTAGTAGTTTGTGGTCCCCAATACTGTAGTTTTGTTCTGCTGGGCTTAGCTTCCGGGAGAAGTATGCAATGGGTCTCGGACCTCCTCTCTCCCGTGTGTTGTGACAGCACTGTGCCTACTACTATGTCAGAAGCATCCACTTCCACCACAAATGGTCTCTCTGGCTCCGGTTGTTGCAACACAGGCACTGTGGAGAAAGTGTTCTTGAGCTCCTCAGTGGTCCATCTGATCCACCTAGCCAGTCCACAGAGTTGATCTGTGAGCGGCGTCACTAGCGAACTAAAAGATTTGATGAACCTATGATAGAAGTTTGTGAAACCTAGGAAACGCTGTAATGCCTTATGCATGAATGGTCTTGGCCAAGCCATTACTGCCTCCACCTTGCCTGGTTGCATGCATACACTTCCCTCCTGGATGATGTAACCCAGGAAGTCAACCTCCTTACAGTGGAATTCACTTCTCTACCTTGCAGTATAGGTGGTTCTGAAGTTAGGTCCAGAGCACAGCCTGCACGTCACGCACATGTCAGTTCCAGGAGGAGAAATAGAGGTTGTCATCGATATAAGCGATGACGGATCTTCCCAAGAACTCCCTTAGAACCTTGTTAATGTAAGCCTGGAATATGGGTGGAGCCATGGTCAGGCCATACAGTAACACCAGATACTTGTAATGGCCTGTGGATATGCTGAAGGCTGTCTTCCTCTCGTCCCCCTCTCTAACCCAGATTAGATTGTAGGCGCTCCACAGGTCCAGCTTGGTGAAGTACCTGGCTCCCCTCAGCTGTTCAAGCGCTGCTGGGACTAGGGGAAAGGATACGGGTACTGAATTAGTAGCTTGTTGAGCCCTCGGTAGTCCACGCATGGTCTCAGGCCCCTCTTCCTTCTTCTTCACAAAAAAAGACCCCGGCTGATGCAGGAGAGGTAGAGGGGCAGATATACCCTTGTTCCAGTGCCTCTGTGATGTATTGATCCATCGCCTGCACTTCCGCTTGTGAGAGGGGATAGATTCTGCACCTGGGGGGATACAGCCCCCTCCTTGAGGCTAATGGTGCAGTCCCATTCTGTGTGCTCCCCTTTAGTGATGAGGAGGACATGAAGAGTGACATGGGTGATGTAGCCAGGGCCAACCAGGCCCCCGTCTGGGGCCTGAATGCTTAGTGAGGAGTGGAGGGTGATGGCTTTTATCCCCAGACTCTTCGCAAAACCCCAGTCCGCAACATTCCCTGTAGCCCCTGAGTCAACTAGAGCAGAGGCGGAAAGCAAACTGCCCTTGTTTGACACTTCGACTGGCAATTTGAACATTGAGGGTGTCGGGGAGCAACTCACCACATTGCTGCCTGTCTTTCGTTCTCCCATCCTGGGCCGTATCCATGCTGCGTCCAGCTGTATGGTCTACTCTGAGGTGTTGGTCTGCCCGTCTGTTATCCTTCCCGTTTTGGCAAATCCCGGTGGAGATAACAGCGTCGCTCCTGCAGGAGGCGGTCGTAGGTTATGGTGAGGTGCACTACCTCATTCAAAGTGGTAGCCTCCTGTTTGCAGGCTAGCTCTGCCTGCAGCTCTGCCTTTAATCCACCCAGGAATGCACCTATCGGAGCGGGTTCATTCAAACGCATTCCCACAGCCAGGGTCTGGAACTCCATGGCGTAATCAGTGACAGATCTGATTCCCTGCCTCAAGCACAACAGAGCTTGCCTGCAGAGCCTCCCTTGACAGGGATGGTTGAACACCGCTCACAGTTCCCAAACCAAACCGGAGTAGTCGTTCATTAACGGTAACCCATTGGTAACCAAAGCCACTCCCCAGACGTGTGCCTTACCCGTGAGCCTGGAGATCGTGAAAGAAAACTTCCTGTGGTCCAATAGTCATGGCTGGTAACCAAAAAAGAGTTTGCACTGTACAATAAATGCCTCACATGTTTCCGGATCTCCACCATACACCTCGGGGTGGCGATCAAGCCCTTCACCCCTTCAGGTACCGGCGTGTTAACAGGGGAAGTCATTCGTTGTTCGGAACTCATGGTCAGGTGGTTGATGTGCTGGCCAAGAGTCTGTACCATTGAGAGAACCTCCCCAATTTCCTGCCTTTGCTGATCCAGCGCTGCCATTTGAATAGCCAGCAGGTGAGCCCAGTCAGGGCTGCTTGCTTCACTTCTTGGTGGCTGCAATTTCTGTGATGTAGATGGTACAGAGGAACCAAGAGGTGATATTGAGCTGATATGCTCTTTATTCTCTATGTCAGTCAAAGAAAGAAAGAAAGAAAAAAAGAAAGAAAGGCGATGGGCACTTGTGGTCTTGTCCGCTAATGCACAGCATTTTCCCTCAGAACCTGTAGGAGTATATATATAGGGAGACAAAGAATGAGGAGCAGGTGTCTCCCATTAAAAGACAGGTGACTGAGAGCGAGGCAGGTAAGCGGTACAGTCCCTATCTGGAGTGGGTGTGTCCCTCCTGGTAGGGGACCGGCCTACTGTGACAATTAGAGTGTTTGGTTGGCCTTGACTGAGTTTAATCTAACTTCTGTGAACAAGGAAGTTCTGCAAATAAGGTTCTTTGATCCAAAGTGAAAATCATACACTTCCTCCATTTACACCAAAATGTGCCAATATCATTAGCAGGTGCAATAAAATATGATTTGGGTCATTATATGTGAGTTCAAGTCTGAGTTTAAAAGCCAATCTAAAAAAAGGAACACAGATGTATGTTTACATCAGCAGACATGTGCTACAGCAGTTTAGCTTTACACCAGAATTTCAAATTTTATAAAAAAATTGAAAGTGAGGCAGCAGTAGCTAGTCTCTTCTTAACATAGTTTGGAAACAACCACAGGTAATTTTAGGCTTAAGGCATGTTTTTGCAATTTATTTGGCTTTTTATTATTCTTCCAAGGCCATATTATAGAATACAGTAGAGATAGACTGAAAATCTGAATCACAATGCCACTTAACACCTCTGTTGGGTAGATATCAAATAAGGGCTCTATTAAAAACATGATTATATGGAGAACAATGGGATTGTTAATAATATATGAGTGTGAGACAGTATCTGCTTTTGTGTCTGTGTGTGTGCATGTGTGTGTGAATCACAGGAGCTCATTTGCCATAAAGCTGTATATCCTCCCTCACACCAAAAGCTGTGGATTTACCTCCCGGACTCCTCTAATGAAACACAGCACACCAGTGGAGCCTGTATCGCAAGCTTATGCACACATACACACACTATTGACCAGCATGACTATGGTCAAACACAACCTGGTACAAAGACTTCTTATTTTGCATGTGGCAACTGAATTTGACCCTGTGTGTTAACTACATTGCTAGTAATATTACAAATATATACATATTACTTAGGGTAAAAAACTAATTGAAAACAGTACCTACTATAAGTGACTATCAGTGATTTTTGTCCTTCTACGACCACTCATTATTATCTGAATGAGCAGAAATTTTCATTGTGAAAATTGATCATATAATGAATATAAATGATCAGCTATGTGTTTATGTTTCTCTGCTAGAATAGTAGGTGATTTCTGATAGATTTTTCAATCCTATATCACAGACACCATTTTTTCACCCAGTGCTTTTAATATCATCACATTGCTCTGCTGGAAAATGGTACTTGAGGAAAGAAAATACATCTGCATCACACCCCGAAGGTTATGTGGCTGGAGGTGAAAGGAAATCATAGGATTGGAGTGGGAGGTAAAGATAATCAATAGCGTCTTATGTAGACGCATAGACAGTAATCAAAAGCTGGGGCAATGTTGCACAGTGCCTCCAACTCCCCCAAAATGGTGTGCCATAAACAAGTATTGATTTGACAGGCTAAGACTAGGTCTCATATTGTGGAGTTAGACAGCATGGGCCCAAACAAAAACCACCAATCACAGATTCAACACATTCAGATTAATTCAGCAGCTAGTTACTGTTTGTATTTATCATACCTCCATCTTTTTCTAAGACCACAGTTTATTAAGTTGGTTTATTAATTGCCATGATTAAGCATCAACAATTAAGGCTCATTAGAATATATAGAATACATATTATGTTAAATTTAAATCCCTCCCTTGATTAATACATTTAATGAACTGCCCTCGATTATCCATTCAAACAACTAAGGTTCACAGGCATGCTCTGTAGAGGTGAATGACAGTTCTGTTCATTAAACCTTGGCCAAGTGAGATTCTAGATCCCTGCAACATCTTGTTTTTTTAACAGTAGCAATATAATAGCCCTTGGCTATTTTTCATTGATTTGTGTCTGCTGAAGTTTCCTGAAAAACAATGGGGTGTTTTATATGAAAATATTGGTTTTCAAATATATGCCTACAGACAAATGACGATACTGTTTATGACAATATGTAAATAAATTAATGAAATAATGAAAGTATATACATATAACTGCAATTCAAAATAAAGATCAATAAAGATCATAACAAACATCTGTAATTTTGTTCCAATGATTTTTGCACATTTGATTTTCTCTATAAATGTGTAAACCTTGTAAAAAAACTATTACCCAGAAAGGTACATTTGCTCAGAAGTTCACAAATAAAAGTGGAACCAGTTAAAAACTAGCAAACTGAAACACACAAACACACACATTACCTTCTTAGCTTATGTTTGGATTTTTTTATGAATAGACGATTCATTCAGCTTCAGCAAACATACATATTCTTGCCTCAAGTAAAATAAAAAAGCAGAGAATCTTGTTAGTTCAACCAGGAAGTTCATTATTTTTGCAGCAATCTACTGGATTTCATCATGTGATTTCTTACTATGACACTTCTGAAGGTTAAGTTATTTTGTCTTCTTTCTTTGTGTGAGATCTGTCTAAAGCAGCTATGAATTTTAAATAACCCTATTAACACAATGCCACAGCCTCCAATGAAACCACTGTCCTGTCCTTGTGAATATCATTGTCTTTTGCTCAACTATTAATCAAAAATAGATTCATTTTCTGTCTTATCTATAACCTTTGAAGTTAAACATATAATGTTAGCAGAATAAATTGCATTATATGCTCAGATATTATCAAATTTTAAATCTTCACATTTTTAATTTAGTTTGTATGTTGACCCAGATCACTATCTCCTATCACTTGTCACTTATCTGAGTGACAGAATGGAATTTTGCTGGTGCAGGTGGGTGATTCTCCAGGAACCTATCTGTCATAGTCTTGAAATGCCTTATCTGTCATCAGCTGAGACTTTATTCATTTTTAACAGCTTTCACCCATGTACAGATTTATGGCCATTTTGTCCTTGCACAAAGCCGCCTTCTTCTCCTTCAAGCAGGTGGAGACTTCACCTGAGGGGCAGCATGTTTAATGCTTGCTCTCCTGGAGCCCATCAGCTTTGCCATATCACCAGCTTTAATCAAGGTTCAGATTAAACTAGACCCAGGGGTGTCTCTCTGAGTAATAATCAATAGCTCAACTTATGATTATTGTTTAACATTCATTTTGAACAAGGGGGCTTGTGGGTGAAATCCTCTACCATCCAGAATAGGGTACTTATTTGGAAATTCAATATAGGTTGAGCTAGACAAATAAGTGCTCACAAAACAAACTAAACAAAACAATGCAAAACAAAACAAAACAAAATAAAAAGTACAAAGCAATTTGACATAGATTAACACTTAGTTTTTAAAAATTTAAATTACAATAATAATTACATATAGCCAGATTTAGTGGTGCTCTCAAAAGTACATTTTGCTTAAAAATCAGCATCTACATTTGCAGCAAATAACCATCTTGTAAACATTTAAGGTGAAAAGAAAAGGAAATGTGTTGCATTCTTTCTTGAGCTGCATGCGCCCCTCTGGATTTTGTAAGGATTTTCTTTATGGATAAAGACTTAGCTGTAGGCCTTGTAGGAACACATCGCATAAGGCCAGCTTCTGTAGCCAAAGGGTAATGTTTTGTTTTTAGTGGGGAAAGGAATCTTTATCGTGGATTTCCTGGAGAAAAAAAATGTTACTGAAGGCAGTGCTGCATAGAAGATAAGGAGTTTGAAGATGATGAATACAACAATGATGCTCAATTTCATGCTAAAGTGGGGACACAAAGCCTGACTGCTAATTTAGCCACTGATAGGAGCAGCGGTGAACGAAAAAATCTCTCCAAGATTAATAGCCTGTCAGAGCAAGTGGAAGCCAATAACATGGATCACTGAAATCAAAAGTTACTGGTTTGTGTTACAAGTGCTGGATAAATATGTTTCAGGAAGTGGAGCAAATGTTTGGATGATTATTTGAAACATATATTATCAGTGTGTTTCAGAATTCAGATTTCCTACAAGGTGTATGGAAACACCATTGATGAGTGATCATATATATATATATATATATAATTTTTTTTTTTTCACAAAAGAAAATGATTTGAAGAGTGAAGTTTCAATAAATATAATGTAGAACATGAATGTGGTATCTGGCACACTATGCTCACAAAATAAGCTTATGCAGCAAATAAAAATGCTAATAGAATCCTAATTGTAAATACTTATCATGGGTGAAGAACAGACATAAAAAAGGAAGGAAGCAAATATCAGTCTCCAACTGAAGCGTTTAATGAAATGAACGAAAATGAAACTGAACATAATGCATGAACAATTAACATAAGAAACCAATGTAACATGCGATGACGGACGATGGTCATGAACACAAAACAGGCTTATAAAGGAAAGAACAGAACAATATAATCATCCCCAGGTGGTGTGGACAAGAAGGCATAACACACGTCATGTCAGGGCAGCGTGGCAAAAACAAGTGACAAGCAAAACATAAACAAAAGCCATGTGCTCACCGCTGCCGCATACTGGTGACTACCGCCAAGAGGACACTGTGCACACTTATAAATGAGCACTTCAGATGCCTAATGTCTCTTTACAAAATATAAAGCACAAAACTAATAATAATTAAGAAAATGACACAAGAATACCAATAACCCACAGACATTAACAGACGCAGGGTGATGGTCTGCATGGCCCATGTCGCTGTGAAGTCACTGTTTGGTTTGGGTCTTTTTACCATAAATCTTGTTTTTATTAAATGAAGTGATTGAATGGGGTTCAGGTAAGCTGACTGACCAGACACACACAAGCCACTTTTGTGCCATGAAACTGCTTATTTGCTTTAGCAGAATGCTACAGCAAGGTGAATTGTGATCCAGTGAAGCATTTTTTTTCTGTATAATTCAGAATTCATTCTATTACTGCTGGTCACATCATCAGTAAAGACAAGAGATCCAGTTTCACTGGCTGCACAAGCCATCTTGCTTCACAGATTTGTTAGTGTGTGTTGAATCATAAACAGGTTTGTCCCTTCAACCTTTCATTTTTAAATGACTCTGGTTCTGATTCATCTGGTAATGAAAACAACAAAAAACTGTAATATGGATTCTGTGTTTGTAAGGCTTATCAATGATTATTTTCATCTTTTGGTAAACCCTCTGAAGTTATACTAGTGTGTTCTCAACTGCAAAATCATTAAAAAGAAGTGATCTTTATTTGTGGTCATGATTGACATAGGTCTGAACTTTGCATTTTAAAGTTTTTTTCTTGTGGTCTGACAGATCATCTCAAAGACCTGTAATTATACTTCCCTTATTCCCTTATAAGGTTGAAATAACTTGACCCTTTGTGAATGCCTGTAGATAAGGTCAAGATGAAGGAATAGCCACTCGTGTGGTCAAACATTTAAGTTCAAAGTTTAAATAAAGACATATCATTAAATAATAGCATGTTTTGTTTTTTTTTATAACATTTTGCTTAGCTGGAAGTGCAATTCCCTCTGACCTCTGAATCACACTACATGAGGACAAAATATATTTGACACTTAGAACATGCAGGTCCCTGTGCTGAAACAGTCTGAGAATTAATCTGAATAATCTAGTACTCATAAACTATTTTTTGGATTGAGTTATCTTGGTTGAACACTTTTTTTCTTCTTTCTTTCTTTCTTTCTTTCTTTCTTTCTTTCTCTCTCTCTCTCTCTCTCTCTCTCTCTCTCTCTCTGATCACAGTAGTCTTTAAGATGCTGTATGAACCTGTGCTACCAAATAATCCATCTGAATGTCATACTGCACATTCATGAAGGTCTCATCATTGCTTAGATTATTTATAGGACTCATATTATATAATGCACTTAAATGCACATAATACCCCACCAGTGCCATGACCTATGAACTATAGGACCACTCAGTGTGCTCCTGAAGGCTGGAGCCTTCCTGGGGAGAGGAGGCAAACAGAGATGAGTTATAGCTTATGAATTCACATGAATTATAGAACACTGACCTCTCTTCATCTTCACCAATAGCCGGACACACTCGCATTCCTATGCACACATGCACACCCACATACTGCTCTAAGACTCTTTATGAAGTATACAAATATTTGCAAAGATTTGGTCACCTTTTAGAAACTTTTCAAAGGAAATGTAATCTTTTCTTTCCATTCCACCCAGAAAGAATACAAACAGGAAGACAGAGATTTGCTCATGCATTGAGCATGTTTTAATTGCAATCAGTGAATGACACAAGGGTCAGCTCTCCAATTGCAATGAAAAGATCTAAGAGTTTACATGAGTGGAAGAAAGATGTAGTAGTACTACACTGGTACTCCAGGACTGAAGCTTCCTCTTGGCTTTCAGAGACACTTTATCAATATTTTGGACAACACAAAACCCTTCATCTCTAAGAACTCAGTCCAGTGTCTTATGGTCCGTAGTAGGTTTTAATCAAGGAAAGCTAAAAAGTCAAGCTCACACTTTACAAATATGAGACCAGGCTGGAAATGTATGTTACAAGACAAATAAACAAATACAAATGAATCTTGCATATATTGCAAATATTTAGCAATTGTTTATCTTACTAAAACAGCAACAATCAATAGTATAATGTTATAATGTGTAATAATACCTTTCCTGTCCTTTTCCTTTTTAAAATTTTTCTTTTGTATTTTTTTCTTCTTTTTAATTACATATTAATAAATACAGCATACTATCCCATTTAAAGGTACATAAGTATATATTATGTAACCGTAAATATATAGTTATTTTGCTAGAGAAATCCAAAATGTTTTAACACTATATGGGCCTAATTTCTTAGATGATAACAATATCTGTATGTATTATTTTGGGACAGACAAAAAATAATTGTTCCCCATTGTCCACCTGCTCGAGTCCATGAAGAAGAGGAGGTACTTGTCTGCTGATAAGCTCAGTTCAAACATTATATGACATTATTTCCTGTACATGATTATATATAATAGTAACCTGATAGTAATATATAATATATTTGCAAAGATAATATAGTAATAATAGTAATATAATATAATATATTAGTAATAATAGTAATAGTAATAATAGTAATATAATATAATATAGTAATAATAGTAATAGTCATATATAATATAATATATATAATATAGTAATAATAATAATAGTCAATTGTTGGGACAATAATAATACATAATATTATTATTAAAAAGTAAGAATTTTATATATATATATATATATATATATAAATTTGATTTTGGTTGACTTTTAATTAACATATTTGTAATCTAAGTGCATTTTCATATGTTTAGGCAGATTGAGGACATTGGAAACAGGTAATGTGAAATAGGAATGACAAAAACATTCTGTATATTTGTCTGATGCTTTTATCCAAAGCAACTTACATTTGTGACTGAGTGCAAGTTGAGGGCCTTGCTCAGGGGCCCAACAGCAGCAGGGCTTGAACCAGAAATCTTCCAATTACAAGACAGGTACCTTAACCACTGAGCTATCCCTGCCGAGTTACGGGTATCACTAAATTGACTGTAACTTTGAATGATACATGATATGTTCATATATAACTGAATACCCTATTATCTCTATTTAGCCATCTCCTTAGTCAAGTGAGAATTTCTTTCTTTGACATATAATTACATGTAGAAACAAATTTGCACCACAAACCTCTTAAATAATGACATCAAAAGATTGTCTACAAGCCAGTTTACAGATTTAAATAACAAATATAATTTTATAAAATCTTACTGACTGGCTTCTTGGTAAAAGTTGTGATAAACCTTCTGGCAAAAGACAAGTTATTATTCACTTATGGTCAGTAGAAATAAACCAAACTTGAACTTGAAATTTGCTATAAATGTCTGGGTCTGTGAAAATCTGTGTCTTTAAAGACATGCAAAATTATGTCCTTTTATTTAAAGGTTTGTAGATTTTAAGATTGCTTGTCATTGTGGACACTATTGTAGACACTTTGTGGGATTGCTTTGTTCTGATGACAGCTAAATAAGTTGAACCTCACAGCTACACCACTGATCTCACAGCAAAACCACTCCTTTCAGCTCTTACTCTTGTCCAGAGACAATGTACAGTGTTTGAGTTATTGTACTGCCCCATGTAAGCTCCGAATGAACTTTTACAGCTTGCAGTCCTTACTGAGGTAGGTAACACACCCAGTTTCACTGCCAGTCCGTTTATTAGACCACAAACAAACAAAGGCGAATGCAATTAGCTGATAATGCCATGGACATACAGCACACAAGGCTGACTGTTGAAGCGACAAATGAATCTTGTAGAGTAAAAGCATTAGAGCTGGACTTGAAACAGTGTGTGTGCTTAATGATGAAGGATGCACTCAGTGGCTAGAACTATGAATGCACAGCAGTACAAAAGAGCCCCACTAACAATGAGGGATGTGACAATGCGGACACTGGCACTGGTGGAATCCAGAACTACACTCCCGGAAAAGACTTATTATGTGCAGACTGTAATAAATAATCTAACATAAAGATCAAATGAATCTTGCATCCCCCGCAAAAAGGCAAGCCATCATATATGCCAATGCTTTGCCTTACTGTGGTTCTTACTTTCTGCATGTGGTTATGCTGTATTTGATGTATTCTGTAAGTATATCTGGAATGTTATCTTATTTACATTAGTCACCAGAATGTTTAAATGATGTATTAAGATATACTCTGCTTTTTGTACACATGGTGCTGTTTTAACCATGTTTACTTTTTATAGCTGTCCTCCTTCTATTGCCCTTCTATTGTGTGTGTGTGTGTGTGTGTGTGTGTGTGTGTGTGCGCGTGCACACGCGCACATGTGCATGTTCATTTAGCCCATGTTTACAGGGTTTAGAATTCCTCGGTTGAATAAGTTTCACTGTCTCTCATCATTATGGCTGTGCTGTTAACAGAATGATGCACCAAATCAGCAGGTCTGGAAGAGCTGACGGTCTTGGTGCTCTTCTGAACCCCAATAAGATTTGTGTGTGTCTACATTAAGGCCTCATATTAATACAGCAGAGCTTGAGCAGGCCCTGCTGTTTGACTAGACAGCCAGGAACAACACAGAGCTATGAGGTCACTGATCTTTCCTCTCTCTCTCTCTCTCTCTCTCTCTCTCTCTCTCTCTCTCTCTCTCATAGCAGATGTGGTCCTCTTGTTAGGCTCTTACTTAGCACTCTCTTCCTTTTCAACAATATAATGCCAGCTGTATATTAGCTCTCAGAGGGGTTTGAGTTGTGTTGAAAGAAACTGGCAAGTATACCATCCATACACCAGTAATTAAGTCCTCCATTTTGGCAGCTGATTGCAGATCTATGGTATCACCCTTCCAGTCAGCATGATGAGCTTTCGTAACCACTGTAATCCTTTCCCCTTTAATTAATTATTCTGCTAAAAATTTCAGAAGTAAATCTACATGATGGCACCACACAGGTTTGCATTTCACTCCCAGTGGTGGTTTGAGAGATTAAATGATGAGGGAGATGTACACCTTTAATTAAATAATGATACATTTCACACATTACAGAGATGTTGAGGTGCATCCCCGCACATTTGCTACCAAACCGATCCATGTTTCAGTCCTGCTCTTTACATTTGTAGGTAGTGGGGTTCCTGACCTCTTGGAGGAGTGAAATAATTAACCATTTCAATTCTACTGAGAAATCACACTTCTTTGAAAACTGATGCTTTGAAAACTGAGCTTTTATCATGTATACTGCAGTGTTACATATTTAACTCCCTGCTGCAGTGTGGTGAATAAAGCAGATAATGAATTTACTTTATGACATGGCACAAGAATGGCCACCCTCCTTATGTCCCTGATATCATGGTTTCCCTGTCTTCCTGCACTCCCTGGTTCCATGCCTTAGTTTCATTTTCTCTGCCCCATCTGTTCCTCTATGCCACTCCTTGTTTTAGTTTCTGCTGTTCCCATGTTCACCTGTATCTGTTTAGCGTCTGATTGTCTTGCTTATTTAGGCCCTGTAGTTTTGGCTTCTGATTGTTGGTTATTGTGGTAAGTTGGGTCTTTCTGTCAGGTTTGCCTTATGCATGTTTTACTGTTACTATCATCATCGTTTTTCTGTGTATTCCAGCTATGTGTTAGATTACCCTCAGTGCCCCTTAGCCTCTGTTTGTTTTACCCTTCATGTTTGTGTTTCCTCATGAAATAAACTGCCTCCTGCATTTTGCATTCTACCTCTTGCCTTGCTCCTGTTGGAAGTGTAACAGAATAACTGAACATGCAGCAGGAGGACCTCTGTCACATCATGTTCAGTCTACGTCAGCCCAGCCACCGCCACACACAATGGTTTTCTCTCAGACAGGGACATGGATTACATCAGGGCCCTGTTCATTATGCTTTGGGAGGGCAAACCCTTGGCTCTATCCTCATGTATGGCAACACCCAGTAAGTGTAATGGGGAGGGTATGTCAATGGGAACATGTCATGCAATGCTGTAACTACTTCAGAACCTGACCTGCCCTGGTCCCTGGAGTATGTAAAGGTAGTGTGAAATAAACATTTCTCTGAGGTAAGGTGCTCCAATGGGTCAACATAATCCTCCAGCACACGGTTCAGGAGACTGACCGGCGCAGCTGTGCCTCCGGACCTGCTGTCCTTGACCGCTGCAGCTGCACCTAGACCCTGCGGCACCGCTGAACAGTGCAGCCCCACTCTACAGACCTCCCGGACCTGTCGCTGCCGGACCTGTGGTCGGCAGCAGCCTTAGCTACGCCTCTGGACCTCCCCACAATGCTGCTGAATGCTGTGGCTGTGCCTCAGGAGCTCCTGGACTCACCACTGACTGCTGCAGCCATGCCCTTTGTCCTGCCACCGATGAACGGCGTCGTGTCACTCCATTTGCGTGAAGATTTTCTGTTCTGTTACTCTGCCTTGTGGTATTAATGTTCCCTTGCCTGTCCCAGTACCTGTACCATGACTGTCATGTATTTTTGTTCCTGTGCCTGTCCTAGTTCACATGTCTTTTCACCTCTACCCTTGCCCCAGTGCCTGTCCCTGTTCCCACTCCCAGTGTACCTCCTCTCCCAGCTGCATTGCTGGTCCGACTCCCTTTCCCCATCCTTTTTCTCTCCCTACTCCACTGCCTGTCCAGGGTTTGGCCCCCGAGTCCCATACATTCCCATGGTCCTATAGCATTCCCCGACCAGTCCTGCTCCGTCTCCTGTGTCTGTAATTTTACCCCTGGCCCAGCTTCTGCCTCTGTTTGCTCCATCTCCTGTCCTGTCTTATCGTCCCTGTCTCTGTGACCCTTGTTTCCTGCCCTGTCTTCCCTGATCTCCTGCCTCTATTTCTATGTCTTGTCCTGTTCTGGCTGTTCCTTTTCCCTGGTCTCTGTCTTTGTGTGTCTGCTCCTTGTCATGTCCTGTGTTCTACCCCTGTTTCTAGCCTGTCTGGTCTGGTCCCTGTCCTGGCTCCTTGTGTTGTCGGGTCCTTGTCCTGGTGTTGCACGCATTACAGAGGGGGTGGGGGCTGTCAAGAATGGCCACCCTCCTCACGTCCCTGTCAGTTTCCCTGTCTTCCTGCACTCCCTGGTTCTATGCCTTAGTTTCATTTTCTCTGCCCCATCTGTTCCTCTATGCCACTCCTTATTTTAGTTTCCATTGTTCCCATGTTCCTGTCTGGCTTATTTAAGCCCTGTGGTTTTGTCTTCTGGTTGTTTGGTTATTGTGGTAAGTTCTCAGGTTTGCCTTATGCTTGTTTTACTGTTATTGTCGTCTTTGTTTTTCTGTGTACTCCAGCCATGTTAGATTACCCTCAGCACCCCTTAGCCTCTGTTTTATCCTTCGTGTTTACTCATGAAATAAACTGCATTTTGCATTCTACCTCTTGCCTTGTTCCTATTGGAAGCATAACAAGGCCCAGACTCAGTAACAGTCACTCAGGACAGATTTAAAAAGAGCACTCCACTCAGGCATCCAGTTAGTAAAAATAAATTTAAAAATTAATTTTTGGTCCATGTGCATTCTCATTGCTTTGTTACTTAGTCACATAAGGTTAGACAGAACTTTAGATCAAATTCCTTAACTAGATTAGAAGGCCTAGTGCAAGTCAGTTTTTTTTGTTTTTTTTTTAAATTTATTTTTATATGGATGTCTTTTCTGAATGTATTACTTAATTTCCTTTAAAAAAAAAGTAAACATAAAGGGTCAGGTGGGTGGGCAAAAAAGGGGCCAGATGCATGGGTCAAAATGAAAGAATTTAATGAAAATAGAATTAGACAGGCAGAATACAGACAGTGAAGTGAAGACATTCATCAGAGCAGCAAACATGCATGAACATTGAAGGTACCACACCCAATAGTCGATGTCAGACACATTTTACAAAGGGTTATATATGTTTACTGATTAGGGGAAAGAACAAGGTCCAGGTGCAATGGGTAACAAGGGGGTGTTGCAACATGTGGAAAGGCACAGAAAGACAAAAGGCACATTGTGTGACACTGACAAAAAAGAAACAAACAACAATGTGGAAAGACAGCATGTCCAAGGGATTTTGGAAGGGCAATATGACATTATCTCCCCCATACCGGATGCATGGCTTCTTCTCTGGGACAGGCTGGGGACTGGAAAGGTCCGGGAGACAGGGTGGACCAGGCGTGGGACCCCAGGGACAAGGACAGTGATGGGAATGGGCACATTGATGCAGACAGGAAGTGACACAAAGGGAGAGATGAGTATAGTGAGGGTAATGGTGACAGGGAAAGGAACACCTACTATGATTAGGACTAGGGTAGGAGGCAAGGCAATGGCCCAGGAAAGGGGCATGGGTCTGGCAGCAGACTGAGAGGCAGCACCACTTGGGTTCACTGCTAAAGGGATTAATGATGGGGGTGCTTTCCAGGGAGCTGGGTGGAACCCCCCCATGCCCATCAAGATCACCCAGGTGGTGGACTAGAAGGGACTGGTTGACCACAGAAGGACATGACCCAGGAGCCCCTAGCCCCCACCAAGAAATTCTAGAGGGGCCTCCCACTTCCAGGTACAGGGAGAGCTGGGACACCAGCATAGGGGTGCCTGGAGGCTCTAGCCTGGGAGCAGGCTCGGGCTGCTTTCCTTCCTCTGTGCTTATAGCATCACTGGTTGGGAGCATCGGGGTCATCCCCCTTGGGCTCTGTAACAAGAGGTGGTGGCTGTTTGAGCTGCGGGGCAGTCGCCACTCCAGACTTCCTCTTAACCAGAGGAGCAGATCCTGCCTTGAGCATGCCTGCCTAATACTTGTCTATGAGCATAGAGAGGTCTGCAGGCAGGCCAAACAATGATCTCTCCAGCTGGTGGAATCTCTCCCAATGAGCTCGTCCAGCATAATGGCCAGATTATGAACCGAGCGCCTTTTAGCCTCTCGAGTATGCTTAGTGTCAGAGAACAAAGGGCACATGGAGACATGCTGACAGAAAAGAAACATAAACAATAGCCATGTGGAAAGACCCATAATGTGGGTGAGGGCTTTGAGGAGGGGTGTGTGACAGGTCAGGATCCATGAATAAAAAACAACAACAGATGACCAAGATTAAATATTGATTACTTCTTTTCAATACAAAAAAGTTCATTTTTCAGGTTTTTTTTTTTTTTTTTTTTTTTTTGCAGCAGAGTTGCAGCAACACAAGCTAGAAAAAGATTTACTCTAACTGAACCAGAGGGTATTGTCTTGTATGATATTATTTCATACCCAAGCAGAGGAGAATTTTTTTTTTAAAGGGAACTTCATGTATTACATTTTGTTGCTTGGACTGAACCCTCTTTGACAGTGAGCCCTTCAGCAGATAAACGGGTTATTTGCATAAAATATCGCCTCTTGCTAGTTTTTTTACATTTAAAAAGCCAGCATACATGGCCAAATGCCAAGACCTGCATACATTAGCATTCAAAAGTGTGGCTGTGGCCCTAGCAGCAAAGAGCATTAGTTGGGTGTTTTTTTCTATATATCACACACTATCTAAAGCACCATTTATCTTGACATTACATGGTAGACTTTGTGTATATATTTCTCCTCTGAGTGAACAGGGTAGTTCAAGGCCCATGAGAAGGCCAATGGATGTAGTAAGTCTATGAGGACTCATTAAAACTGATTACTGCATTGGAAAAAGAAATACATTTTAGAGGTGGACCCAGGTCAGTAGATAATGGTGCTCTACTGGTGGTAATTAGTTGTTAAATGTGTAAAGGCTGGTATTGTTTCCTTGTAGAAAATGCTGAAAATGATGTTCACCAAACCAAGATTACCTGTACAAAATTACAACTCTTTAGTTAGACATCTGATTCCACATGAGGAATGAAGAAGTGAGACATAGTCTTTAAATAAATAATATTGTCATTACCATCAGACTCCATTGGCCTGAGTTCACTCAGCTGTTCTTGGACTCCACGGCTCAGTCAATGGCAGAAGGGCAGAAAGAACAGGAGAATGAGTGCCTCACTTCCGCACTGCTCCGACACTGCTACCACACCGCTCTTGCATTCCAGCCAAGGCCCTGCCATCACAATCACTGCACATCTGTCACTGCTGAATAGAAAAAGATGCTTTCAGTAATTTCCCCTCTCAGTAATACCCTTAATTAAATCACATTGAATATTTCTCTATTATGCTAATGTGCCATATTGGAACAGTAATTCTTTTTAGCAGCAATTTGACTCTAAAAGTCTTTCTGATTGATGTTTTCTGATGGTATAACGGGGTTGTGGTGATTTATATTGGGAGAATGAAAAGAAACACAATTTATGAAATGTAGAGGAAGACGGTAAAGACATGGGGGATTGGAGGTGGCCAGGTGTCACAGCTAAGGTATTAGTAATACCAAAAGCTATATGACAAAACAGGTTCTCTGCAGGGTATATTCGAACAGCATGCAATACAGCTTCCAGAAAAAAAAAAACTAAAATAAAAAATAAAATTAGCCTAAAATTCTTTGGATCATTTGATTGTTTCATTGTTAAGTTCATTGTCTACATGTGTGTATGTGTATGTGTGTGTGTGTGTGTGTGTGTGTGTGTGTGTGTTGTGTTATATCTATACAAGTCCTCTACATATGCATATATATATATATATATATATATATATATATATATATATATATATATATATATATATATATATATATAGTTCGGGATTTGGGACTGTCTGTGCCCCTCGTTGCTGGCCCTGCCCTTCCCTGAGTGATTGCTGTGGCTTATATAAGGACCCTGCAGGAAGATGGTGGCTTGCCCAAGCTCATTCTTGTATTGGTGGTCATTTGTGTGTTTGTAATTTTTGTTGTGCTTAGCTTATCTTGTCTTGTGATATCCCTAGTTAGCTTGTGCTTGTGTTTGTGTATGTGTAGAACTGTATGTGACCATTCCCTGTGTTTTGTTTCTTATTGTGATCCCTGTTATAGATGAAAGGTTTTTGTGTATGTTTATATGTATAATTACTGATTGTAGGGAATGGTGCCTGTTTGTTTGGGTTTGGGGTCTGTTTATTGTCAGGGAGTTAGTGTAGGATTGTATTTTATTTTTGTCCTGTAAAGTGTAGTTAGTTGTGGTGTTTCTTTTGGTAGTGTGGGTTTTGTTTATGTTGGCAATTAGCCACTCTTGATGTTATTCAGTGTTTGTGTGTGTGTGTGTATGCATGTATGTGTATGTATATATATTACTATACAAGCAATACAGTTGACAACTCCTGCAGTGATGCATGAGGAGGAATTCGTGATAATTGATGCTTTTGTGCCAGTTATTTCAGTGGCTGTGTTAATATATTTATATGTAGCACATCTAGATCAGTTGCAGGCTACAATACTACAGCCGTTATTTGAATGCTCATTTATCTCACTCTGGCCGAGCATGTCTTTTTTGTTTTCGTCTTGTCTGTAGGAGATTAGTGTAGGATCCTTAAAAACGGATGTGGTCTCTGTATTGTCCTGAAGGATTCTGAAGTTTTTAAGTATAACATCAGCCACTGTTTCATTTGTAGGTGTAATGGCCCGAGTGCCACAGGGCGCGAAGCAGGACGCACAGATTCCCTGGACATTGACAGACGTTTATTAACATACAAAGCTTACGACGATGGCACTCACACATAGCATAAATGGTGAACATAAATACACATCTAACTAGCACAAACAACGTCAACAATAACAACGGCAACATAAATAATGGCCAACAATGATGCACACGCCAACAGGGGTTTAAATACATACAGACATACAACACTAAACCATGTGCAGGTGTATGCTATCAAGGAGGGCGTGGTTACAAACAAGACAATGTGAATTGCCCTGCATGCGGTGGGCCCTACCAGGCGACCAGTGGCAAGGGGACGTTCCGTGACAGTAGGATGATAAGTCAGCACCAAAGGAATTTTTGTATTCTTAACAGCAGATTGTTTATAGGTCAGTGTGTCCACTCTCTTAACAGGTAAAACATGAGCAAAGGCATCATCTACGACTTCCTCAGGAAACCCAGTTTTTAAGCTAGTCACACATTTCCATGCTTTTATGGTGGATGTCTTCATTTTTTACTGCAAATGCGTTTAAATCTAAGAAGCTGTGAGTAAGGGATTGAGATTTTACAGGCCTCGAGATGTAAAGAATTGTATTGTAAATAGGAATGAGAGTCTGTAGGTTTATAATAGATGGTGGTATTTAAACAAGAATTTGCAAATTTCATGCCAGGATGTACTATACTCCATGTATATTCAACAGCTGGGTGGAACTTGGAGAATGAAGAAATGAACAGTTGGAGGGCTTCTAATGTGCACATTGCAATACCAAAAATCAATGTATCTCAGAAATTGTAAGGGTACAGGTCTCAAAAGTATACTGTTCAAAAAAGAGGTTTGCATAGGATGGTCCAAAGAGGTTTGCATAGGATGGTCCCATTTTAGTAACATATATATATATATATATATATGCAAGTGTATCTTCCCACTTTTTCCTTGTCTCAGGACAGTGTCCAATAAACACATATATGTTGTATGTCCAACCTCTGCCAGCCTAATCGCAAATGAAGGGACTGAAAGATAAAAGAAGTTGAGCGGGATCTATTCCTCGTGTTTTCTCAGTTAGCCATGCACTCATGGCCAGCAGGAAAGAAAGTTGACATGAACATGGGCTTTGCCATACCCCAGTGCCATTCTCTAATGTACCTGTCATGCCCTTGATATATGGCTGCATGTATATTTAAAGGTTCACCTGGCATGCCTGTCACCTGCAGTCTGGTTGAGGCATAATGATTGATCAGCATTCGTTTCTGAGTTTCTTTCTCAGGTGGAGAAAAGAGGCCTGAAAGGAAAATGTACTAGAATGGTCTAGAGCTCTCCAAGACACGATATGACTAATTATGTCTGCCTCTCTAAACAAAGGCACAGTATTCAGATTTTTCATATTTCAGCATTTCTGAAGATGTTTGACTTAAATTATTATTTCCAAAACTTTATGAAATGAATTGCATCATACCAACTCATAGCTACTGGCTACCAGAGATACAGGCAGACAATGTTGAATATATTTGATTTAATTTTTTTCCTCCAGCTTTTTTCATCCTTTTTTATATAAAGATGTCAGTTACTCAGCACTAGGCTCCTGCTGAGGAGGTTCCTGGGTAATGATCACCCAGGGCTAACTGTTAATGCACAGCAGATTGCCACCATATTGAAAGCGGCAAAAAGATCGTAGTTTAATTATCCTCTGAATATTTACTTCCTGCAGACTTGCATCCTCCCCATGTTGAATTCATGTGCTTTCAACAATGCAATTGCTCACAAAGTTTTAGAGACAGACACAAATATCCTTTTAAAAATATAAACTGAACAACTATTGCTTTTTAAGTAACAACCTCCTTTTAGAAAAAAGGAAGTCAGTAAAACAGCTGTAGATGTCAGTTTAAAGACATAACTTTCTATAGTTCTAAAAGCATGACAGATACATTTTTTAAACTCTGGTTTCTATATTGATGACTATCACTCAGTATATTGACCTTCGGTATTTCTGACTTTGTCTCAGGAATCCTCTGAAAAATATGCTTTTAGCCTATTCTTCAGTGAATATAACTCTTTGGTGTGTCATCACTAATCTCTGAAAGTGTTGGCACTCCCCGGACTGTGCCAATTGTTCAGCACTTAGTGATAATAGAGTCCAAGATGGTGCTAACTGCTCTGGTAATTGAGTCAAGGTTACTGAGGAAAGAACATGTTAATAGAATGAGCAACTATTTTCAGCTCCCAGGAGGCAGTACATAAATGTACAGCTGAAAAACACTAAAACTGAATGGTCATAAAGGTAGTTTGACATACTAAGAATTATAGATGTATGGCTATTGGCTAATTAATTAATATAAGTAAAATGTTTGGTCAGTGTAAGTAGCTTTAGAGACAATCTCACAAGTGAGCTTTGCCTAACAGCATAAAGACCCACAGGCATCATGGTGGGTGCAATGTGAAAGTCAAAGATTACTGTGGAATATTAAAAGAGTGAATCAGTTATTTTTCCACAGACACAAAATGTGTCTCCCAAAAAGTTATAATTTCCATCTGAACGTGAACTGTGCAATATGTGAGGTATTGCAAAATGCAGTTGCACAGAGGGAATGTTTGTAATCATTCGTTTTTGTCCACAGGTTTGAGCTTTTCACCTTAAACCAACTAAAGATTTGTGGAGAAATTGCATTTTACTGAGGAAGGATTCATGAACCAAAAATGAGTTGAACAATATGACAGATATTATGGTCAACAACAACACCGATGATGATTACTGTTTAAACTTGTGCAACTCAAATATAAATTAAATCTATTTCACTAATGCCCTTACCATATTACTTTTTAATGTCAGTTTGACTTTCTTAAATCCAGATATTTGTATGTGTTGTATGTGTCATAGAAGGTCATACCAGTAGTCATAATGAACATAGTTTATTATGTCCTGGTGAGTGCAAAATTTAAAATATAAAATAGAAAGTATAATTTGGCCATGGAAGAAGTACTGACATTTCCTCTAAAGCTGTGCTTGCATTAATTCTCATGCCACATTCTACCAGTTGCAGTTTACCTCAAGAATAGAGTACCTGCTGAGCATGGCTCTTACCAGAGATACTGTACTGTTCCAATTCTTAAATAAAGAACATAAGTGTGCTTGGTTTTAAAAAATGCACTGAATTGTCCACACACTTTTCTTTTCTCACCTAAAGCTGACATTTTGATCAAAGCCTTTTTTTAAAAACAAAACACATCTTTAGTGGTGGATTGCATCTTAAAAAATGTTAGCTATTTTAGTGATAATATCTCAATTACTCACGTTCAAGCATTCAAGAATTTTTTTTTGAGAAGTTCCTATGCATAGTGAAAATGTCTCATCTTCTTTTTCCCTCTTTCCATTTTCCAAACATCCTCAGCCTCACAAGACTAACAGTAGCTACACAGAGGAGAGGAGAGCAACACACATCTGAGCCAAACATCAGCTTTCTATAATTATTTCAGTTAGACTAATGGGAAGCTCTCATGTTTTTCACAAAAATATTATATTGCTCTGTTTACTTCAGGGAAATTATTGTAATGTAAGGCTTCTGTTCAGCTATGCTTTGGTTTCTAATCATGAACTTTAACTCCCTTATATATCTCTATCGCTATAAATGTGGAGTTCTAAATATATCCATTTATGTTGAAGAACATATTGCAAATAGATAATATATCTTTATATTATCATTGCTACAGTATACTATATAATGTAATCTCATATAACCTATGTGACTGAACAAAGATTCTTGAAGTAGCTTTTACAATAGGCTGGAAAACACTTTGGTAACTCAAAACTTCCATCAAAGCACTTTCCTTTCTAAACACTCAACAACAAATGAAAAGCCATGCATTGTTGCATTCACACTGAACCCTGCCCCCTAGATAATGATTCAGCAAAATTAGATGCATCTTTTATGACATGATAGCTGCTGCCTCCTGACACAGCTTATGAATTTGAGTACACAAAACATGAAGTCTCTTTGACCCAGAGTTTATGTTGCTGTGATACTAAAATTATGGTTGCCCAATGAGTTTGGGGAAGAACCTATTGAGAAAATCAATGCAAAATATAAAGACCATAGAAAAATTCAGGTTACTGTACTAATAGAATGGTGCCATAGGGCTTGATCACTGTACATGTCTTAAAAATGTTTTTATTTGTGCCAGAGTGCAAACTGCCCATAGCATAGTGTGAGAGGAACCCCCAGGGTGAAGATGTAGCTTTCACTCATTCTGTGTGAACTGCACAGGCTTTGTTGAGGCACAGAGCAGATATGCAGCCACAGATGGAGCAGTCAGTGATGAGCCTTTCTAATTAAGAACACATTTGTTGGAGGTAACATCCCACACAACAGACACATACAAAAGGCCATGAGCCACAGCGCTGCACAGAGCTGGAATAACACCAGAAGGAGCCATGACAACTATTATTCACACTGGCATCAAACAATAGCCTGAAAAGATGGAGACAAAGATGTCAGTGTGAGGGTGAACATAAACGGGAGATTGTGATGAAAGCAGGACTTTTTAAACTTCCCCATTTCAGATGGATAACCCTCAGATATCAACCCTTGACCCTCTGTATTTATCACAGAATATGGGACAGTGGAAACCTAATTTATATGAAAGGTTTAATATGTAAAATTATGAAGATTAGGGGTAGTATTGAGTTTCATGTTCATGGCTTTTATCATTTTCATGGAATTGAGCAACTAGTGTCTTGTAATTTGCACAAAGTTTTAGTGAAATCACTTGGTTGCTAGTATTCATGCTGCTGTTCTGATTTCAGGCAGGGTCTAGAAATGGTCTACTGCCTGCTTGAATAGTTTCCCTTTGCTTTATTGCTCTGTGAATATACAGACGTGGGCTGTTTTAGTACTAAAGTAACAAAAACTACTGAAGTCAGGATTGAGAACAGGTGATAGAGATCAATTGTGGGAGTGGGTGGTTAGTAGGCAGGTGAGACAGAGTGCTGCAGGGTGGGGGCGGGGCTGAGGTCACGTCACTAGTTTAAGAGATTCATTTTGAACAGCAAGTCCAAGTGTAGTTAAATTGTTGACTGGCAGAGAAAGCCTGAAGTATAGCATTAAAAAAAAAAAAAAACTTTGTTGGATAATTCCATGCCAACAAATTTGACATTATGTAGTTTCTCAATGATGACAGACTTAATTAAAGACAAGAAATTGAAACAACTAATCAGAATAACCTAACAACTAGTAGCTATTCATTGCTTCACTGTATAAGTGCAGTTCCCTCCAGAATTATTGGCACCTTTAATATAGTTGAACAAAAATGATAATTAGATTTTTTTTAAATTGTTGTACAATAATAAAGACATAATAGTTCTGTATCAGTATGCTGTGGAATGAGCATCATACAAGTGAGAACCAAAGACTCTGCGGGATTTGCAAATATTACAATTGAAGAATTTTAGAAAGTATTTAATAAATAAGCCATCTTTCTTACTCAGAAAGCAGCACAACCAAGGAAGGCTATATCAGTGAGATTCAAACTTTGGTCTCAGTGATGAGATGCAACTCTGTTAGGCAGTTGAAGAAAGCATCTTAAAGTAAATTATTACTTTTTATCATTACTTTAACAGTACTAATTGTCAAGATTCTTTGCTCAGGATACTGGTTGACTGTAATTACGCTTTCACTTTTCGAATGAAAAACATGTTTTCAGTTGAAGTTTATAGAGTGCTAAATTGGCAAGCCATATTGCTGTTTCAGCAACATATGGCGCATACACCTACCCATTGTTGTACCCACTTAATTTCCACAGTAAAACTGTACCAGATACACACTAAATTATGTTACAAAAAGGTCTGAATTGGAGTATCTAATGTCAAAAACATACTCTCCCTTAAATAACATGTACACATTAAACAATTTTAGTTTTGAAAAAAGTTAAGAGATTGTAAATCATGATTCACATTATGTTTCAGAAAACATATTTCACTCATAAGGCCTCAAGGAAAATTGTCACTTTGTATCATTTCCTTGTTACCTATTGGAAATATTTGGGGAAACAAATTTTTAGCTGAAATTCAAATCCATTTTTAGTGAGGTTTATGAATGGAATCTATGAAAGAAATAACGTTTCTCACTTTTAAACAAGTTGATATAATTTTTTTCCACCACACAGATTTACTTGCTTGAAACATTTCTAACACCCTGAGACATTATATACAGCATTCACAGAGCCTTAACCTATCCCTGGGACAGAGAAACGCTTTTACTTTGCGAAGACTCATGTAAAATTTCCTTAGAATCATGGAGTGAAAATACAATCCAGGAAAACTCATTTGGAACACATGATATTCAGAACACTCACAATTGCGCAAGAGATCCACACAATTCACAAAATGTACTGTTGTATCAAATTAACAGAATTTCAGAGTAGAAAATATTTTTAAACATCAAATGCAACCTTTCCATACATGTTCGAGGAAACTAAGCTCCCTGAGCTGTGGTTAACTGAAGCATTAAAGGACGTCTTTACTAGCAATATGAATGGCCAAACAGACCCAGCATGCTATTGAGCCATGATGCATGGCCTTTTGTGGGGACGACTAACTCTTATTGATTTTCAACACTGGAACTGCATGAGCACACAGTTAAGTGATATCGAACCTGGAAAAAAAGAAAATTTGATGACAATTTAAAGCAAATTTAAAATCAAGATAGGACTTCTGAAAATACAGTTCTGAAAATAGAGCATCTGAAATACAGTTAATGGTGCATTAAATACATGTGTGTCTTTCTAAAACCTTAATGCAAATGAGTGTGTCAATTCTGCAGATGTACAACAGGCATGACATGTATGCTTCAATATGAGTGGAAAGAATAGACATCCCTTTTCAGATAGCAAATAAATAAAAGCCTCCCTAAGATATGTGGGGGTTCCACTTCAAACGTAAATAGGTGCAGGACAGAAATTAACTAAGTATCTCTTATGGATGTCATATATTCTTTAACCAACATTGCAGAAGGGCATCTACTGAAAATCCTAATCATTTTAAGTTTTTTTTTTTTAAATGAGACATGTGCATACATGTCTCTCATATAGTACTTGTTATCTCCTTATGGATTCTAGTCTGTATTTGGAGAAGTGGCCTTCTTATACATACACTTCACACTCCTTTATAGGTTATGGGCCCAATTATGAAAGAGAAAGATGCAGAATGGACATCATCTACATATAAATTGATTTGAGAACCTAAAGGGATAGGGGCGTATAGACCTTAATACTTCAAACCCATCCAAGTGAGGTAATGGTGAAGAGACTTATTAAAGCACAATCATTGACAATAGCATCTCCCGCCTCTCTTCTTTGCCCATGCTGGGGGAAATTAAGGACAAATGAAACAATTATCACAGGGTTTTAATTCATTACTTGAAGCTATGTGTTAGCTATATTTCAGTTTTTATTAATGATGACAGAGTATAGCATGATCCTTAACTTAAGTAAATTCTAAAATCTTTGACTGCAATGAATAGATATCTATTACTAATATGCTTCTCCAAATTTGATGAGAAATCTTTTGATGTCCAGCACATGCAGCTTGTGGGTGAGAAAGGCTGATGCTGTGATGATGCTGATCCATGATATGCTATTTCTCATGTAAGGGAAATCTCACGGCTGCATAGGAATTTAAGCCCTGAAATCCAGGAACTAGGGAAGCAGTTTAATAAGTTTAATAAGTTTATATAACAGTATAGATTTCTTTCTTTTTAATAGAAAGCAATGATGCCTCTCCTAAATCTGTATGCTTGGTAAAATTTAGGCTTCTATTATTTTCTTATCTCTCTGTTTTTAGATGCCCCACAACAGATGAGGCAGTGCTTATGTCCATAATAAGGCTACAAGTTGTTTTGTAATGGCTTAGAAGGAAAAATGTCTAAGACAGATAAACAGTGGCCATGGTCATGACTTTTCACACAGCTAGCTACAGTGATCAAAAGTGACTTGCCTTGGTCTTTATGGACAACCATCTATTCTTGACTATCAGAGAACTTCCTGACCTTGATAAATGAATGAGCTCCACTTATATGCACCATAAATTATTCCCATTAGTTGGCAATTATTTGTGTCAGTTTAATCTATAATTATAGAGTTAAAGCAGTGTGACAAGTCTTTCAAATTGCCGTCGTCATTCAGAACTAAGAGAATAACTGTATGTGGTGCACTAACAAAAATATTTCTACATATTCCTCTTTACATTCTTGGTGCAGTTATTGAACTAGTTAATGATTCACTTTAGTGAAACTGGTGGACTACCAGGAGATTTAAAGATCCACGAAAGAAACAAAGTTAAAGTTTTGTTGCAAAGATGGACAACTTCAGAGATGATGTTAGATGCATGAACAGAGTCCCTTAGTTTGTGAAAAAGTGTTTGCATTTTCCTCCATCAATAAAGAGAAAAAGTCTCAAAGCAGTGGACCGAGAAATGTTATGAGGAACTGATGTGCCTGAATATGAGGTGCATCTTTAAAAAACATGAAAACTATTCTATTTATACAGCATGTAAGCTTTGCAATTCTAGAAAATGCATTAGTCTCATGGCCTCTAGAAAGAGGTATGCATGAAAGAATGAATGTTTGTCATTCAGGCATGTTGAAGGTTTACAGCTCACAGCTAAGCATCCTCAATACAGTTATGCATGGGTGTTCAAAATAGGCTTTAGGCAAATTGAGGCAAATTGTCAAGATTACAAAATGGTTTAGCAGGTGTATTTTCACTAACACGTACATAGGCATGAACATATATGATGTTCCTTCAAACGTATATTAAATAACTGCATACTTTTGAATATTTCTATAGTGCATACAACATAAATGTCCTCATATTGTTGGGGTCTAATCTCTGTGCTCAAAGGTGGGTCTTGGGCTGATTACCTTCCTTTAATCTGTAATAGAGATCTCCAGATATGGAAAGGTCCAGTCTCCAATCTCCAGTGCTCACATAATTATGTTGAGATCTTTAGATAATCTTATCTCTGTTCTGCAAGTCACACCTTTTGAGACACAAAAAGAGAGACAAAGGAAGCAATATATAACTGAAAAAAATAATCTGTCTAGTCTTCCTTTCTATGTGCATATATGTTATTTGAAAGGTGGATTTCTTGAGTGGATTTTTAATAATGCACCTAAATAAAGTAGCATTTATATAGTTTATTTGTCTTACATATATAAGATATATAATATACATAAGATATATAATATGTCTTATATATAAACTTATATGACTTATATGACCCCAACCCTGTTGTTTTGCACCATCGTCATTCTCATCTCTAGGCATTGAGGTGTGACTTTGACACATCTGCTTTCTGTCTTAAAGGTGATTATACAAATTTTAGATGAGTGCTTTGCTATAGAGAGATGAACAAGGCTGTACATGCTGATTAAAAAAAGCATTTTTTCACATTATGAAAATGTCAGCTATTTGTTTTGAGCCACAATCACTAAGGATGAGATGCTTGACATCAATAAATGAAATTATTAATTCACTGCATATTTCCACAGCTATTTTATTTGGTTATTTAACCTTTCATCAGTCTGAACTATCTATTGCTTGTGTATTTTAAAGGAAATTTGGTACATTACCCTGAGGCAATATAGATTGTGACAGTGGGTCTGAGTGCCATCCTCAGAAATACAGATCACTGTCACTCCAGGGCAGCTGGCTGCTCTCCAGGATGCTGAAGTCTCATCCTTCAATCTACTTCAGCACCCGCATTTGGCACAGCTGTTCACTATGTGGTGGCAGGGTGGGGCTCCCCAGTCTGACAAGGCTGGCTCTCACTAAAGAGGATAACCATTTACCTCCCTAAGCCAGCAGCAAGAGCTCCCAAGCAAGAGCTTGTGTTTCCTTGTTGTGTTTTTTTTTTTTTGGTTTCACCCCCTTGTTAGTATCTATGTCTGTTGTTGTATTCACCTGTATTTTGTTAGTCCACATTAGTTTCTATATTTAAACCCCATGTTTGTTATCAGTCTTTGCGAAGTCTCATCAACCTGTGTTACACTTCTGAGCTCTAGTTTGTCTTTGTGTGTTTTTCCTGGTTATTTGGATTTATGCTCATGTCCATAGATTACCCTCTTTGCGCCCTGTCTGTTTTGGTTGCCTTGATGACTGCTTTCTGGATTTTGACCTTCACAAGTGTATTTGGATTACATTTATATACTTTCCCTGTTCTCTAGTAAACTGCATTCGCCATCACACTGCATTCGACTCTGTCTCTGGTCATGCTTGGAATGTTACATAGTGAGATGAAAGGATGCAAAGATAAGGTGATGAATCTACCATACAGTGTTCCTCTCACCACGAATAATATCCACTATTGTTGCATATTACAAATGACTAAAATCAGTCTCTTCTGGATTTGTCACTTGTCATATCTGCGATAGGGGATTTAATGTGGAGCACAAGTAATCATGAGCACCTCACAATAAGACAAGGTAAAGAAGGTTATGTTATGATTTAGACTTCTCATAGAATATTGGAAAGTGATCACCACAATGCTTATTTAATACAGAAATGTAACAATATGTCATATGTCAAGCCATGCAAACTCCAACCATCAGTGAAGGTTGTTTCCATCTTCTACTCACTACAAGTGCCTCTACATTCATTTCAGACAGCTAAATGACAGCAGTGAGGAAAAACATCATGTGTGGCATTTAGCCTTAGCCGATGCACATACTTGACAGCATTTCAGTTCTGCAAAATGCAGATTCATCTCTCTTGAAGTAGATTGTGCCATTACTGTGTTGACTTGCACTTTTCAGTAACACCTCAAGCAAGGCTGAATAGGCTACTTTCTTTTCCCCTGCAGCTTAATGTTGTTTCCTTTTCTTTTGTAATTTCCACGCTTCATTAACATAATGTGTAAAAAGAAGTTTGATGACTCGTTAATGACAGGAAGACACACTTATTGCCTACATTTACATATTAATGAGGGATTGGAGAGGGGCTTTTACCTCACATGGCGACCATGATGGCAATGCACCATGCGTACAAAGTCTCTTCACCTTCAGATGTGTTTATTGAGGCCACGTTAAATGTAGTTGGTGGATAGTTAATCAGAGCAGAGTCTCTGATTGCTATCACTAGTGCAATGATTGAAATTGAGGTCCTCAATAAGAACCTGCGCCGGAATTATAAGGTGATTGAACAGGATGGAATAATGATGCAAATTACCTCAGGATGCCAGGAAGCCAAAACTACCCCTAAAACTTGAGAGTATGGCTCAGAAGAACTGATGAAAAGCGCATCTCACTCATTACAGCTTTCCTCCCATTAGCGTCTGTGTCCTGCAAACTTTGCTTCAGTGCTTTCAAACACTGGTTCTATTGTACCCAGCATAGGGATGGGAGGCTGTAATTTCCTGAACAATGGTATGAAATGAATTGTTGGCATTTAATAGCACATTGTCACAGGCCATCAGCAGTATTACACATTCTGGCTTGTTTCCATGACAAATATGTCATACCAGCAACAGCTATTATCTAAAGGACACCTCTGTAGTGTGTGTGGAAAAGCTTTTTAATAGAAACACATGCATCTGCTCCAGCTTTTACCACTGATCAGTACAACATGTAGCAAATGACAACATGCAACAATCTGTTGAATGAAACATATTCCTTCATCAGGATTTTGACACGTATATATTTTTCTTTCACGTTTCTTTGATTGTACATAAATACTTTCTGTTAATACACATTATGGTGTCTACACAGAAGAAGTGGTGGAAGGAATTTCAGATTGCAAACAGCTCTTATCTTATTTCAAGGCTCACTCACATCAAACAAGCAGAATGGTACTAAAACGTCAGTACAACTCTCATGAAGCCCCTTTGGCATCTAGTCCTGTGCTGTTTGCTGTGCTATACCAGTGCTGAATATGGGTTCTGCTTTCTCTGCTTCAGTGACGGCAGCTTGGAAGCTGGCTGTTGTAGTGAGATGCATATGCTGCCTCAGCTCCTCTGGCATAAACGTACTCAGGAAGTCTGCTAGTGCCAGCTCTTTCTGTGCAGGCTTCTTGAGTGCTGTGTATGCTTGCAGAATCATCATGCTCAGTTCCACCGCCAGCACTCTTATCTGCTCTCCCTGAAGCCTCCACCACTCCATCAGCAGCCATCTGACCAGTAGTGCCAATGGCACCTGCCTGAAACATCATCAGAGGGCCATGGTCAGTGCCTTGAGATTGTCATGCCGCTCTGGCAGCAGATCCATGAGCACCCGTGGTGCCTTTCCCTCCAGCTCCAGACACAACTGTGTTGCAGTGACAGCTGCTGTCCAGCCATGATGCTCCACTTGCAGCTGTGTGGAGTATAGCAAAAAACATGCACCCTTATTTTTTACTAACATTTAAGACATTAAATATAAAGTAATTACAGTATGTGGTGAGGCACACAGCATCATGGGAGTGGTTGCCGTATGTTCATTTATCTCAATCTTTATTGAGTTAAATCACACATTTAGGAGCAGAAAAGGACCTTTAGCTGCTTGTGAAAGTGTAATTTTGGTAAATATGTGTTACATCATGTGTTGTAACTTGGGGAAACTGGATGTATGTACTGCATTCCATGTTTCTTGTTATCACTGTTGTTTACAAGGATTAACACAGAAGAAATGGCTACAGCACATAAGTCGCAGCCAATAATTAGGAATAGGTCAGATGCAAGAGTTCAAAGCCCAACTGTGATATGGGCAGGGAGGGAGGGAGGGAGATGGAAATGCAAGTAAAGTGTGTTTTTATTCTCCATAGTGAATGAGGATAAAGATAACCAAAGACCACAGCATCAAGCTGGCTAAAAGCACAAAAGAAAAACCAGGACTACTCAAAGCACATGGACACTGAAGCAGGCTATTTTCTTTTGTAGTCAACCCTAATGTGGTAAGGGTGAGCAATGTGCAGTGTAGTGGTTTTAAAACTTGAATTAATTATCAATCATAGTTGATAAGTTTAATTGGGGCACTCCTCTTATTAACAAGAAAAATTAAGTTATTAGAACTAATTGATTCATTATTAATAATTCAGTCTCATCTCATGAAAGTTGTAAGTTTGACAACATGATTATTTCTTGTCTACCAAAAATCAAAATATTGCACTTGATTCACAGATGTAATAACTGAGGTTTGCTTATTGAATAAACAGATAGGGAAAACATGCATGGAAATAATTAACTAAGATTCTACTAATAACTAGAGGTATTGAGTTCACTGGAATCACTATAATAATACAAACGTACAAATGTGACAAAACCAAAATGAACACAAAATGAAATTCATGGTAGACCAAATTGACTAATAAATAAGAAAAATAAAAAAACAGAAAAAAAAGAAAATCTGTTAAGTAATCTGTAACAGTGAGCGATAAGGAGGCAGATGCATGTTCAGAGAAGAGTGAGAATTATTATGGGCAAATCCAGAGTCGTAGTCGTTGGATTAGTCCAGGGTCATAGAGCCAATACGAAGACAACAGGGATATGTTATAAACAAACAAACACTCGAAGGCAAACAAGGGAAGCAGGCTATAACATAGGCTAGGAAACACGAAGGCTATGATAACAAAACAGGATAACATAAATGAAAGCTTTGAAACACAGACAGGCTTTCATACAGCCACCAAACACATAAACACAACCATTCAAATAATGAACTGCCAAAAACTCCAAGGCAACCAGACAGGGTTTAAATACTTGAACTAATGAACACTAAACAAGGCACAGGTGCAAAAAATGAACAGTGAAAACCAAAACAAGGACTGGAATGGGACTGGAAAAGTGAAACATCAGACAAGGAAACCATAGAGACGGACAATAGGAGGGACCGACCATGACATAACCTGTGAGAATCACCAAGCAGGTAATCTTCTTATCAAAACAAACAAAGACCAACAAAGGAAACTTATTAATCAAATTAAATTGTTAGAGAACATGACTAAAAGACTCGGAGAAGGAGAAACCATTGTGAAACAGCCTGAGCGATAACTAATTTCAGGATTGAGGAGGCTGCATCACATAGGAGAGGATCTGATCTAATTTTGATATATAAACAGTAGCCTTACTATAGATACCAACTAGTAGCATAAAAAAGGAAATGCTTGTCCTTGACTTGTTGGTCTTGACCATGTCAAACTGTCTGGGAAGCACTGAGATAGAGTATCCGTTTTCCATCAAACCATCTGAATGGCACTGAGAGAGAGCGTTTGTTTCTGTAGCATTGCTGGATTGATCCTGCATAAGTGATGTAAGCAGATGATGAAGAGACAACTAGGCTTCTTGATCTGTGGGATTGGACTTTCAGAGCTGACTCAGTTAGAGAGTCCTAGGCCTTTTTGGGTAGGCCTTTCAGAAGTAGGAGTTTTGGGTATGTGGTCATACATCACATCCTTGCTTTTAATGACATTTCTGGAATGATTTATCACCAGCCACATGATAAACTTCAGTCACAATTAACGCAGCAAGGTGAGTTTACTTGATATGTGATGAGAGAATTCTGAAAAAATAAAGTCAGAAGAACTGTAAGAAATTAACCAACAGAACCAACAAACAAAGAAAACATAAAGAATAAAGAATAATACACACACACACACACACACACACACACACACACACACACACACAAACACATACACACACACTGTCAAGTCTTCCACGAGGATGCAACACACTATGGACTAGTAAACCTTTTGTTTATTCCCAGTCCTCTGATTATAATCAGATAAATATATAATAATCAATAATTTTTAGTATCACCTGTGTGTCATTTTCCCTGGTATGTTTCCCTGTATAATCCCATACTGATCTTTCAGTGATTGTGAAGTCTCATTTGTCTAGCCTTAATTTCTGAGACTTCTGTCTTTCTGATTCTACTTATGCTTGTTCTATGGAACTGTCGCATCAGGTAATTTGTTATATCACCAAGGCATTAGCATAGGGGTATATTTGACCATCCAAAATACCCAGAAACTGCAGATGTTTTTTTATTTTCAAGAAAGACAGAGGTCATCCTTGCATTGATTATAGAGGTCTCAATAACATCACTATAAAATATCCCTACTTATTACTGCTTATGCCTTCGGCCTTGGAACAGCTGAGAGGAGCCAGGTATTTCACCAAGTGGGACTTATGGAGCACATATAATCTAGTCAGAATTCGGAAGAGGGATGAGTGGAAGACAGCATTCATTACCAACTCTGGACACTATGAGTACTAGGTTATGCTTTATAGCTTTGCTAATGCACCTTCAGTGTTTCAGGCTTTTATTAATGATGTACTGTGGTACATGATTGGCAGATTTGTGATAGCTTACATAGACAACATTCTGATTTACAATTTGTATGTGAAAATTGAAAAATGTGAGTTCCACCTTCAAAAAATCCTTTCTCAGATATATCATTAGTGATACTGGAGTAACAATGGAAGATACGAAAGTAGATGAGCAGTGAATTGGCATGTCCCACAGATACCTAAAGAACTTCAAAGACTTCTGGGCTTTGCAAATTTTTTATAGACGGTTCATAAGAAATTTCAGCACAATAACTTTACCCCTTACTTCTCTACTAAAAGGGAAACCACAAGTCCTGCACTGGAACCTGTGAGCCGAGCAGGCTTTGAAGGCAGCTTTAACTGAGGATACTGTGTTAAAACACCCTGACCCAGAGGAACCCTTTATGGTGGAAATAGATGCCTCTGAGGTAGGAGTAGGAGCTGTCTTGCATTAATGGATTGGTAAGCCTAAATAACATCACATTGCTTACTTCTCACATAAACTGTCACTGGCTAAGAGGAACTATGATGTGGGTAACGGAACTGCTGGCTGTCAAGTAAGCATTGGAAGAGTGGAGATACAGGCTAGAAGGGGCTAAACACTCATTTGTAGTATGGATGGACCACAAAAATCTAGAGTACATGCAGAAAGTAAAACATCTTACTTCTCGATAGGCTCGGTGGTCATTGTTTTTTAATTGTTTTAATTTTCAGATTACTTTTTGACCAGGAACAAGACATATTAAAGAAGCTGCTCTGTCATGGATCCATGAAGTGAGTGACACAGAGAAGGAGACTAACCCTCTTCCTATCTTACCCACAGAATGCATCATTGGAGCTTTACAGTGGGAGTTTGATGAAGAATTAAGAGGTTAGCTTCGTGAAGCCCCGGTCCCTCTGTCTTTTCCAGAAGGGAAATTCTATGTACTGATGGATCTTCATGACAGACTTATTACCTGGGTTCATTCATCACTCGCTGCAGGTCATCCAGAGAATAAGACCCAGCAACTAATCTCACACAGGTATTGTTAGAAAACTATGAACCACGACACACACAAATCACCTCTTGCTCGGAATGTGCCCAATCCAAAACCCTGTGAACACTTCCTGCTGCTAAGATTATGTCTCTCCCCATTCCAGAGAGACCATAGCCACATATCGTAATAGGCTTTGTAACAGACCTACCACTGGTATATGCTGTTGCCTTCTCTACCCTTAGCTTTTGAAACTGCTGAGATTATGCTTCGGCAGATGTTCAAGAATTATGGGATACCTGAGGACATTGTGTCGGACAGGGGACAGCAATTCACCTTGCAAGTTTGGAAAGTCTTTATGGAGAATCTTAGGGTGAATGTCAGCTTGACATCCAGATATCATCTATAGAGTAATGTTCAAGTGGAGTGTGTTAATCAGGAACTGGGAAAGTTTTACGACTATGCTCAACAGCATGACTGGGCATGATATGTGATATGGTCTGAGATGGCCCAAAGTTAAAATTTTAAACTCTGCCTCTTGTCTTACTCCCTTTCAGTGCTGGGTTACTAACCACCATTTGTACCCTGAAACCCGGAGCTCACAGCATAACCCACAGTAGATGAGTGGATGAGGAAAAGTAAGGCCATCTGGAAAAATGCTCATCAATGTTTACAACCAGCTATCAGTTGTTTCCAGTGCCACATGGATTGTAGAAGAGCACCAACCCCCACATATCTACCCAGAGATAGGCTTGGTTGTTGACTTGTGATCTGCACCTTAAAGGCAGTAGCAAGTTAAAACCTTCTTACCTGGGCCCCTTGTTAGTGGAGAAGAGAATCGGTGACGTGACTTATAGGTTAAGCCAACACTGCACTTACCATATATCAACATCCTTTTATGTATCTTTATTGAAGCCATATGTTACAGGACATCTGAATACTCTGAGTGCAGAAAACAATCCCCCACCACTGAAGATTGAAGGTTCACTTGTTTACGCCATTCAGGAGATACTACACTCTAGGTGACGAGGAACCAAAATCCAGTATCTCATAGACTCGGAAGGATTCGGACCTGAGGAACATTGTTGGGTCCCCAGGAGGTATGTACTGGATCTCAAACTACTCCTGGAGTTTCATCAGGCACACCCTAATAGACCAGCTCCTCATCCTCATGGTCATCCTCATAGCCATTTGGCTCTGCCTGCTATCTCAGACTCCTCGTGGTGGGGTACTGTCACGTCTTCTTCAAGGATGCAACACACAACAGGCTACAATACCCATAAACCTCTTGTTTATTCCCAGTCCCCTGATTATTAGTATTACCTGTCTCGTTTTTCCTTGTGTTTCCCTATATAAAGCCATACTGATAATTCAGTCATTGTGAAGTCTCGTTTGCTTAGTCATTTGTTTATGAGCCATTGTTTTTGTTATATTTACTCTGTCTTTCTGGTTATTTGACTTGACTATTGACAGTTTCCCTGGATTTTGCTCTCTTGCCTGCCCCTGTATTGGTTCTTGTATGTTTGACTACTGCTCTCTGGATTGTGAATTCTGCTCATTTTATGACTACGTCTTTGGGTTATCCCAGTATAATTAAACCAAACCTGCAATCGACTGCATCTCTGTCCCATGAAACCTGACACACACACACATTTTCATATGACTGGATTGTCTAGCGCAGGCCCTTTTGTCTTGTAGCTGTCAGACATTAGCATATCCTAAGAATTACCCATGAGAACTTGGTGCACCTAGGCTACTGAGAGAGACACACAGGGTTAAGGTTACTGCAAATTACTGTGTTATTCAGAGTCTCAAAAAGTTGTTGTTTTTTTATCCACACCTCTTAGGTAACATAATTTTAATAATCAAAACTTTAATGGAAGAAAAGGAATAAGAGAGGGTGAAGTGTATCAGAGTACAAAGACCTAACTTAAAGCCATGTTGACTATTGTAATATTTTACTACTATTACTGAGTGTGCTTAACCTCTAAAGGGAGTATATGTCTACTGGGTATAACCACGTTATCTGGCTCCTGGCAATTCATGCCAGTGTATGTTGGATTTTTCAAACTTGCTTACAACCTAGCCCAAATACTGGCGTCCCCGATAAGTCCCATGGGGATTTAATATGATTGTTTAGGAGGTCCCACAATTTAACATTGGTGATGTCATGTCACAGAGTTGTATGCTATGGAGATCAGTATCAGATCAGTATCAGATGGAGCTAGGTATCAGATCTTTAGTAAGATCAGCTGATATTTCCTTCCTCAGCCCCATAAAGGGGTGGAGAATTATACATTCAAAGTTTTCAAAATAAAATATGCCTCACTTGCATTACAAACAACTAGAGGCATTAAATGGTTGCCCATAATAAAATATAAATGACTCCAGTGGACATTGAGAGCTCTTACAATAATTTTTATCCAGTGGAAATTGAGAGCATGGTCACATCTGGAAAAACACAACTGATATCTGTCAGTTCACCAAAACACCACCTGACTCTTCAGATATCAGTTATAGCTCATGATTCGAGACTTCTCTGGAAAACCCAGACTCTCGCAGCAATTTCCAGTTGAAACAACTATGCCCTGGACTATCGCAGAACCTTGGGTATGCCAACTAGATTTGATTTACTACATCTTCTAGTGGCAGGCAGCAAGTAGTAGGTGCAATTGAGACAGAAATTAAACTTGTTAACATGCATAAACCTATTTATTACCTGATAGTAATCCCAGATATTTCGGATATAGTACCAGATAATAGTACCAGATATTTCATAACACTACTATCTGTCATTCCCACAAAAGAAAACCACAAAAACCATGTCACTGTTCAGATACAGAGTTGGACATATTATATATAATAACACTTATTAATTGTTGATCATTATAATGATCAACAATTAATAAGTGTTATTAGTAACAATCATTACTGTGAGAATAATAGTAATAGTAACAATGATGATGGTACTACTACTACTACTACTGCTACTACTACTACTACTACTACTACTACTAATAATAATAATAATAATAATATTAATAATAATAATAATAATAATAGGATCTAAAACCAAATTTCAAGGGATGAGCAAAGGCAGGGTCACAACACAATCAGAATAAGCACAGGAAAACTATTGTTCAGTGAAATTTGGAAGGATCTGGTTAATACTTAATGAAGAATCATGGGAGAGATGGATACAAATATCAGGTGTAATGAAGAGAAGGTGTGGATGTTCAGCACTCTGACGATGTCGATCTATGAAATAGCGAAAGATTAATGGCAGCAGGTGGCGAGTCTTCCAATAGTTGGGCCAGTAGTTGTTTAGGAGTGGAGTTTGGCTGCAGAGCTGTGAGGCAGTATGACACATGCTCCTGTGGGAAAACTTCTCAAACTTTAAATAATTAGTAGAACGAGAAGTCAGATCAAATGAATAGCATTTTTGCACAGTGATTGATATATAGGCGAGCTGTCAAGCCCAATTAACCAAATGAACAATCAGACTGGATGTAGACTATTTGCTTATTCATAGGCCTGGCTGCACTTCCTTAACTTCTAAGTGCACTTCCAAGTTTAAGTTCATTTTTAAATTATTAGTACACTATAACACTAGTTATCTGAAATTGTACATATAGCACAATGATCATTCAGGTTTGAAATTGAAGCAGACACTTGGGCCAAGACATTTATTCACATTTGTTTTTTTCCATCATCTAGGTTCCATTTGAACTCATCTAATACAGAAGAATTCGTTGAAAGGGCTGCCTGTCTGGAAAACACTAGTGACATAATTTGATATAAGTATAACAGAAAGACTTAGGTGAGAAAGAGAAAATGTTGTGAAACAGCCTGAGGGAGAATTATAGGATTGAGGAGGCTGCCTCGTAGAGGGGAGGAAAGAGTTACTGATCTACTTCTGATATATAAAACAATAGCTCTTGTTACAATTACTAGTGATACCAACTGGTAACATAAGTAATCATGCATCCCATCTTGCTTTTGATGACAATTCTGGAATGGAAGAAAATTTAAAGAATAAAATAGGATAACATGGAATTTGAGTCTGGTCTAACCACATAGTGACAGGCAGTTGACTTAGTTTCAAAAGAAAGGTTTGAGTCTTGAACTCTCCTCCCAGAAGGTCTATGAGGATCTCTATCCAGATCCTCTGGAATTTCTCAAAGTACATTTTATATTGCAATTTTTAGAGGGTAAGGCCTTACAATGGGTAGACCTTCCCATGACTCATAGAACTAAAGAAATAAGTACCTTGAAGGTTTTGTTTGATCAGTTAAGGGCCAGATTTTCAAGCTCCAAACTCATAGACTCCCATGTTAACTCAGACCAGCACAGTTACCCATTACCCAGCTTCACAGCTACACAGAATATGAACTGTTGTAGCGCAAGTGAGAAAAAAACCTCCAGCCCAGATAAATGTGCTCTCTACCAGGCTGCTAGATCCTGTGCCTTAGGTCGGCGGACTCTCCGAGGCTTTGTCGTCTGTGCGACAGGTTACAAGCCCCTCACCCAGGAGGAGCATCTCTGTACCCTACTGCACGCTCAAATCATCTACAGCAGTTTCACCTCAGGAAGACGCCGCCCAGCCAGTCCCTGCCTCCGGCGTGGAAAACCCTGTCCATCCTGAGCCTTGTCCTGGCATGGAAGATGCCACCCATCCCGAGCCTGATCTTGTTCTCGGCGCAAGCGATGCCGCCCATCCCGATCCAGTTCTTGTTCCCGGCGTGAGAGATGCCGCCCGTCCTGATCCTGGTCCTGTTCCCGGCGCAGGAGAAGCCGCCCGTCCTGATCTTGGTCCTGTTCCCGGCATAATGGATGCAGCCCATCCTGTTACCAGGTCTCTTCCTGTGGCCAAACATCTGGGCCTGTCAGAACCACTGCCGCTGGTCACCGCAGCCACACCCAAGGTGTGATTGCTGTGCCCCCGGACCCGCGGTCGCTGGTTGCTGCAGCCACGCCCGCAGACCCACCGCTGACTGTTACTTCCCCAGACCCGCCACTGACTGCTGTACTCCTGTATCTGCCATATAATGTCGCAGCAGTCCAGTCCAGTCCAGCCAGGTTTTGCTTATGATGCTACGGACACCTCACAGCCTGGTCCTCTTCACGGAGTGAATGTAGCCAGGCCATTTCTCATGTCTCATGTTGTCCCTAGCACTGTGGTTAATCCTCCTTTTAACTCTCCTGTGTCCAAGAAGGCTGCTATGGGTGGACTCCCTGAGATGCCTAAGACTCCTCTGCTCCCTGAGGCTGTTTTGTCTGCCCCAGTGACTGCTTCTCTTGTTATTACCTCAGCTCCTGTGTTGCTTGCTTCTGTTCCTGGTTTCCTTTATGTTCCTGTCCATATGTCCATGCCTGTTTGTGTTTCTGTGCTAAAACCTGTTACCTTGTGGCATCTGAGTTACCCTGCCTGTCCCAGTTCCTGTATCCATGCCTGTTGTACATTTTGTTCCTGTACCCATTTCTTCTCTCTTTGTTTCTGTCCCGAAACCCAGTCTTGCAGCTATGCCCCAGACCAGCAATTCTTCTCTCCTTTCCTCTTGTGTCTCAGAGCCCACCTCCAGCCCCAGTCATGTCTCCAGTCCCGCTCCTTTTCCCTCCCACTAGCCACGACCCCTGTTCCTGTCCAGGGTTTGGTCCTGAGTCCCATGCATGCCCCTGGTCTTGTCACGAACCCTGTCCATAGTCTTGCCCCTTGACCTGTCCCTACTCCTGTGTCTCCTGTGTCTGCCTCTCGCTTTGTCTCTGCCCCTATGTCTACTGCTAGTGTCTACTCCTTTGTTTTTTTCCAGCTTCTGTCTCCTCCTCTTTGGTTAGTTTTGCGCTTCAGGAGTTGCACGTTAAGGGGGGGGGGGGGTACTGTCATGTCCGCAGACTTGAGCGTTCCCTGTTTCCCTAGCAACCGAGTCACTTCCAGGTTTTCGTCAGTCTCCATGTCTCCATGTCTCCTCCCCTTTGTGTCCAGCTGTTCCGAGTTTGTCCCTAATTGCATTCCTATGTAAACCCCATTCCTGCGTCTCTTGTTTGTTGGTTATTCTTTGTCATTCATTGTTTCTGGTAAGGTCTCACAAGTCGACGGTCCGCGTTCATATGTTTGTCCTTGATCTTGTTTGCCTCTCTTTAGATTTCATTTGTTCTCGCTTATATATGTATTTTGTATATTTCTGTTTAAACTTGCATCTCATTCCTCGCCCCGCGATCATGTGTTTTCTCCCCATGCTCCCTGTTTAGTTATCCTTGCTGTCCATGTTGCTTTCCTTGTTTAGTTCTCTGCTGTTCCCTCATCTGTAATATTTTCTGTGTGCTTTAGTTAACGTTATTTTGTCTAACTTAGTCTCGCCCTAACCCTATTAGCCTGTTATTGTTCTGTTAGCCTGTTCCTCTTATGTTTGTCTTTTTTATTCTTTGTTCTAGTCGGTATTGTTAGTCTGTGTCTGTTAATAAACACATTTAGGCACTCCTGTAGGACATTCTAGGAAGGTTCACCACAAATCAATAAAACAAAAGAAAGTAACCACTTATTTAAAAAAAAATTCAAAGCTCATGGTCCTAGAATAAAGTTTACAAAGTATTAAACCCTAGGATAGGTGATGGGATAATCTGACTTTAATATATTTTGTCTAATTGGTTCCTATAAGATTTCTAGTAAACTCAATTAGAAGGACTTAAAAATTTGTTTATACTAAACACAAGGTAAGCAAGACAGAAAGTAATTGATTATGAGGAATAATACAAATTAATAATGAAGAGAATAATGAAACAATTGACACATCAAATGATAGAAGCAAACATCACAACTTGAAGATTATGTTCAAGTAGCCATGCATTACTGGGTGATTACCATTTGACATCATAGTAGGTTAAAGTAACAAGTTATTACTTTGTGAAGCTGTGGGGAAAAGTAACATATATATCTGTGAACATATCTCTGTGGGATGAGAAAACGTTTGTTGTCCTGGTAAGATTTTAAGTCTGATGGAATTTAGGTATTGGTTCCTTGAAGTATATCCAAGTTGTTAACAGGTTCCTGCATTCCAACCTGTAGATTTATGACACCTACGAAGAGGGGACAGGGTCAGAAAGTCAGGCCAATGTGATAATCAATCAGCTAGGCCATTTTAGGCTTTGTTGCTAGGCATCATAACTAGAGGAGTCCTGGTTCCTGTCCATGGGTAAGAGAATGTCCACTCTGACCATATCAAACTTTCATCTGAGAAATAAGTGGCAGTCTGTCTTCGCTACAACTGCACTGGTGGAGAGTACCTATTGGCTTATATAGGGGATAAGCAAACAAGGCACAGGTTCTCATGATTAGCAATCAGGTGATTGGGATCAGGGCAGTTGCTGTGTGTGTGTGTGTGTGTGTGTGTGTGTGTGTGTGTGTGTGTGTGTGTGTGTGTGTCTGTCAGTGGGCATGTCCTTCTAGATGGATGCCAGACACCAGTGATGAAGATAGGGATTGTTATACTAGCATAGGGCTTTCAGCTTGGAAACAATTGTCTGCAGGTTTTGTGGCTAACCCTTCAAATAATCTCCTGATATCAATAATTAGGAACCTGCCTTGAATGAAGAGATGTGGTTATTAGTGCAAGTGGTAGAGCTCTGCAGGGTGGGAACAAAAATTAGCAGATACTAGGCCCTAAATGAATCAAGTCCTGATGGGGACCAGTGATAAGTATGCGGTAAGCAGGTGAAACTGGTGGCCAATAGACAGAAGCACTGTTGAGTGCAGGACTACAGTTATGGTGAGAGGTTGACACTCTGCAGTTATGACATAACTTTGCATTCACAAAGAGGTGGGCTAAATGTTACCATGTTTTTAAAATTTTAGTACAAAATTATGAATTCAGTGAGTTAAAGTCAAAGCAAACAAAAACACAGAATTCCAAATAACTTTTCTATTTTAAATCCACCTGCACCTCTATCACATATTCTGTTACAAGAACAGTATGTTTTTAAGTTCCCTTATATGAATGATTATATTTGGCTTGGTAGAAGAATGTGCCATATTGTTTTGTTTAATAATGGCAGTTCATTGCTAGTCCTATGGAGCTGCATAAAGGAGTTTTTTCACACCACTGTCCTAGGTGATTTTGTAGAGCAGGGCATGCTTGCTAGACTGCACTCACACATAGCAAACATGAATTTAGTCTCTGTCTATCTACCACACCAGCAGCATTACAGGAAGTAGAGAATGTAAAGAGAAGATCAACATCAAGTCTGAGTGGGGAGTTTTGGTGTGAGAGCACAGAAAGGAACGGCTGGCTGATTGTGAAATTTGAAGGATCCATGTAGACTATAGAGGCATGTCTTCTCTCTCTGTCTTTCTCTCTCTCTCTCTCTCTCTCTCTCTCTCTCTCTCTCTCTCTCTGTGTGTTTGAGAGAGAATTTTTGTGGACCCATAGTGACCTGTGTCATGAGCCTCATAGTAACATTTAACCATTTAAAGAACCAGATAAATCAGTTCTTTAACAGTTCTTTAAAGAACTAAAGCCTATGTAGTGACTTTCCACTAGGGCTCATGTGCTCACAATTTACAAAAGCGGGTGCTTCAAAAGTCTGCAGCTTTTCTAGTTATGTTAACATTAATGACTTTTCCACTAGCAAAGTGATGTTGAGCATTAGCAGTATAACACTAAATGGATACACTCTGTTTCATGGCCCTCTGCTCTTTCTTTCCTCTTAATAATTCATCAGAATGTTAATATTTAAAGCACAAATACAAGTGAATTTGTCAGCAAGTGAATTTGTCAGCAAATTGCAAAGGTCAGGACATCATACTTTTAATCTAGTTTATGGAAAATCTCTTTCAAGGGCATGCATAAATGTACTTTAAAAGAAATATGAAATGATGACACATGCATTTCATTTTGCATTATTTAAGAAAAAGCTAAATATTTTCTGGGTTTTTTTTGTTTGTTTGTTTTGTTCCACCATATACATGTAAAGTGATAATGTCTATTGTCATTTTTTTGTCTAGCTAGTTAAGGTAGTTTGATTTCAGTTAGAGTTTTGATTTATTCATTTGTTACAAAATTTAAGAATTCTGGACATAGCACTGAAATGGCTTAAGCACATTTATACGCTTTGTATTAACACTTCTGTTAATCATTCATCAACATTATGCTGCGAAAGCTTAATATCACCTGTGCCAAAATTTTATACAGAAGCGTTTTATTTTTTATTGTTTACATTAATACTGTAAAATAAATGCTGAGTACTATGATATGCGACTGATAAAATGGACCTAATCAATCCCAACAAATCCCTCCTCTCCCCCCTCTACCCTGCCTGGGGATTTCTACTGTTGCAGCTCTTATTTATGTCACTCTTATTTTAGGACTGCCTCTGGAAATAAATGAAAATATGTGCATAGTAGGAAATCGAAGGAAACCAACACAGTTTTGCCTAAAACTACATTCAGCAACAAGATGATTTGGGCGTTTCACTCTTTAAAGAAATGGAATTGAAAGCATTCCAGCATATTTACAGATTAGCAGGATCATTGCAACATTTCTCTTCTTAGAGGGATATAATCCAAGATGTTCTTTTGACGTCTTTTTATAAAATTATAAGCAAGATTGTACTGGATTTGGTATTTTGTGTGAAACAAGATGTTACTTTTTCTCTCCTTGGGCTTCATGCCCAGCTGCTGTAAAATCTAGATAGGATACATTGAAGTTACATTCCTTTGCACACAAACAGAACCCGGCCTTTGTGCATGTTAAATATGTTTAGACAGAGTGTAAAAAGACAAAGAATAAATTGGTTTCTGGACATAATTTTAATTTCATTCAGCATTGCTAACATTAACATCCATGTAATTACTAAAATGCATTTTTCATCTGCTTAAATATATTTGTTTGGATTACCATCTCAGCCATGACAAAAACAGGCAAATAATAGTGTACATATCAGATTTTGACAATTTATACACTACAATGAAGACATGAATTATAGTTCACTATGAATTATTGTTTATAAACAATAAAGCTGATAACAAAACTTCAGGAGGAGCATATTCAAATGACTAATCAAAGCTATTGAGATAGATTAACTTCTGCTCTGAGGATCTATGTGTTCTGTTTCCCAGTGTTTTGGGTCTAGTTAAATAACTGCTCAGGCTGTTACTCATGTGACGGTGACAAACCTGAAGCACTAATTTTACAGCTAGCCATCCCCCGGGGCCTAATCTCCTTATTGACCAACTGCAGTGTATGTGTGTGTGTGTGCTTAACAGTGTCCTCACGATTGATTGGTCAATCTATCCGTTATCTGCTCAGGCCAGCCATGAGTTTGTTCTGAGTAGAGGCATCTCTCTCCCTGCTGTTCATTGTTTTGTTCCTGCTCCACTGGAGAGCAGGAGAGTTTCTTAGCTAACTAAGGAGTTGATAATAGTGTTGAGTGGAGTTGTCTGAGGGGCCTGTGTGACAGGCTGTGCTGGATTTGGCAGTAGATGAGTTTGTTTTAGAGACTCTGAACAGATTCAGCTTAGAGACCGACTAGTGGTGATGCCATCCGCTCTGCCTGCAGGAGGCTTCTGGCATAATGAGATGCCATATCCAGTGGAGATGAACAAGTTTCCATCCACCAGATCTGTGCGAGGAATTGAAGCCTCAGCTCAAGCCTTTTCAACTTTACTAGTAACTTCAGTCTAAATAATGTAGAAATGATAAACATAGCTAAGTGTCTGGTTTGATAGCACCGGCTACGTTTTGACTGCATCTTTCTCTGGGCATGAGATGTTGGTGCATCTGCGGTGCACGGATGCCTGAGCCTGATGTGATCTTGCTCCATCTGTCTCCTGTCAGCCATGACTGTCATCTCTGGGGCATCAGAGCAGAGCACCCATCTGAATTAAAGTCTGAATGTGCATATGAGGTGTTTGTAAGCATCTTCTCTCTAATGCTACAGTAGTGAATATTGTAAACTGGCTTGTGAAATAAACTTTGTTTTGTAAACTTTGTTTTTTTGGCCCTAATGCAGCTGTAGTTGTAAGACAATATGCCACTGCTAAACTTGCTTCATGCTTTTAGCATGGAAGACATGTTTGGCAGCTTGTTCCTGTTATAAATAGCAAACTCTTGAAGCATTTGGGCATCCATATGGGAAAAATTGAAACATAGCATGTCAAGGTCTGTCATTCCATTAAAATCAAGCCATGGATGATATGATATGTTTTGTTATGAAAATAGGGCCTAATGAATGTCTGAAACAGATGTATCATGAACATTTTATTTTGTTAATGTAATGATATTCTATAGTATGATGTCTCATCTGGCTTTTCCCATGAATTTATTTGGTGTTGTGTGAGATGACAGCAACTGAGAGCAAAAACTCTGTCAGCATTGATAAGCAAATTATTCTAACTTAGAGATATAAATGATGTGTAGACATTTGTGTATAGCCAAACACAGATAATACTGCAAGTAATAGTTCTGTAATATTTAAATATTCTTAACTTTGCATCAAGTTTTTCAAGTTTATAGAGTCTAAAACCTAAAATTCCAGTTCATTCAGCAGACATCACAGAATTAATGTAACGCTGTGGGCCTGAGTGCTGCAGGGCGTGGGAAAGGACACACAGTCTCTCTCGGCGGTGTAGGACATTTATTAACATAAAACACAGACGACAAAGGTGGCACTCACATATAACGTCTACCGTGAACATGACAATACAATTAACATTAAACAAAGAACATATACACATTAACGGGAACTACACAAACCAACGTTACGGCTACAGTGGGTCTCACAACGATTGCCATTAACACTTAGGTAGCAATAATGACCAACAAGGGTAAACACACTGACAGGGGTTTAAATAGACAGACAAACATACAACAGTAAACCCTGTGCAGGTGTGTGCTATCCCAGGGGGCGTGGTTACAAATACACATGTGAATTTACCTGCACGTGGCGGGCCATACCACATGACTCGTGGGGGGAGGAGCATTCCATGACATTAAAAGGTACATTTGGCGCACATTTGTCTATTTCTCTGCCAGAACAAACACAAGATTCCTCTTTTTGAATGTGTTAATTGTCTAGCCCCTATAGTTTCAATATTATAATGCCTGACCAGTAATTTGCGAAAATAGCTGTCAGAATAAAATAATATTATAAATATTACATCAAAGTTCATCCTCATCTATTGTAAACACGACACACAAAGGTCATATATAATCCTATGGTGCACACTCTGCACAAATTGTTGCCTACAGCTGCTGTTGTTAGGCTATAGCATGGCCAGAACTAGAATTGATGACCTTTAAATGTGAGTTAGAAGTTTTAAAAATGCGCTTTCATGCATTTTAAGGTATGCCATTTCCAAAGCAAAACCTGGTTTATGTGACAGTATGATTTTCACACATACCCACTAGTAAAAACAGAATAATTACTCCTTAAGGTAAAGGGTGTGAAAAAACAGTGCAGCAATTTCCATGCAGCATACTTTGTCAACTACTTTGAAAACATATTCAGACCACAAAGTGTCCTCGCCAGCACTGAAAGTTATCATCATCCCCAGCTGATGCAATTCCCTACTGTTTACCTCAGCTTCAAATGCAGAGAAACAGAATCAATTTCAGACCATATTCCCCTGCAAAAAAAGGTCACAGAATGCAGGTTACGGTGATCTAAAATAATATTGCAGATGTCAGAAGGCAGTTTCTTGGGAATTTTAATTAGCTTCAAGTCCTGAAATGCTTGGAAGCCTCAGAGAGGAAGTATCGATCTCTGTCTAGGCAATCTATGGCAAGCATGGCTTATATGAAGTAGGGTTTTGAATGGATTGTACTTCCTACACCTCTATAAAAAGACTAGCTTTTGGAAGAAGAGTGCTGTATGAACGCTGCTCTCATCGATACAGCCATGTTCTGAGTGAGGGACAATCAGTGAGCTAGGCAGCCAGAGAGCTGTGTTCCTCTTTTAGTCAAAGAAGCACGTGTCTGCTGTGGGGAAGGTTTCATGGTTGGCAGCACAGACACTGTGAAGAGAACAAAGGCAAAATACATAAGAGGCTTTTCTAAAAATAAAAACTGATTGGCAGGGAAAAAAGCTCCCAAGGTAGGTATTGACACAATGGGACTAAAGTACACAAAACAACTATGATTATAATCACAAAACATACGCTAATCATGTCAATTTGTCAGATAAATAGTTTGCTACTCTATGTTGTGGAAAATATGTTATGTAAAAATGGAAGGTAATCCAGTTAGCTAGCACATACTTTACCGAGGTATAGCCATCAAAGCCTCATATGTTTAAACAAGCTTGTATCTGTCTTGGCATTTTCAACTCTACAGAAAGCCACCACTGGGTATGTTCAAGCCTAGTAGAGAATGAACAAAGACATGGCTACAGGCAATGCTTGAAAAATCCAGCAATGCAAAAGCATGTTGTCAGGAGGGGTTGGATGGAACACTGTCCAAGGTCAGGAGAGAGCCACAACTCCTTCTCAGTTTCATCAGCCTTTATGGAACATCCAGTCATTGCAATAAATAAGCATTCTTTAAACTCCATAGCATCTCAGGCTCCTCGCATAATTCATATGGTAATGAGTGGAGGAATTAGTCGCTGGCTGTCCTTGCCTTCACACACAAAAACACTGTTTGAAGATTTCTTGGGACTAAAGAAAAAAGGGTTTGATGCTGAAGGGCAGAAGTGTCTGTACATTCTTTAGAGAAACCATGTCCATTTGGAAATCAGTGCTGTTTAAGGAGGGCAGAAATGTATTTTACAACATCTCTCAAATCAAAATGAGCAAATACAGGCTCTAGAAGAAAACTCTTTAAATCAAAACATATCTTGAGCAAGTAGTTATTGTTCAGTATTTTGGATTTTGATTGCTTTCTACATGCAAGATCTAGTACAGATTCAAAATATATTCCGCTGCAATAGAATATGCACATAGCAAGAGACAAGTTTGAAACCAGAATAATCTGGTTTAACTGTTATCCAGCATGTTTACAAATGACTTCTCCTTAAATTAAACTTGATTTAAAGGGCACACAAATAAAATACTCACCTAAATGTATTGTTCTATCTCAGGCATACCATATTTTATTATTGTATAGTCTGTTACTAAGGATATTATTTGAAAGGCCTGGGCCAGAGGAAATGCTAGAATTTTAAACTAGTGCACAAAAGTAGGTCATGAATTTCAAAAGTGCAGATTACCATTTCTATGCTCAGTCTCATTAATCAAGGCTTCCCTGTTGAGTCCCACCAGAGAAAACAATGAATAAGAGCGTGTTACCCGGAAATTAATCTATTAATCAAATGACGCATGAAAAAGTACCTGCACAGCGAGTCACTAATGGTTAACTTCGTCTTACTGTGAGGGTGCTGGAAGATGAGCAAGGATGTGAGTGTGTGTGTGCAGGGGGGTGTGGCTGTACTCTCTACTTTCATCAGGTACCTTTAGGTTTATAGGTTACCTGTTTTGTTTTGGTTTGTTTTTTTTTCATTTGATGGATGTAAATAAAGGTATCTTATTTCTAATGACTAAATTGTACTATTTACTAAATTGACATGAATGTCAGTTATTTTCCATTTTGTGTTAACACTGTTTACATATAAAGACTTAGGCTCTTAGGTTTTATAAGACATTGGACATTCCAGTTCTTTTTCAGTACCTCCACATACCTTTCATCTCATCCATCTTTGATTGTATTGGTGAAACATGTTCATAAATCACATTCAAGAGGGCTTCATCTCTTCAGGAAGGTTTTTTTAGTGTGTAAAAGGCCAGTTCCGAATGGTGATGTCAGTGAACTGCATGATCACAATGTTTAAAGTTTTAATGATGGACTGTTGACCCCTAAAAACTGCCCACTGCTGTCTTTCACAAGGGGTGAATGACCTGTACAAGCTGCTCATTAAAATCTTCAGCAGGCAGGCAAAGCTGTGAACCTGATATCTCACACGCACACACACATGTAGGTCCACACAAACCAGGTAGATGATCTGCAATGCATTATGCCAAAATGATTGTGGTTCAGCTGCTGGTTGGGTAAAGAGTGTAAACATAGTACTTGGCTGAGAGTCAGGCTATACTGTGGCTCCTGTTGTCAGAACTGCCACTGTGGTACAGTAATGTCATGAGTATCTCTCTCCTCCATGCCTCATCTCACTCTATAATTGATGACAGGTGTTGGTGTAAGGATCCGTTCCTATTAGGGAGATGAAGGCCCTTGCTGTGTTAGTGTAGCTGTCAGAACATTCCCCCTGATGCGCAGGTAAAGGCTGGGTGTGTGTCTGTGATCCATACATGGCTGCTAAAGATTCCCCATAAGGAGTATGTACTGTATATCAGGACCTTTTGAAAGACCACTGTTTTAAGTAAGCAAATGGCAAGAGCCCATTTCAGATAGAACTATGAATACAGCATATGCATTGCTTTTGTGCTGTTGTGCTGCTCTTCAAAGCAGCTCATTGAGGTATCGAAATGGTGTTTGAATGCTTCCAACGTACATCACCAAACACAATATGTGAAATGACAGAGCTGGAGGTTTTCTTGATAGATATCTCCCCATAGATAACATGCAGAGGTAAACCTTGCTGCTGACAGTCCTTGCTGCAGGGGCTCATCTCTCACATTTAATGTGTAATTAAAGCCAGATTTCTGCATATGCATGTGCTTTGCTCAGATGAAACATTTATTAGTCTGCATGATTGAAATATCACATGATGAGACAAATGCAGCAAAGCTTATTGTTTTCAGATAACAAATACATAAGGGACATTAATTTAGAAATATTTATAATACTATAGCAAACTAGAAGTTCCTAGTGTGAACAAAGTTAATTACAACTGTCTTACATTATAGTTGTGTTTACAACATGAAGTGAAGAGAATATGCTTTATTCTAATGCTTTATTCATCAGTTTTAAAACTTGATTATGAAGTCCTGCATTTGTAACTTGTTTGTTAGAGTAAATGAAAGAAGACATTTTCCACAATTCCTTGTGCACAGTTCCTTGTTCTTTTTGGATGACATCTATGAAAAATATGAGAAAAGAAACACTCAAATTAAGGTTTTGTTTGGTTCATTCTTCATTGTCATATTGTTCACTATAAACAAAATGTCGTTTTCTGGGCATTGATTTTGTATAATAATGACCAGTAATCATTGGTTTCCTCAGTGGTGGGTGGGGTGGACATTGTGTAGTGGTGGAGAGCTCTGCAGCAAATTGCAACGATGACCATGGAGTGGAAGTGGAGTGGAATATTTGCTTAGTGTGACATTATATTGAACAGCAAGTGCAAGTAGCTTGTAGAATCAAATGTTTTCTGTGAAAGGTCACTCATAATTTCTCACCTCATAAATACATTGACAAGTGATGTATATGTGAATGGTGAAGGAAAATGTAGTTTTGTTTGTTATATTTCTTACAACTTAAAAAATTCAGCAAGCTTCGGAGACCACATTGTCAGCCACCAATGTATAAATGGTTACATTTTCCAGATTACTAAACAGTGAGTGTCTGCCATGAACACTGTTTAATCCACTACATCTGACTGGAAGATAATGTATCAAATAAAAAAAGCAACAAGACAACAGTACTGAGTATGCTACGTAATTTCACACCTGGGCAGCATTGTTGGGGTGGAAGAACCATGCACTGATCACTGCTATTTGTTGAGGACAATGCAAATAAGTACTCACCAAACTCACCAGCTGTGATGATTCTCTATTCCTAGACCATCTCATCTCCTTGGCTATTTGGTTGGATAACTTGCTGTGTGAGAGAAAGTGAAGTCAAATCAAATCAGATCAAATGTATTTATATAGCACTCTTTACAACACATGTTGTCACAAAGCAGTTTTACAAATGTCCAGCTTTACAAATGTCCAAGTCCAAGCCCCCACTGAGGAAGCCAAGGGCAACACAGGCAAGGAAAAACTCCTTAGAGCATGAGGAACAAACCATGAGAGGAACCAAGATTCAAAGGGGGGACCCATCCTCCTCTGGCTGACAACGGTCACCACCATAGTAACAATTTTAAGAGAAAAATAAATTAATGATAATAAAATGGAAAAAAAAATAAGCAATTAATGTCTAGTCCAGTTTTCTAGAGGTCCCAATGATGTGCATGTGTCCAAAACCCATCCCGGAACAGAATGTCCATCAAGGGCAACAGAGAAGTACTTGGCTGGGGTGGAGGTGTGGTGGGCTACAGCAAGGGATATCAAGGGGTGGGATGAGTAGCCATGGTAGCTGAGATGGGTTGAGGCTCAGTACATACCATTGGGACAAGACTAGGAAAACCAAACTAAAGTAGCTAAGATAGGAGTGATTTTCTAGTTCTAGTAATAACTCTGGCTGCTGCATTTTGAATTAGCTGGAGCTTATTTAGGCACTTAGTGGTACAACCAGATAGTAAGGCATTATAGTAGTAATCTTGTAGTGATAAATGCATAGACTAGCTTTTCTGCATCATGTGAGGAGAGTATGTTCCTAATCTTTGCAATGTTCCTGAGGTGGAGAAAGGCAATCCTAGAAATATTATTTACATGAGCTTCAAACGAGAGACTGAGATCCATAATTACTCCAAGATCTTTAACTGTTAAGGAAGATGTAATTGGGAGAATTTAGTGGCCTGAGTGCTCCAGGGCGAGGAGTAGGATGCACAGACATCGATGTAAAGAAACATTTATTGGAAAAGATGGCAGACAACGGCACTCACATACAACCAATAAACATGAACATAGTGAAAATGAACATAAACACGTTTAACATTAACGCTGTGAATAACATGTAAACAACACAAACATAAACAAAGACAAACATGGACAATGACCGACAATACCGCACACACCAGGCTGGGTTTAAATACATAGACATAATGAGACTTAACCAGGTGCAGGTGTGTGCAGGCATGGTTACAAACATGATAAACAAACAAGACCCTCCCACTGCATGCGGCGGGCCAAACCACGTGACTAGTGGGAGGAGAGTGTTCCGTGACAGAGACCAATAAGGTTCACTGAGTAATTAGAGAGCAAGGACCTAGCTGTCTCTGGGCCTACTAGAAGCACCTCTGTTTTGTCAGGATTAAGTGAGAGAAAGTTCCTCAACATCCAGTGTCTGATGTCCTTCATGCATTGCTCAACAATACTAAGATTATATATGTCCTATAGTTTGGCTGAGACATATATCTGAGTATCATCAGTGTAGCAGTGGAAATTAGCGCAATGATTATGTATAATACCACCTAGAGGTAGCATATATAAAAACAAAAGCAGAGGCTGTAGAATAGATTCTTGTGGGACACCATAGCTAACCTTGTTGTTTTGCTGAGAAGTCTCCATTTATGTTAATATACCAGTAGTGACTGGCTAGATTTAAACCAGAAAAGGGCTATTGCCCTAATCCCAACAACATTTTTGAATCTATCTAGTAAAATGTTGTGATCTATAGTGTTAATGCTGCTCTCAGATCAAGTAATAAAAGCAAATAGACATAACCCTGATCAAAGCCAACAACAGGTCATTAAATACTTTAATCAGTGCTGTCTCTGTACTATGATTAGGACTAAACCCTTACTGAAAGACTTCATGTATCTGGTTCTGATTCAGGTATGAGCTTAATTTCTGAGCTGCAGCATTTTCTAGGATCTTGGAAGGTTTGAGATCAGCCTGTAGTTTGGCAGCTGACATGGGTCGAGGTTAGATTTTTAGATAAGTGGTCTGTTTACTGCTAATTTTAATGATTTATGTATGTAGTCAGTGTTCATTGAGCAGTTTAATACATTTAGTAAAGGTTCAATTACATCAGGTAATTTCCCTTAAGAAAGTGTGTGGGCAGTGAATCTAGTAAGGAAGTGGAGGATTTTGAGTGTGAGATCAGAGATGTAAGTTCTGGCTCTTTGATAGGTGTAAAGGAGACTTCAGTCTTTTTTGGATTGGTTGTTCTGATCTCTAAGTAGCTGCACAATGTCACAATAATACTCTGAATGTTATCTCTAATGTTCTTAATTTTCTTATTGAAGAAATTAATGAACTCATTACTACTATGTGATGTTGTAATCTGAGCATTGGTGTCAGTTTTATACCTAGTTAGATGTGTAATTGTACTACATAGTAATCTAGGATTATTTTTATTATTTTCTATAAGGGTCAATAGACAAGCTGTTCAAGCCGTAATAAGTGCCATTCTATACTTGAGAATACTCTCCTTCCATGCAAGATGGAAGATTACAAGTTTATTGTGGTAACACTTATGTTCTATTTTTTGAGTGTTTTGTTTTAAATTGTGAATGTGATCATTATACCAAGGTACACATTTTTTGTCCCTAATTTTTTTATTCTTAAGTGAAACAACATCATTGAGTGTGCAGTGGAATACTGATTCTAAGCATTCAGTCATTTGGGGTTTGAGGGTATCCTAGTCACATATTATAAGTCTGGGAGATTCGCAAGAAATCTAGATGCAGTGGCTGATGTGATTGTGCATCTAGTGTGACAGCAAGGCAAGGTTACTATATTGTAGCTTATATGTAGTTTAAATGAAATGAGGGAATGGTCTGAGTTGGCATTAAACTGAGGTAGTATGATTATGTTCTCTATGTCTACACTGTATGTCAGTACTAAATCCAGGGTATGTCCACCACAATGTGTGGGTTTTCTTATACACTGGGAGAAACCAAATGATTCTAATATATAACTAAAGGCCGATCTCAGAGGGTCTTGGGCACTATCAAAGTGAATATTGAAATCACCAACAATAATGGCTCTTTCTACTAGAGTGACTAGATTAGAGAGGAAATCTGCAAACTCATGAATAAATTCTGAATAGAGTCCTAGTGGCCTGTAGTTGCTGAATAGTGGAAGAGGGTGGATGGGCTTCTTATTGATGACTACATCACTTATGCTTGTAAAAATAATTTTAAAGGACTCGAAATCATAAACATCTTACTGCTTTATACCTAATGTGTCAGTATAAATAACCGCAATGCTACCTCCATGGCCAGTTAGACGAGAACATGCTTTGTTTAAAACTATGTACAAATTTGGCTTGATCTATGTTTCTGTTAGACAAAGTACATTAAATTTATAATCTGTTAGGATTTCATTTATTAAGAGCACTTTAGATGTTAGGGATCTAAGATTTTGTAAACCTATCTTTAGATAGATCTAATGCTAGTTAGGTTATTAAGACATGTTTTTCTTTGTTTTCAGTACTTCTGCTTAGTTCAGGGAACAGACACAGTGTCAATATGATGAACCTCAGGTGACATCACATAGCAAACAGCAGACGATTGGTTTAGCCTCTTTGTCTGCTTCCTGGTCTCCACTCAGGATTGTCATATATTAACTATGTCTGTCATAAGACTGTGGCTAATATTACAGGAAAGGAGAGCAGCACCCTCCCTGGTAGGATGGAAACCATCCCACCCTAAAAGGCCAGGCTTGCCCTCAAATGTGGTCCAATTATCTATAAACCCCACATTGTTTTGTAAGCACAACTTGGACATCCAGCAGTTCAGCAAAGATAACTGGCTGTACATTATATAGCCATGCTGTATTGGCATGGGACCAGAGCATACTACAGCACTGGACATCACCTTCGCTACTTGGCACACCTCTGCATTATTATTTTAGTATTCACTGACTGGCGAAGGCATTTATTGTTAGCTCCTATGTGAATGACTATCTTAGAGAACATATCCTTGCCTAAGTCCTTAACATTACATGCAATGTCCAGGTCCCTGGCCCCCTATATATTGTTAACTACTGCCGCTGGTGTCCATAAAGGCCTAGCTAATTTCACGTGTCACAAAATTGAGTCCCCTATAACCAGAGCCCTTTCAAAAAGCTTCTCAGTGGGTGCCTCGCTCAGCGGGGCAAACCTGTTGGACACGTGAATGGGAGTGATGTGGTGCTCGCTGTAATGTCACCCATTCGCCCCACTGCGAGGGCTGTAGTGCTGGGGTTGAGGGCTTGTTAACTTTACCTAAGGCATGCAGAGCTTGTAGTTCTAATTCCTCTATAGGTCTAACACTTTCTAAGGTCTGGATGTGCACATCTAGCACTAGAATCTTCTGTTAGGCTAGCAATCAAGCTATACTTCTCACAGATAAAACTCAGTAAGGATTGATGAAGAATAGCTAAACATGTTGCAATCTGCACATAGAAGAAGAATCGAAGTGGTCATGGTAGAAAAAGAAAACATTACTTATGTTTAGGTAGTTCTTTAGATGACGTTTTGGTAATGAAGTAGTCTTTGATGCCTAGTGGAAGTGGTCCATTTCCAGGTAGAATGTAAATACATGCAAGGAACAAATTGCTAGAGACAGTTACAAAAAGACAACTTTCTAAAAAGAAAACTGGAAATTAAACATAAGGTTAGTAAATAAAGCTGCACTCTTCTATGGGATTATCAACGCAGTATGATACTTTTTATCATTAATTTCCATTTTTTATTTGAACATATCAAATCGTTGACAAGTTGTTGCTTACAATTACATATGTTGGCATAGCAAGGCTTCATCGCTACTTGTTAGTACAAAACATTCTGTGTTTTGTTAACATTTTGTGTTCTAACTCGCCAAACCTGAACTATTAAGATCAGTATATAGTATATACCTTATAGTATTCGTGTGAATTACACAACTGCGATGCAGCCAAAGTTTTTCATGCAACAGCTCTTGAGGGTTTTTAAACACTACAGTAGAACTAGCTACATAAGATACAAAAAGGGGATGTGGGCACATAACTCGCCACCTAGTGCATGAATATTGGAACTGCTTCCACTGAATTGCTGAATTCCACTGGGTTACTCTTGTCCTTGTTAATATTGATAAGGACATCATGGATGTAGAATCTAGAGACTCCAGTCCAAATCACAGCTCCACCAAGAAGTTGTATGTATTGATAACCTTCAGGTGCACACTCCTCACCTGGGCACTCACTTAACTGTGCACAAGCCATCCATTGAACCTAACAACTCTGTTCCTAGCAGTAGTGGTAGCCTACCCTGAATAGTAGTAACTTTGTGTCTTAGCCTACCTGAGTCATTACAGACTCTTGCTTTTTGAGATTTTGATGGGTGTCATTTAACATGTGTATGATGTGTGGGAAAGTGTAGTATTACATTGCATAATCTCAAATAGCTCCCTCCCATTGCATTCATTAAGTTACATGTAAAGCTCATGAATTTCAGTAACACATCTAAATTGCTGACAAGCATTTGTAGACCTCTAAGTGATCTATTGTTCTTACAGTGAAATAGATATATCCCTTTTTGACTTGATGCAGTCTCATTAATAATTCAATGATAATGCCACATTCTGAAGTAGCATGTTGCTGCTAGGGGCTCTAGAAGGATGGCATAGTTGAACCACAGTCTGAAAAAATCTCCTCAGAGCGAGCCAGTTCTGACATATCAAACTCTCCCTTTGGGAAGGGAATGAATTATACAACAGTATAAATAGATCCCTCTAGAGGGATTAAAATCACTTTACTTATTTTTCAGAAACAGTGTGCATCGTGTCTTCAGTCATGAAACTTGCACAAACATCACCAGATAAAAGGATCTGTTTTATAAATGTAAATACTGCAGGGGAAGTTCACATAACCACTGATGTTACTGTGAGCTTGATTAGCAATTCCTGCTGCATCATAAAATTTTAGGTAGATTAGTTTATAATTCCCCTCTGACTGGGATACATGTACAAATTTGTTAACATCTTTTGTAAAATCTAACAAATGTGAACAGCAATGTTAAAAGATTTTGAATCTATGTGGGTAGACCGCATACACATAGTGCATATGTAGAATGTTATCTACTGTAAGTGTTGCCAGAAAAATTATTCTTATAGTACCAGATGTTATGGTCATGCCATCTGACCAAAGCATATGGGAAAATAGGATACCAACTGTTGTTGTATGATAAATATGGAAGCTGAGATTGGGAAAAAAGGAACTTTTTTATCCCAAAGTGTTTCCATATGAACCTTCAGTTGAAATGGAATACAATAGGAGCTAGGAGCTATGAATAGGCTTTCTGTGCATTACTTAATGTGCTAGGTATCTGGAGGAAAGCATAGTGCAGCTCCATACTCCAAACTGGAACACCTGCAGAGGACTGCAACTCTCTTCCGTACATCCTTAACAGTAATATAGTTTAGGTTGGAGATACAGCCCTTATTAAAAGCAGTCACTAAGCCATCATGTACTAGAATTTCTCATAGGCATTCTTGCAGCTAAAGGAATATTACCATATATTTTAAAGTTTGGTTGAATATATTGACCACAATGTTATAGGATAGCTCTGTCTAAACAGTTGGAAGATGGATATTATAATGCCAACAGGTAGCTGTTTGTCATGTCATTTGTGGAGCATTTCATGGCATGGTCTTCAGAAGAGAAAAAGTATAATGAGTTTCATGAACAGAAGGAAATATAGTTACTAAAATACAAAACACATTGTCCTTTCTCCTTTTCACATGCATGCACACCAATACACTCATACATACACAAACACTTTAAACACACACTTACACACTTGAAACACTTTAATTTGAAGACAATTTATCCAAAGGGGGCCAAATAAAATAAAAAAAGAGTCCGACATTGTACAATCTGTTAATAAATGTCCACTATCACATTAAGTGGGAGGCATTATATCTTTCTAAATAGCATTTGATGGCTGGTTTGCCTTACAGGGATATGCAGTCCAAGCACTTCAAATCTGTCACATTTTTCAAGGCTGGGACATATAGAAGATGTTATAAGAACATCCAATCATAGCCACCTTTAGATTTTTACACAAAACAACCATGACATGACAGGTGTACTGGGTATGCTGGAGAATGATTCATTTGTGTCTTAAAGATAAAACCACTTGGCTTTGACTGAATGTTTGGGAATGCGTCTTTCTTGAGCATGAAAGTTATTTTCATATGCAGTTATATAAATATATTTGATAGAATAACATTCATTTAATGTGTGTGCCATTGACACCAAATTTTGGGAAATGTCATACAGCAAGCAGTAGTGTGTCTGTGTATCCATGTGCTAGTGTACTCTTTAATACACTTGCTTTAGCAGACAAAATATCTTTTGGGTCTATAAATATAAAATTAAATGGTACCCACTAAAAATGCAACCATAAAACAGAGCAGACACAAATCCTGCACATACACACACCTGACATTGCTTTGATGGTTTTGCAATCTAAAGAGGGAAGCCCTAAAGACATATATGGGTGATTCCAATGTGGGATGATCTATCTGCTCAAACTCCTTTTTTGAGCTGTGAGAAAAAGGAGGCCTCCAAGTCTCCAGCCTTCAATCCTTGATTGCAAATATGCATTTCACTCTCATGCAATACGGTGGACAATATAGAACATACAATATTTAAATGATTATGTTCATGCTTTTGCCATTATGATGTGAAACTGCAGGATATTGAGTGCTCACAGTATGTGCCATTATGCTAATTGTTAGCTGCTCTTTAGTTTCAAAAGTGATGAATCATAAGGATCACAATATAAAGGTTACATCGGTTTTAATTTTCTGCTAAGTATGTCAAAGTGAGGACAAGCATCTGTCCATCCACATCCATTTTAAATGGCAGTATACCTTCATTCTTTTGCAGATTATGACAATTCTGTTACAAGAGGAACATTTTCTTTCTTTCTTTCTTTCTTTCTTTCTTTCTTTCTTACCTTTTGCTTCATAGCTGTCAACAAAAGATATTCAATCAATTCAATATTTGTCCCATCCAGATAATTGGTAAATAGAGCCAAATCATTTGGGCAATGATCTGTGGATGGAACAGTTGCTGTAACAGGCCATTTGAATTTTAAACACATTGGCTGCTGACAATAAACCGTCTGTCTCTGTATTCCTGTCCTCCCTCCACAGGCCTTTATACAGACGGCTTTCCGATGAGAGAATGCAATGAGAGCTTAAGATTGAATGCCAGAGACTGTACAACCTCTTATTGTCTTTTCAATCAGAAATTCTGCTGGACAGATCTTGAAAGCCGTTGCTGAAGAGTGGTTCATAACCTGAATGTTCAATTAAGCTGTTTCCTGCTGATATTTTGTATTTCAATGCAAATGTTTAGGTGTCTAAATAATGAATGACGGATGGACAAATGAATGCTTGCTTTGTCAAACACTGACTTTTTTAGCATAGAAGGGACGATTTCTGTGGTTCCAGAAATGGTAATTGCTTAGTTCATTACTTTTGACTAATTATATTAATGTAATTAGTAATGCAATTCATTGCTTTATTTAGAAAGGTGAGTAGATGCAGACAGACAGAAAGACAGAGGAGGGAAATTGTTTGGTCTAAAATTAAAAGTTTCAGCTAGTCTATTGTAGTCAGAAAGTTATCTGCTGATCCCTATGCCACAGAAAAAGATAAATATGTAGAGTCAAACTGAACTGCAGGTTCTGTCATTGTGAAGGACATAAATAGTTCCTTCTAGTGAAACACACTTTTGCTTGACAAATAGGCACATTTCTTCACTGTACAATGAGTGTAGGAGGTTTCAACAGCAAACCTTGTTTCTGTGAGTGTGTGTCTGGTAGTTTATGAAATATATACTGGGTGCCAAGTAGTCAGCACTTTAATGGCCCCTCATTCAAGTGAAGGGAAATGAAAACTGTTATATTTTATATGAATCATTACAGTTTTACAGTTGTTTAAAAAATTCAGTCAGTCATGTAAGTTCAGCAGAGAAGTGACAATGATAATTTGTAAATAAGGTATGTATATGTTTGTAAGCACATAACAGCAGGTCCAGCCTAAACATGTCCATTAACTGTGACATTTTACACAAGTTTAGAGTGATGCATCAGTCCTCTGCCTTCCCCTAGTAAAAGGCACCCAGGTCATCTTTTATCTTATCAGCTGTGGTGATAAATAGGAAATATGTAGGCAGTTTGTGGAAAAAGAAAGACACATTTGTTTATCATACTCTCTCAGAGAATGGAGAAATTCCCATGAATCGCGTGGCATCTGCTGACTGCCAAAAACAAATAACAATACTGCCTTACAGCTGAGACTATACGTATTTTGTCTTGTTGTTCCTGCCATTTTAGCATTAAAAATAACAAAGCAAACAAGCATTCATCAAAAAATAGCAATGTTTTTGCATGCAAAATGCTACAGAGTAATTTCCTCTTGAAGAATGAAGAGCCATGTTGTCTGAGGAATGGTTTAAATTCTAGCAGCTATTTTAAAGACAGCACTATCAAAGCCATGCAGTATTAAAAGTTCCAAAAACACACACGTGTGTATATATATATATATATATATATATATATATATATATATATATATATATATATATATATATATATATATATATGTGTGTGTAAACTGATTAATATGAGATTGTTAACATAGTCTATGTCAATAAACGTGTCATCTGAATGTACCCTTCTCCTCTCAGGATCCGTGGCTTTGTATATTTTGCATATTCCAGTGCATTTCACAGACATGTTTATTTGCCTTTGAGTCCTAAACATATGACAAAGTGTTCTCTGATTTCCCTGGCGCTGATAAGCTTCTGCATCCAAATCACTCAGCCTTTTACTTTGCATACTGCCACTGTGCACAAAGCACAAAGTAAACAGAGCCAAATTCTCAGGGGAGGAAATGCTAGCTATGTATTGACTCATTCTGACTAAAGCTCCAGCAGAAGCAGAGTGCACTAACAAGGTGGTTTCAGAAGAAGTGGTGGGAGAAGGAACACTTGACTCCATTTCTCTCTTATATTTATGAATCATACTTTTGTTGTCATGGAGCTGATAGACAGGCCGCATCCATCCCTAGAGCTCGAAGGTATTTGAATGCTGAAAAATGCATGAACCTCTTTACTGATAGAAACACAGATCTGCCTTTTGATGGATTGTCTCTGATACCCAGCACAGATGGGGAAAGGGTTATTTGAAGCAAATATAAGCTGCTGGGAGGGTGTTTGGTGTCATATGGCTTTATTTTTAATGCTCCCTGACTGTGCGTTTGAATTGCCCCATCCATAGGGACTTCTTGTCTGTGTTTGAACTGGTTCATTCATTGCAGCAGGAGAAGCGTACCAACTGCAAGCCACTGAGAACTTTTAGTGAACAAAATCAGGGGATTCACTGTAGTGGTTACAAGTATAACTTGATGCACACACCCATGTAATGCTGTCATGGGCCACTGTAGTACAAATTGAATTTCAGAAAAGCATCCACTGGTGTCTTCTCATCCCACTGACAGTTCACCTCCATGTACTTCTGATAACTTCAAATGAAGCTGATGCATAAAACTGATTTTGGATTAATATTAACTGAAAAAAGCAACATAGGAGCTGTTTCCATGCTGAAATTGGTTTATATTTAACAATATATCCCTAGTGTGCTCTGAGGTGAAAACTTTATTCATTCTTTATTCATTGCCCGACAAAAAAACTTAGAATTCATCTTTACAACACTATGCACACCTGGGATAACATTTGTCTTTGATGATCAGATCACAATCAATTTGAGCTCATCAGGGATACATATGGTCACATATCATTTGTAATGTGACTTCTAACAACATCTAAGGAATGCCTAGTCAACTATGAACCAAAAAAAAAAAAAAAACAATGTCAGAATAAATGGTTTAAAGCTAGCTAGCAAGGTAGCCAAATTAATTTAGTCAATATTCAAAATTTAAACACAGTTGGTCACTGGATCACTAAAATTAATGTGTTTAATTCCATTTTGACATCTAAATTATGCTTTTTGTTTCTATTGTTGAGTTCTTTGTTTTTCAAGGAATGTGTGGAGCTTCAAAGTCATGGTTCCTCTCTTGTTCCTCTCTTATGGCATGATTTGAGCCCATATTTCATGCCAACACACACCCTTTCTGTTTCAGCCCCATGATAATATTCAGGAAGTGTCGGGCCTGTCAGCTCAGCCATGGTCGGTTGACTGCTGCTTAGCAACAGAAGGGAAGGGCATGATGTTCTCAATGTGTCTTTTCCTTGTGCTTCCCTCTGCCTCACTCTATCTCACAGGGTAATAAGTCTGACAGTTGTCAAAGAGGGATTCAAATTCCCCTTTGCATTGAGATTTACAAAAGTGCTCCTCTTTTTTTGCAATCTGATGACCATTTGATTACTCTGCTAGCTCTCTATTTAGTATGATATTGAAATGTCCTTCATCTTCTCTCTCATCACTACTTTTGTTCTTCCCAATGATTAAACAAAAAAACTACTAAGAGCCGAAATAGCTACCAGACAATCCCACGATGCACCACTTTAATTACTCATAAGGGTAATTAAAAAAAGCGTGATATTGGATAATGCAGGACAAACTTGTGGGGTTAGTGTTAAGCATGGTCAGTTAAATTGCCTTTGGCTACTTCCTCACCTGCTGTACACTCCAGAGATGTGATTGCCAACTGGCTGATAATCCTAGATTCACTTGATTCATTAAAGATAGCAAAGCACTGATGTATTTTACTTCATATAATTACTGAAATTTCTTTTAAGAAGGAGAGTATTAGCAGGTGTATTAGCAGGTGTTCTAATTTGTACCTTCTGTACCTTCTTCACTAGCTAGGTTCATGTTTTCAACACACATCTGTAATTGAGTACTTAGTTCTACGGTCAGAATCTCTTTCAGTCGTTTTTTAAACTACTTATTTAAGAACAATAAGCACTAAATTTAGTCCTGTTTATTAGATGGAGACCTTTATGAGTGAATTCATGTTTCATGCGGAAAGTTACATAAAGCCGTGTTATTTTTCCCAGTGGTGGCTATCTGGCGGCTTGGCTTACTCTCCCCCCTGCTGGTTCTGCAATGGCTCCTGGTGCTTTTATCTCATATTTTTCTGGCTGTGGGTTTCAGCACAAGCCTCTTTTTCTTTCATACCCAATATTTTTTCCTCCAACTTCTTGGAGTGCTCTTTTAGGTGGCAGGGGAAGCTGTCAGCTTCAAAAAGCCCAGTCCAACCTGCACACTCAAAGCAGCACTTTCGTTTCTCCTTAGTTTGCAGGGAAAAGGTTTTACTCCTCATTGCCTTTGTATCTGATTAGAATCACAGAATATCTGTGAGGGTGGCAGTGAGACCAGTCAAAGATTTGTTAATGACATTTTTGAAAACTTTACCATCTAAAATCTCAAATGCAGTCCATTTCTTGACATAGGCATCTCTTTCCTCACCAGATACATGAAGAAAGTCTGATGTGCTGTTATACAAACACTAAGCAAATAATGAGGACATGTTTAAAGATCTATTTTAGATCCTGAGGCTTGTCGCTGTTTTAGTTCATGGGGAAGTGTGTTTGCTGATCATTTTCCCCCTTCTTTCCCCACCACCATTTCCCAATGGAGCTGTCAGATTTACTTCCAATTAATGTGTTTCTGTTACACTCCAGTGGCTCAGGAGAGGAGCTGCCTCCTCTCTCGTCTTCCAACTTTTCTAATGATACACTGTTGCCATGGTATTTCCTCTTCTTCTGCTTTTTTCCACTGGTTGTTGATTAGCTCAATATACAATGAATTTTAAACATTTGTACAATTGGAATCATATGCATTCAACTAATTAAAACCTGTCTGGTGGTAATCATCATAAAAATATGTTCACTGAGTACAAAAACAAAGCCAAGAGCCATGGTACAGGGCCATTTTCCCCCAGCAAGCAGCTATAGCACCCAATTAATGTTTCCTGCATTGCCCTTTCCCTGCATTGCTGGAGTACTGGAGCACCGTTGCACATGTGCACTTTCCTTTGGCCATGACATCTAACTCACTGTAGTCCCTCACAAAGCTACTTCCTGCCTTTTATGACATGCTCTGAAGCCTATATCTCTTAAACATTTAAGATTGACTTTGAACACCTATAAGGCTATTAAAGTTCAAAGGATTTCTTTTTATAACAGTGAAGTTTGATATGGCTTTAGGTGTCAGATACACACAGAAAGGAATTCATGCAAATTTGTTGGCTGTAAAAAACCAAAGCATGCAGCTACGTTTTATGAGGTTATGCTATGTTATGTGAAATCCATTATCTATCTCACATCCACATGGCAAAGAAACTTGGTGTTTGCCATATACAAAATAAAGCAGAACAAATTTCACAATGTTTGAAACACTGTAAATATGTTTTAAACGTGATGACAATTTTTCCTGCAACAGTTACTGATAGGGAGTGTGTCTCTACAAAGAAACTAAAACCAGGTTCCTGTTGCTTATGAAACAGCAGCACTACTACATGTAAAAGCAGAAGTAACCTTAGGTGGCCTAGTAGAGCACTTGTATTTGATTAATGAGATTTGTTATAGAACACATAATCTGTTCATTAATTTATTTAATTACAAAGTAGTATATTCGGAAGCAGTGACTTTGCAGATGAAAGAAAGATGTTTTACGTGGCCCACACTGATGGTCAAACAAATACACTTACCTATGTAGAACTTGTCCCCCTGAAACTGGGGGCATAAATCCACTTTAAAAACAGCAGCCATTAATGCTGACAGAACCCTCACTTCATAAAGATCTGTTTAAATCAGACACTTAAAACCACAGAGAAGCATTATATCTTCAACAAACTGAGCTGTGTGCCAAGATGCTGCAAGAAAATGAGGGGCCAATTCTGACAGATGGCATACTGCAGTTTTAGACAGACAGAGGAAGAGAGAGAGAGAGAGAGAGAGAGAGAGAGAGAGAGAGAGAGAGAGAGAGGGAGGAAGTATGTGAGAGAGAATATAAGAAGATCACAAATTGCTGGAAATTATGCAACTAGATATGTAACTGGCAGTCTGCCTGGTAACTAAAAATGAGAATAAAAAGATTTTTGAATTTACAAACTTTAAAACATTTCATTTCTTTCCATACTGGAAGGGTAATGTTATTGGCTTGGTTTGAAAATTTAATTTGTGAGGTTAATTTGTGCCAGAGAATGATGTGGAATTTTGGAGGGAGAATATTTAATCTGTCTGATCAGGGTTGGTGAGATCACTTAAGGGCTTCGGACAACATCCCTTAGGTTTTTAACAATCTGGGTTTTAGTTTTTAGCACATTCACACTAAAACTGGTTCTGTAGGCTATTAAACAGGTCCTCTCAGTGTGAATTCAGTGACCTCATCAGGTGTCAAGTGATTACATTTATAACCCATTGGAAATTAGGAGAATGAAGCCAGAAATGAACAGCCCCTCTCTGATACCTGGATCATATTCCTTTATACTTGTATTTGTACATAAATCTAACAGCAAAACTCTCACATTCTTCATATTACCTCCAACTTGATATAACCTTGATATATTTTTGTTGGTCTAAGATGAAGGTTGAAGCCCATTAAATTGAGGTTTTCACAGTTCTGAAAGAAGAAAACACTTTATAATCATTAACATGCCTTTGTTTAAAATGTGTCCTTTTTGGCTTTATGCATTGGGCAAACTGACAAAGAACTGATGGTGGACATGTACAGGAACAAAAAGGATGTATAATTTGCCTCTCTGAAATGGTGGAAAAACTGTGGATTAGCAGTATTAACTTTGTTCAGTCTGTATAGGTTAGAAGAAATCTTTCAAGGTAACAGAAGGGCATTCATTATATTCATAAACCTATGGATGAAAATAATAAAGCATTATATTTCTTAGAGATTTCACAAATGGCATGCCCTAAACTTCTCTCATTTTTCAATATAATGGCATATGTAAATACATGATTTCAGTTGAACATTCAGTGATCATTTCCAATGGGACAATAACATTTTAAAAATGATATTTATTAAATCTTTGCAAAAGACAGGTTCATAGTATCGTTAAGTATTTTGTGTCATGTTTTAATTATAACACCAAATGCCACATTCATTTTACAGGTAATGATTATACTTTTGTATATTGTTCTTGACAGGTGGGTCTTGACGGAGCCTGTATGAAAAAGCACTTATATAGCTCCTTTAAAATGGACTTGGTTAAAATGCAAGAAGTTCTTCCCACCCTCTTGGCATTCACCTTTGATTTATTCAGCTGAGAGAGAAAAAGAGTTAACTTAATCAATTAAAATTTCTGAATGACAAATTTGATTTTACCTGCTTATCATAATTAAATACCCCCTTGTCAATAAAGGTCTCAACTCATATTGAGAGTCTCCTCCACTGTGGTTTGGAATTATTATTGAACCTAAATTAATCTTCTGTGACTCAGGGGAATGGGCTTTGTACTGTATAATGTACTAGATTACTCAAATGACATTCAATCCAGTTTAATACATCCTACTTTGAATTCTGAAAAGGTGGTTTAGAAACCAGTGGACTAGGTATTTTTTGCATTACTCTAAAATATCATAAAAACAACATAATGCATTATTTGCAGCAGTGTGTTTAAGAATAAGTTGCTGACTACTTTACCTACTTTTAACACATACAATCACTGTTGAACTGTTTTATTGTATTTCAATTTTTATAAACTGGAATGTTAACTATAAACCACAAATCTTAATATGTATCACAATGTTCGTCATAGTACCTTTAGTACCTAAGCATATCAGGAAATACAAACATAATGAATTTTACATCATTTATTTAAGTTAAAATTTAAGTTAAAGTGGGCTAGCTACATATACATACATGTTAACAAAAAAAAAGATTTTGATAAAGGGAGACGGACACAATATTTCAATATTTTCAAAAAAACATTTTTAAAGGCCTCTTACAAGTCAGAAAACATCTGTTGCTATGGTAACACATGTCAATACGAAGGCTGAAAGCAAATGGAAAGTTGTGTGAAAAAAAATATAACCTGAGCTCCATGCTGGAGGTGAGTCCTTGTAATTTTCTCATAGTAATTACTGCATCTTCAAGACCAAGCACTCTCTAGCCTCAGCTGTTCTGCTGTGAAGCCCTTACAGTTATGAGAAGCACTTTCATTTTGCACATGCCCACTAAACATTGTCATACTCTCAAAATTTGTGTTACAAGTATATGTCTCTATTTACTCTCTTGTGTTCTCTATAAAGAAATAGGGTCAAAAAACACACAGATGCAAACAAAGGTAAAGTTTCAGTTAGAGATACTGTTCATTATAGGGTCATGTCATTCTTCACAAACTCATACTTAGGATCAAGCTCTCAGCAGGACATAAAGATCCTTGGAAGTTGTAATTTGGTGTGGAGCTTCAGTCTTATGATGACTGAGAGAAATAATTACACTGGAGTAAAACAATAACTGGGGAGCAGATGCATCATTACGAAAGATATTAAAACAATCGAAGAAAGTGAGATCAAACCTGTGGTGCACCTTACTGATATGTGCTCTTTGCAACATCGAAAAGTATGTAAATGTGGAGTTAGGTGTTGTGGATTCAGTGAAATATTCGTCTGTCTAGAAAATGAGTCCAATTTTGAGATCAAGATTAGAGATCAAATAAACTTGCAATGGTCTTAGATGAGGTATATTGAGGTATATTGTGTTTACTCATGTTTCTCTTGTAACTAGTATTATTTTTATAATTACAATGTGTAGCAGTGGTGTGTGTGTGTGTGTGTATATTTTATATATATATATATATATATATATATATATAAAATGCCCCAGCCAGTTGAGCAGTCTTTGTGATGTTCTGGTCATTTTTATTTCTAATTTTGCTAATACCAACAGCTGCTGCTATGCTGCATCCAAAGATTCCACTGCTCTGTTTAGGCTGCATGGGCTGTTTCTATGGAATCATGCAGTGCATTTTCAAGAGTCAATCAGAATATGTCTGATACACTTATATAAATGACCAAGTACTGCTTGTTATTGCATTAAACACAAACATTTTGATTGATCAACAAAGTGAAAAAAATACAAAAATGAGTTATATAGCCTCATTATTGTGACATTTTTTACAGTTGGATTGCTTAGATATTTTCCCCCAGGGGTTAAATTTACAGTTCATTGTATTGCAAGCTTTATGCAATTTTAGTAGCCAGCATCTAGGCTTTTATGCTTGTACCCATATTCTAAAAATACAAACTCTGTCCTGGTTGTTTTATTATGCAGGAAAATATAGAATCGTTCTTCAGGTGAGTGCAAGCCATGATCAGAACAGTCTGTCAACGGTTACATAAAGGTGAATATTATTTTAACCCTGCATTACAAATGCAAATGCCCATTTGTCAGAACAGTGATACAAATATCGTAAGCAATTGTCTACAGAGATGTGGACAAACTGATATGGCCAGATGAGTCATCCCTCACCATGTTCTTGACAAGGAGACAAGTGCACATAATAGGTGAAAACTGTTCAATTGAATGCCTGAAATCATACAGTGTATATGTGTCATCCTTGCCATGTGCCTTGTACCAGAGGCCTGGGAGTGTGAGGGTGTGCCATATTCCTGTGATAATACTCTTCTGGACTGAGAAGACAGTCCTCTGTCTTAGGGGTCAAAGCACACAGTGGCCCCAACACCACTGGGTGTTAACCTGCCACATTCAAATCCACAGCTACACACACACACACACACACACACACACACACACACACACACACACACACACACACACACACACACACACACACACACACACACACACACAGACACACATACATTTGTATAATTCTTCTACAATTTCCACATTGGACTTCTACAAAGTTTACATTGCACTTGAATAGCTGAATGCATGAGGTAGAAACCAATAATAAAAGAAACATAAAAATAGATAGATGGATAGATAAATAGAGAAAGAGAGGGAGAGAGAGAGAGAGAGAGAGAGAGAGAGAGAGAGAGAGAGAAAGAGAAAGAAAGAGAGACAGAGAGAGAGAGAGATTCAAAGTTTCCAAAAGAAACAAGATGTTTCGGATAGAGGTCCTTCATCACTTCCTCAACTATGCAAGCAAAGTGCACTCTCTACATCTCTTACTACAGTACACTATATATATATAAAACATTAAATATAATATTTTTCTTTGTGACTGGTTGCAAAGTTTGCTTTTTCTTTAAAGATTACTTCAAGAATAATGTTGCTTCTTCACATTACATTTGCCTTTGCTTGGAGAAAGACAAGCATTAATGAGTACCACAGTATTGCAGACAGTAGTCTTCTTGGTAATTTTCCCCTGCTGAGCTATGAAGGTAAAACATTCTGCCGCAGAGTTGTTAGACAGTAATGTATGGCAGGGCAGTGAAATTGTGTTTTACCTCTAGGATCCTCACGGTGTTGAGAATCACATTTCAGTCAGGCTCATTTCAGCCTCACAGACTTAAACTATCCGTCAATGTGTTTCACAACCACAAGGACAGCTGTAATGAGGGAAAATCATCAGATTTTAAAAGTTTATAGTATGCAGTTCAAAGAGAGGAGAACCAAGCATTTCCCAGTAATCTTTTCATCTCAACCTTCAACCTTCTCTAAAAGCTATTTTCTTTTTTCTGTAATCATGCACCCTGCTTTTTTTTCTAGCTCAAAGGAGGCTTAAGGGCTGACCATATGTGCTCAGTCTGTTTTCTTTGCTACCACCAGCTGAACAGTTTTGCTCAATGGTAGGGTCATATATTAAAAAGAAAAAAGAAACAGAACCTTAGGCAGCTTATCAAATTGTTATCTCTTTGCAGAAAAATGCTCTTCTTTATTTGATAGTTTTCTTCAGTGTGTGTGTAATAATGACCATAAGGTCTTTTGTGACCTAGAGTGTAGGCAGAGCCCTGGGGAAGAGACTGGTAGAATCAGAAGAGTGAAAATGGCAAATTCCTGTTTGTCATTGAGCACACTGAGCAAAAGTAACTTGATTACTTCTAATATGCCTCTTTTTCATATGACCAAGTTTCAGAGGTTTTCACTTATATATCACAGGATTCCAACTGCATGGCTACAGCAGTCATTTTGACCATTTGAAATTTGCATACTTATTTTCACAGAATGAATTGAAAAACACATTTGTTACAATAAGACACTTGAAATTTCCAGAAGGTTTATTGTAGCTGGTACATTCTAACGTATGCTAAAAGTTTATATCAGATGTTTTCTGACATAAATCAGATCCTGCACTTCCTGCTAATCATTACCAAGGAAATGTCTGATGCACTGGAATCGATGGAAAAAGGGGAGATGTGGTAGATTATACGTACAATCAAAATATACAGTCACTATGACCACTATGGCCAGCAGAGATAGAAATATTCAGAACCTTTTTGTGCTGCGTAATACTGATCTCATAACAATATCAGGCTAAAATATGCAGTCATATAATAAATGTCAGGGATTGGTAGACATGGGGTATTTATTTTCTCAAAGCTTAAATTTCAAAATTTCAAAACAGTAAAAGTGACTCTCAACTACCCTAGTATTAAAGTGATTTTTTGCTCATTGTCTGTGCCTAAAAAGAACTGAATGAATTGTTTTACTTCATGAGAGCATGAACAAATTAATCTCATTTTTTGGCTGAGGCTTTTGTCATTCAGTCATGGGTTCAGAGCACTTGGTTTTATTGTATTACTATGTGCCCCAGGTCCCATTTCCCCCCTTCTTCAGTGCAGTGGCCAGGCTTCAGGTCTTACAATAGTATGCCCCCCCCCCATCCCCCCCCCCACCACCACCTTTCACTGAGAAGACTACTGCAATTCTCTGTCGGTCTCTGTCTTCTATCACTGCTCTCTGTCACTGTGCAAGTGGAAATTGCAGTTGGAGCACAAGGATGTGTTAAGACTACTGATGGCCACACACAGCTAGACCCTGGTGAGCTACTCACCCACTGCAGGTGTATGATGCAGGTTCTGCCATTGCAAATTCAGATTCTACACATCTCTGTAAGATATGGAGATACAATAGTAGCCTTATAAAATTGCTCCGGTGAATAAATGAGAAATAACTCCAGTCACTTCCATAGTATTGTACAAAGATCAAGGAGGAACAATAAAGAACAATGCACACTCCCACTTGAGAATTTCAATTAAGGTTTAGCATTTCTTACAAACATCACAACCTCAATAGCTCACTTTTCTGCCAATATAAGTTACAATCTTTTATAGTACTGTAATTTTGCAGACTAACAGTACAAGCTACAAGCCTTACAGTTGGTTAGCAACTTAACTAATCTTTAACAGTTGTTAACAGTTTTGTATGTTTATTGTGTTTGCTATAGTGTTTGTTATATTGTTATGTATTATATTTGTTAATTTCTGATTATGATTATGATAATGACCTAATAAGGATGGACCACGCTGCAAATAAATGTCACAATATTTATCAGTTCTTCTTGTGGAGGCCAAAATATTTAGGGTTTTTTTGTTTTTCAAATGAGATAATCAACATGATCTCTCAATTGTAAATTTGAAAGAATTTGTCCATCCCACTTTGAAGGGTAAAGCTTAGGACTAGTGTCATATTGGTGCCATATTGGTCATACTAGTGTCATATTGGTGCCATATTGGTCATACTAGTGTCATATTGGTGCCTTTTCATGATTTTATTCAAATCCAAAGACATTTCTCTCATGTACAGTATCATGGGTTTATGCAGACACATAAATGCCAGAACAGCTGTGTTGAAAAGTACTGCTTTTACATCAAAATTATATTCTTCAAAAAACAAAAGCACCTCCAATGTTAAAAATTTCTATGGAGCATTGAACTTTAAATCCTATTTTAGCTGGAAAATAAGTCAGTCCTTGGATTTCATTTGGAGGAAGCACAGCCTTCTCAAACTGCTGACATAAGAAGCATTTGGAGAAAAAAATGGTAACCAAGGTAACTGACAAATTGCTTGATCAAGGCTGCAACAGCAGCAAATACTGTGCTGAGGTCAAAACAATAAACAACCTTCACTAAAGAATATAAAAAATGTGAGGGCCTGCTACCTATTTAATCCAGTGGTTACCCTACTGATTTTTAAATGTAATACAATCAGAATTGAGTATAATTTGTTATACTGCTGTCTGCAGTTTTTTTACATTAACATTTACATTTTTACATTACGCATACTTATTGAGAGAAGTCAATCACTTCCACATACACATATAGAGCACAACAAAGACCATTTGAGGCTATCCTTGATTCAAAAGAGATGTAAGATATTTCTCTTGGCCAGGCTGAAAGAGGCTTGAACATGCCTCATATTCTTTGTTTGAGTTACCCAGGCTTGTAAATGTGCATGGATTATATGCATGTATCAATACATGGGAAGAGGGATGGGGTGTTTATTTAAGAATAACTCAGCATCAGAACTAATGGACAACACATATTCAGACAGGCTGATATATTAGCAGGTTGATGTATGCCTTTTAAAATATATCAATATCAGCCACCTAGTTTCCATGCTTAATTTGGGCTACCTATAACATTTATGTGAGGGTGCCTAACAAAATACAATGTTTAAATTTTAGTCCAACTCTCTAGCTCCTTAGCTTTGATAACCTTAGGTGCTGATGCTTTTATGAAAATTAAACAGGTAGTTACTTTTAAATAAAGCAATAGTGACACACATCTTTATTTACAAATGTTCCTATTCTTTAGAAAGTTAAATTAGCTAGGTGTTTGTTTGTGCTGTGTCAGTTCTGATAAAGTCTGTTTTGTATGCTCATTCAGTGCATTACAAATTACATGGCCAACTAGACTGATGAGCTGTATGCTAACTGCTGTACTTTTTTGCCTCAGCTAATCTCAGCTACTGTTGCTACTAAATACCGCATAGATTAAATGTATAAATTGTGCAGTGGGCTGGAGACCCACCACTAGAGTGCAGGAGGGAGTCATCTGGTATTACAATTAAAGAGAGAATAAGAGGGCTATGAGTAATTGGGAACAGCTTGGGCAGGGGATGTAATCATTTCTTTTCATTTTCATTCCTTAACATACTCTGTTTCTTTTAAATCATTGTAAACCCCTTTTCAAACGTAGCAGCTATATGTATTTACTGTGACAGTTTGTTCTTTCTCTGACGAGTGATTACATTAAGTGTGGTATGTGTATGCAGTACCATTGTAATTCTGCATTCACTATCGATCTAGCTTGTCACTTGTGCTTAACAAGCTCATCAACTTTTTGGTGTTTAACATTAACTACAGTGAATGTCCAGTTAAAATGAAAAAGACCAAGAATGGATACTCATACACTGCAGCAGTTACAGTTTAGGTGTAAACTAACAGGTGCAAATTAGCCAGGTAAAGCCTAGCGTCTGACCTTTTAATTGTAGTGTCAAAGAATTAGATTACTATTAGAACCCAGTCAGTAACATATTCAGGCAAAATGTTCATGTTTATTGTTATGGAAATTCTGCTGCATTTTTAGTTGTTTGGGATTGTTTTATGAAAAAAAAAACAAAAAAAAACAGGCATATTAACAGAATCAATGCTTGTGAGTGATACATTTAGATAGTTCGGTTTTAACAACACTGACATTCAGGGTTTCTTCTACAAGTCCTTCTACAAATCCACACCATATATATTTTGCAAAAACTAGAATAATCTAAAATGTAACTGTTGTGAAGTCCCACTAGCTGGCCTGCCTGGTGGGACACTTCTTAACTGGGGCTTTGAAGTTTTGTCTAGACCAGTGTGTTTACTAATATCCTGATTTCTAATTGTGCTTTCTGCAAGTTTGGAGCATAATAAGGAACAGAACATGCTAGAAAAAGCCTTAGTAAAACTGCCCTTCATGTACACAGTGTGAAAGTGTTTGATTTTATCTTTCAGGGGACCTTATACAATTTTGTTAGTGATCATGATCAATTAAGGACTGTGGATTAAAAGAAAAATATGTTAACAGGAAAAGATAAAGTAGGTTTTTAGTCTCTGCCAGATATAATAAAGATAACTCTGCATGAAAGACATATGGGTGATGCGCCGTAGAACTTGACCATCGCCTTTGAAGTCAGGAGGTATGATTCTTCAAACATTTCTGCTCTGGGGGACACATATCCATTACTATATGAGTGTAAATTGTTTTAATTTTGTCACAATCAGATCAACCTTCAATTGTACTGTTGGACATTATTTTTTGTATATATTCTTCTGAATTAATGTCTTTTGTGCAATACATTTTAAAATAAATTAACTATGTGAATTTCTTGCCATGTAGTTAAAGGCATCTGTGTAATTCATTGTTTTCTATGGATCTGAGTATGCACATATTTCTATCCATAGAAACCTATATAAATATAGATATCTATCTATATTCCAATCTTCTAAATATAATAATTCCAAGCCGTTGTTTAATGATTGTAGCCCAGTAATATATTCATGATAGTCTGAAAAAAAAAAATTAAAATGATTGAACAATACTAGCATATTTTTGCAAAAAGCCTGTATTTTGATATTGCATTTTAATGGCATTGCTGAACAGCATGTGTGAGGCTTTTAGAAGTCTCTTGATGACTGACACGGAGCACAGGGTACCATAGCACCCATGTGCCAATGTCCATTCATCCAACAGAAACAGCAAAGATAGAATTGTGTTATAGAGTTTAGGTAAAAAATTAAACGTAAAAAGTAAAAAAAATAAATACATTTTTTAAAGTGAATTGTGAAGTATTCTGTTAGCTATCAGTTGTTCTTAAAATATTTTCAAGATATTTTCATCTTATCTTCTCTTTTTGTTTTCCTCATCTCAGATCAAAGACAATTGCTATGCAATTAGAAATTATTTTCTTCTGTCAAATTGTTTGATATCCAGTCACCTTTGCTGCAAGATATGTTTAGCATGTTTTGAGGTTATTGCCATTATCCAGTCACCAGTGTACTTCCCATGACCTTTTGACTATTTTAGAAGTGATTGAGATTTGCAGAAATTTCCAACATTATTTGAAAGCAGTGAACTGCTGTGGTGGCATTGCTTCTTTCTGCAAAGTGATTTTCCTTTAGATAGGAGTAGAAATCCATCTTGTAGGGCACATAACACCTTTCTATTCTTTTGTAGCTATAAACTATTTGGATAGTATGGTGGAAAACCTTCTCCTTTAATGCGATCTTAGATCCTCATTGAACATCAGAAGAGAGTCTATCTATAGTAAGTTTGGGAGTGAATCCAATTGCACAACTAAAAGATTATGTGGCTGGCTGTCAATATGGTTTTGCAAAGATAAATTAGCATCCAGCAAGATTAATGTGCATATTGCCATGGCCTATAATGGGCTTACAAGTGTGCTTGTAATGGATTGGGAGGAGTGAACGTTACTTTTCTAGGTCAGTGATTATATCCATGAAAAGCATGATTAAGGAGGAAAAATTAACAACTGCTTTTTGCATCCCAACCTATGAAATCTCTGCACACATTCCAACTGGATATGGGATGAGATTACTTCATTAATAGTTCAAAGAATTCAGTCATCAGGTGGTAAGAGGGATCACAGCTGAGGGTGCTGCAGAATGAGCACCTGCTGGTGACGAGGTATTACAGAGCTAAATAGCTGACTAGTCTTAGTTGTGTGCTTTGATTTTCTGTGTGCACTCAAACAAAAGGGAAAGGGGACCCCGCACATTCCTTCTCAGCCAGGTTGGAGTGCTAGTTATACTCTATGTGTTCAAATCAGCATCTTCTTCAGGGCCAGGTCAGACATGTAAAACTCTCCTGTGGATATAAACCAACACTGCCCACAGTCTGGGTTTCTAACTATCTGCAGCAATGCTTAACAACGATCATTTACCCAATCACTGTAATGTTCCCTTCAAAGTATTCAAAATACGATTTAAGGTCATTCAAGTATCATATTCATAGTCAGCATTGAGATGGTCCTAAGCCTTTAGAAATGATAGCTCAGCAGTCAAATAAATCCATATTATATATACAGTGTATACAACCATCTTATAACTTAAAATGTAAGCTTGTGAAGCAAGATAAATACATTTCAAAAGCATTGGTTACATGTATAATTGTGTACATTTGCAGGCCTGTCTGTGTTGAAATGTGCATCCATCCTGTGAATTTTTTATTTTTTATTTTTGGCTAATTGTCATTCCTTGAGAACACAGAGGCTCATTATCAAACCCTAAGGCTGGGGAAAAAATGCTGAAAGGAATGTGCTGCTTCATTTGCATAATATTTACTCTAATGGTTTTTCCATTAGGATGAAAACTTTCATCTGCGTAGTAAAATGGATTTAGTGGGAAAGGATTTTTGTCTGGTAAGAGACACTTAAAAATGCTTATTTTAAACCTGGATATATAGAATGTATGTTATTTTATGAATGTATTGAGAAAACCTTTTGCTTTGAAATGTGGCAACATTTTGCTGCCTGAGAACTGTTTTGTATTTGTATCCAGATGTCCATAATGTTTGTGTCCACACATATATAAGTATAAATCATTGTCTCCCTTTATAATAAAGTGAGTATCTATAGGAGCTTACTGTTATTCAGATAACAGTAAGAACCCCTTCTCTGTATGTTTATTATACTGAACTCAGATGGGATGCTTAACTAGCACATCTGTTTTGGTAAAATGAAAGTCATTTTTAATGTGATTTTCTTTGACATAAAACCAGGGAAACTTGTAATCTACTTGATTCTGAGAGGAACATCACACTGAAAGAGGAGGGTTTGTATATTTCTACATTTAAGAAAGTTGTGAATACATTTAAACTCCAGGCCCCATTTCCATATTGAGGAAAGGGATAAGTGCACTGGGGATCATGGCACTGTAAGTTGCAGTACTTCCGCATCATGTTCTGTCTTCCCTCAAATTGCCCCCCTTTTTTTTTATTAATGACTGCATTTCAAGGAACACCATACTGACCATACCAAGAACAAGCATTGCTTAATAGCTAGCTTTGGTTTCTGGAGTTCCTAATGCTATGAGTCACAGTAATTGAGGTATCTGCTAAATTTATATTTCTATGTAGATAAAAACAATAGACATTTTCTCTCTGTGAATAGAGTGATAAATGTTGTGATTATGTGTATAAAGGTCCACTCTGGAGTTTGTCATTGCTAACTGCAGTTTTAAAAACTCTGTTTCACTCTGTATCATTGATCTTAATATAAGCTCTTGGATCTATCTGTATGGACTGCTGGCTTCTGATGGGTGATGCACTTTTCAGACAAGGTGGAGTACAATGCCAGTAGACAGGCCACTTCATCATCCCACAAAGAAATAATCTCACAAAATATCACATCTGTCTTCACCTGCCACAGACTGAGAAACATCTGAAGGTGTGTGTGTGTGTGTGTGTGTGTGTGTGTGTGTGTGTGTGTGTGTGTGTGTGTGTGTGTGTGTGTGTTTGTGTTTGAGCACGTGTGTGTGTGTGTGTGTGTGTGTGTGTGTTACCATCCAGTCTAGGTTAGAAGGTAACAAGAAAGGTGTGGTATAAATTGTATATTGTGTATATGTGCATATGTACTAGTGAAAATAAATTTACAGAGTGAGGGAAAAATGCAACTGTGATTCTATATTTCATACTTTATACTGTATAGTACACTTGCTTTAACTTTGTGTGTCTCAGGTCACAAAAAACTATCATACAAAAAATGGTACAACAGAGAGAATTTACACATTTATTACATGTAAAGTATTTACAAAAAATAAAAAAAAAACAATCTAGAAGGGGCTAAAGCAATCTTGAAACTAGAAGCACAAAGTTCATATCCAGGAAATGGAACTGAATATTTACATATAAACAGGACCAACCAAAGCACAAGGAACCCCAGCGCAGGCATAAAGCTTACCATTTCTGTTGGCAGCATCTTTCAGTAGGACCCCTGATGATGGCATTATACACACACACACACACACACACACACACACACACACACACACAGAGAGAGAGAGAGAGAGAGAGACAGAGAGAGAGAGAGAGCATGGAATGTGGAAAAGGCTCTCATAGACAAAAAGGACACTGACAACAGTGAAACATATGGCCACAGAGCATAATGCACCCATAAACATTTCAAGGTTTCTTTTGTGTTTGTTTTTCTTCAAGGTTTCTTTTGTTTGTTTTTCAAGGTTTCTTTTCTATTTGATACCTGATCAACATGAAATATTAACTTATTTACAGAAGTAAGGGTTTATTCCGGAGCAGGCTAATATTCCAGCAAGTACAGGTTAGTATGGACTCCAGAGTGCTGTACAGCAATGGCACTTAAGAACATGTATGCACCCTGTGGCATAACATGAAGAGCATTATGTTAAGAAGCTACCGCCCAGACAGGCATGCTGTTTATGAACAGCATCCTATCCTATCTATCCTGTGACATGCTGTTCTCTACCATGCCTCTGTTCGCAACAATTACCTCTGCAGAAGGTGGCACCATGCTGGAACACAGTGAGACACCCACACTGCCATTCATGGAGTGGAACTGAACCTTTTCACCCTCACATGGTGCAGTGCTAGAATTGAAGACTCCTATGGTCAAATGTACATACTTGTGTGTGTCTCTGTGTGTGAAGAAAAGGAAGCATTGCAGATGCATTTTAAAATATATTCTATTTTTGCCAGAAAGGGGAGATTTGGTCAGAGAGAGAGAGAGTAAGAAAGAAAGAGAGCACAGCCTGTTGTAGTCACATTAAATGGCAAACAGATGTGTAGCTGCTCACTTCTCTGTCAGCCTGTAGGAAACTTAAATGGATATAGTGGCACTGAGTCATAGTGGCTGCAGGCTGATGATTGATTTAGCATCCAGTTAAATAAAGGGTAAATAAACATATTAGAGCAGTGGTCCTGTTTATGTGGATCAGCTGGGAGACAGGCTGTGTCTCCATCAGCTCTCAATGCCAGCCCAAGCCCCCAAGGACACAGCAAATGCGATGCTGTTGCTGGGGGGAGGGGGGTGGGGTGGGGGTTTGGGGGGGCTAAGGGTGCATTATCACAGAATAATAAAAAAAAAAAAAAGGGAGAAGAGCCCTGCATGTTCTAATATGTTCTCGTCAGCTAAAGGCCTATTACAGCTGTAGCCACTCCATTACTGTGATGGAGAAGGGCAGCAGCAGCAAACCATCATTCTTCCATGCTGCTTGACGGAAGTGCAGGCTGACATGGTAGCATACACAACTAAATACAGCCTAGTGCCACCCAGTCCATTTACAGGCAGTGGTAGTTAGTGGGTAACAGGAAATTAAGAACAAAAGCATTTCAACTATGAAAACAATGTGAAATATGTTAAAACATATATAAAACATAGACTGAAATTGAGGTGAGAAATGAAGGAGAATTTTTTTTTACTATGCTTACTGTTTTTTAGGTTTTGCTGTTGTTGATGGTAGTGGGGTTCATGTCATATTCCACCACATTTCTGTCTGTTCCACCACAAGTAAAGTGTGACTATCTCCCTGAACATACAGCAGATTCAAAATGCCATTTACCTGTCGTTATTTCCCCCTGTCCCTATCGCTCCCACCTGACAAACCTTTTAATGCTCTTCTTTGCTCTAGTTCTTTAAGTCTATCATATCTCCCTGTTCAGGAAAATGGTTTATTGCAACATATCATATCACCTGGGTAGCACTGTGGGAAGCTGCAAACTGCCATATATAAGTGAATTCATGAGCTTGTGCATTTGTGTCCTCTTTGCCTTTGCATGCGGGTGTGTATGTGTGTGTGTCCATTCATTCTCCCACAGGCTGCCTGTCTTGTTAATCAATCACCCTTATTAGTAGATAAAAGTGCAGAATTTAATAGGGAGTGATCAGGAAGGAGGACACTGTCCCTGCTGAACTCTCTTCTGTTTAATTATGTGTGGAGCTGTGATGGCAGGCTTTGCAGACATACAGCTGTGCTCCACAGCTTCAGCTGCACTGCTGCACGGTTGCCAACCTGCACCACCAACCACTTATTGATGGGCCAGACAGATACTGTATTGGACTAGTGAAATCTGTTGGCCCTATTATTGATTTCACAAGAAAAGAAAAAAAGAGTGGCTTGGCTAGCACAGAAATCATAGCTTTTCATTTATTCTGTATGTGCTGCATATAGTTTCAATGAGGAATTAGGCAAAATGTGAAAAAGTATTTGTAACACCGCTCAATCTGCCTTTACTCTAATGCACTATAGTCTTATAGACACTTTTAAAGCAATGCTGGGCTAACACAGTAAAGCGTCTGGATTCTGTCAAGTGCCTCAAAATGATACTGAAATGACACCCATTAAACTGATGGAGAATGAGAAGGATGAGAGGAGAATGAAGCCAGAGCCATGAGGGAAGAACGCCTTTCCGAAATGAATGTGTAATGAAGAGAGTGGTAGAGGCGATGGAGAGAAAGGGAGAGGACTCGTACTGTGATGGATGAAGCCTTTGTTTTAGGGGAGAGAGGAGCTGCATGGGGGCTACTGCCGGGTTAATGGGGTCTCTGTTGCTCACCTCACCGAGCTGCTGCCCTGTCGTCTGATGGCATTAAAATCCAGCCTTCACATGCAAATGGATATTTAATAACAGCCACTCCAACAAGAACGGATCAAAACTATACACATCGCCTCTTAGTGGTCTGCACTGGCAACAGTAATACAGACCGTAGGGCAGGAAAAAACATCTTAAATTCTTTGGTCTGGACAGAATATACACAATAGCACAATGCCATTATTATTCTATGTACAGGGGGTCATAATTTAACAGTCACAGGCACCTTAGTTATCCATTTTACAAAGGGGTAAATGGCAAGAGCTATAGAACATCAAAATTGTTTCTCTGAAGGACTTTCTATGTCAGAATACAGTCATATGACAGAACACATGGGAAACTGAATAAGTAGAAGAAAGTTTTCAGTTATATAAAGATGCTACTGAACATGCTTATTTATTTATTGAAAACTGTCTTTAAAATCAGTTATTTCAAAATCAGATTGCTGATATAAAATATTTTGACCCTTCAACATTTGGCTTGCATTTAGGGAGCACTGATGTTTATTTTTCAGATGTTCAAAGTTCAAAGACTTGGGTTGGGGGTGCTAAACCCTTCAGGAAAATCTCTTCAGGAAAGCCTACATGTTTTCTGTCAGATTTGCTGTCTACCATGACCTATGTGGGCATTAGCCTAACCTGCCATCTGATAGAGGCCAAAGGTTGCAGGTTGAATGCTTACTATGCATGACTTGTGTCTTGGCATCAGTACTTATAGTGTCAATACTGTGTGCATTTGTGTGTGTGTGTGTGTGTGTGTGTGTGTGTGTGTGTGTGTGTGTGTGTGTGATCCTGTAACTAACCAGGTGACATGGTTTCTGCGGCAGATGATAGAGCTGTCATTTTCTCCAATGTAGAGATAAGGCCATTGACATGCCAAAGCAATTCTGTAGAAGCTGATACACTTAAATATCGCCTGATAAATATCGCTTGAATATTAAAAGTTTTGGGTTTTTTTTCTTTTGGGGCGATAAAGCACGAAGAGCTGGAGATTAGATTATTTTCTCCAGTGCAACATTTTGGCTCAAACTCTGTTAACCTGTATCACCATGTTTATTATTTAATGAGAAATGACAGAGGACTTCTCACACTGTAGTCACATTTAGGACCCTTTAGTGATTGCATATCAGCCTGTGATACATAATATCACAAACTCTTAAAAATATATGAATAGGATCAGTTGGTAAAGCCTTTATGCCAAAAGGCATATACTACACAGGTCATATTAGTTTAATATGTTTCCAAACTAGCTACTTCTTAGTTCATGTCTTTCTCTGCAAAACATTGCTTAAAGTCCAATTCCGTTGTATGTGACACACAAGTAGCATAGTTGATGCTATAAAAAGAGGCTGATCTAACCTCTGTAGGGCAATGTTTAGAAAGGAGCAGCTATTACAGAGTAGTGTTCATTGTGTTCTCTATCCTTACACTGGCTTTGAGCAAAATGCAAATGTCCACCAGAGGGGAGGGACTGCATCACCGTAATGGCTATGTTTATGGGACAGTTAGTGAATATCAGGCTGATGAATCGGCTACAGCTGTTTTTAATTGTGGCTCTGCAGCCAGCACCCAGCCTCACACACAGAAGGGGCACAAACTTCAATAGGACCCAATCAACTGCCTTGCCTTTTCCTTCCGCTCTCTGATACACATTCACATGTTTTTTCATTACCTTCTTCCACACTTTGTGATTATATCCCTTCTTTTCTGATGAGAAGTGGCAAGGATGATGCGTGGGAAAGAGACAAAATGGACAAATGACCTGACAGAAAGATCCACAGGTTTTGCTGCACTGTGAATGCTTATATTTCTAAAGCTCTGTCACTCAAGTGACATTCCAACATTCCAAGCCAGTACAATAGACTGTGTATTGAGGTGTGACACTTATTTAGTAAAATTACCCAAAGTGTCCATTGTTATGGGTACATGAATATTTAGAGATTGAATCATTTTTTATTAAATACTAGATAAGAGTAGGAATGTGCTGTTTTAGCAACAATGTCTATGCTGATAATAATTACTGTTAATGTGACAATTGTAACTGATTTGTTCTAGCTTGTTGGTATTTGTCAAATATCTAAAACTATTATATTTCTTTAACAGAAATAGTTTGCTGCAAGTAAAATGTCACAGACTATTGTAATTCCCTGTTTTCAATATAAAAACTGGATGGCAAATAGTCCATCATTTAAAATTGTCCAGCCAACAGTAGTCCTGTAAACAGAAATGTACTAATTAACTCTTGGAGTAGAGGATAGCTCCTACCAATAGTGCATGGCAACAGATGGTTTATAGTCTCTAATTACACCATGTTCAAGGTGTTAAAATAGTGTGTGTAATGAAGGTTCTGGTGAGTGGACAAGGGTTCTCATTCTCATTCATCTCCTCAGGGTGAAGGCAATCCTTGCCTCAGTTTTTGATCTGCAAGATTAAAGCCAAAAGGAAGTGTTATGACACAAGGTTAAAGAGACACAGTCCCTACATATCATGGTGTTTCTGAGGTTTTCTTCTCCTTGGCCTGCAAAATACTTTTTAAAGAGTCTTCAATTAAAGAGACACCTGGGACATCCGGAAAATATTTCTTCATATTACTTCATATTACTGGTCCTCTGATTAAAAAAAAAAAATCAGGCTGTTCAGGTTGAGTGGTCTTGAGGAAATGAATCATGGACAGCCCTCTATAAGAAATAGCAAATGAGTTCAATGTGTTGTTATGAACCCCCAAATTATAGAAAGTGAAATGAGATACTCCATCATAAGATCCTCTTAAAGTGTAACACATTCTGCCTAATGATTGATCAGCTAACCTAACCAATCTTTAAAACCCCCATGGAGCAATATACTATGTTCACTGCTTTCCTGATAGGCATATATGATTATGTACCTTTTTTTTTTACTGTGTATGTGTGTGCGTGAGTGCGTTTATATGTAAGATAAAGTTAAATGAATTACAAAGTTGACTCCGTAAGCATTTTGATTAAAAAAGACTGAACATAAAGAAAAAAAAAACAAGAATACAAAGGATGATTCTGGTGGGCAAGGAGACACTCCGTAGTTTAAATACATTTCTAGATGTTGAAGCAAAAATTCAAGAACAGTAAGGAAGTGAGGATGACCTCACAAAAAAATCAGATGCATAAGAGGAAAGGCCTCATTGTCTTTGCTTCTCTATAAATTAATAAAACAAGCCATCAGATCTTTTCAAGCTGCTGCCCGAGCAACATCATTGGACAGATAATGTGCTAACTGCCTTGTTCTGTAAATGTGATCTAAGGATCTTTCTGGCATTTTGGGTTTTAAGATGGAGGTGTCAGAAAAGTTACCACAGTGATATCTGTCTTGTGGCAGCCAAGTATTCACGGCAGCATCACTTTCGGAACCTTCGATGCCAGATTGTCTTATCATTGTAATACTAATCCCCAGACTGGAAGGCCAGAGGTAGCATCAGCAGTATGGAACCAAACCTTAGACAGTTGTTCCAACTGAATGTTATGCAGTCTCCCTTGACTGTGCATTAAACATTCATCATCTTCTAAGCCTTTTAATCTAATTCAGGATCACAGGGGGCCAGTGCCTTTCTCGGCAGCATAGGGTAGGAAGGAACCCTGGTCAGGACACTAGTCACAGGGTACACACAAATTTAATTTAGAGATGCCAATCAGCCTAACATGCGCACCTTTGGAATGTAGGAGGAAACTGGAGTACCCAAAGAAAACCCAGGCAGCAGCCAGAATGGGATTTGAACCCAGATCACTGTAGCTGTGAGGCAGCAGACATGTATGTTCATCCAAGATGATAATTTATTTGCACCATGACTCCACAATAAATGTGTACCCTGGTGACTGAGTTTCTCTAAATCACCATCAAGTAAGTTAATATATACATATACAAATTAATATATTAATATAAAATTGATATATACATATACAAAATCAATTATATATATTTGGGGCAGGGTGTTAAATAAGTCACTAGCTATACAGAAATAAGTTTCATGTTTCATGCACAGTGTCGAAAGCAGGTTCATCACATGCACAATAACACATGCACACACAAATGAAGTACTAGTAAATATGACAGCTCAATAAATGAACAAGTGTTTTCCACAGCTTTCCCTGATCTCCAAAACAGTAAGGCTGTAAGACTTGGCACTGACAGAATATAACTGTCTCTGTGTACCAGTTTTTCCAGAGCAAGAGATTGCCTCCGTTACCATGACTATTTACTTTACTCTGATTTACTCTAAAGAGAGGATATCCTTGCCTCTCTAGTGCAGAAGTCATGCCAAAGAAAAAGGTATAATTACTTATCTGAGCACTCCAATCTCTTCTTTCATTTTCTCTCCCTTTCTCATTGGCTCATTCTTTTTCTTGCCTCTGCAGTTGGGCTGTTGGAGTGGCACTCAGCTGCGCGTAATCTGGTCATGCCCCATTAGATTTGTGTGGACCAGGTTCAGACTAATCTGTCACACTCCACAGGCTCTGGGTGGACCTATCTGAAGTGTAATTTGGGATTATGTCTGTCGTGCCTGCGTCTCTGGTTTCAGGAGGGAATCAGCACTTTTGTTGGCTCCTCCTTTCACAGCCCTAGCCTTAGGTGGCTTTATGCTGCAGAGACTGATATTCTTTGCACCTAAGAAATGTATGTATTTTTTTGTAGTTTTAATTCTCTATGGAAAAAAGAAAGTGAGAAAGTGAACAGTCTTGACAAGATTTCACTTGGGTTGGTCTTTTATTTCTCACTGTCTTCTTTTGCTTTCCCTAAGGGGATTGAGTGGGGGGGTTTCATCAGCTCACACTGTTACAGTTATAGGTGTTTGCCATTTCATTTGTTACGTTTGGGCTGACACAGCCTTTAGGATTTTATTTTTAATATAGCATGAGGAGCACACATAGGGTTTTTCAATGTGGAGGGGTTCCCTTTTTCTCTTTTAGTAGTTAGAGTGTGTATTTTCTACTGTTCTATTCACATTCAATTACATTCTCATTGTTCTTCCACCATTTGACAGGAATAGACACTACCTTGTTTCTAATGAACCATCAACTGTCTAGAGTATATGAGCACCATTTCTCGCCTATCCATAACATCCCCACTTAAAATTGTCAGGCCAACTCAGTAATCAGACACTGCTATAGTATGTCCTCAGATGCTGCTGCTGTTCTCTATGTTGAGTAATCATATCTGCAAATAAACCTTTTTTCTTTCTAAATCTGTGTTGCCAGTGTTTACTGCAATGTTCCTAAGGTTACTAATGCAGCAAGAATCTGCGATCTTACTCCATCACAACAAGCCGAGCAATGCAAAGAGGAACTGGAAAGTTATTTCGCTTTTGTGAAATTAATGTATTTTTTTAGCTAATGAATTGAAGTACACAAAAAGCCATTGTAGCCATTATTCTCAAGGACAGACCTATCAGGAGAAAAAGCAATGTCCCTTTATAGCTTTATTACAAAATGATTGATAAACATAAATTTTCTACAAGATGAAGGGAATCACTAATGACAAAGCTTACCTTCTATCTCTTGATCATTCCTCCACCTCAGCCAAGATAATTAGGCAATTAGTGATAGCATGTATGTTCGTTATCTAAACCCCAACTAAGCAGAGCACCTTGTTGTCAATCTGATAAAGAAATAGCTGAAAATGGACCACACATACACACATCTTTGAGTGAAACACTCTGGGCTATATTCTAAAGATCTACACAATGGCAGCATTAGCCTTGTGGATTCAGAGACTTGATGAGAATTATTTCTCCACAGAATGCATTTTCTAGGTTGGGGGGGAGAGGGTCTTTAATGAGCTGGTTATGTGTGGTAGAAAAGTGTGCACACCTAATTTTGTTTTCTACAAAATATCAAGTCAAACCAAGAGATATGTGTGGAAATGTTTTGGGAAATATGTCATCTTAGCACTATAAGCCCATGATTTTAATGTTATTGATCAACAGTTTGTAGTCAATGTTAAAACAAAATTTGTGATTACACTAAACTGATTGACTGCATTGATTCCATTCCCTACAGTCTCAAAACATCTTAAGAGCATTAAACGATTAGCTTAGTCTCAAAGAGGTCACAGTGTGCAGAAGCAATTAAAGGCTAGGATAAGGCCATGGAATTAACCTGATTAGTCACATTTCACACTTTAGCTGTGTCAATGGAGATGTCCATATTTATTTGCATTCTCTGCTCTTTCAGATAGAATGTGTGGTCATCTGGATCCATCCTCACAGCTTTAACATTTGCAACATAATATTCCAAGTGTAATGCAACTGTTCAAAATCCAATCTAACACTACTGTGCATCATATAGATATGTAATATAATGTATATGTATTGTATATGTAGGAAATGAGGCTAAGAGGCAAATATGTTGAACTTTTTAATGATTTTCTTTAAACTTGTGCATCAACTTCAGACAGTAAATTGTGTGCACATTTGTTTTTGTTTTCACAACATGGTCAAAATTAGTTTATCATCTTTAAATTCTTTAAATACATCTTACTTATCTTAAACCATTTACACACATGTTCTCTGCTCTGTGTAGTAGCAGTCTGTTGGAAATCGGGGTGTAGAATGAGAAGCAACAGTGGTAGTCCTCATCCTTTTCTCTTTCTGTATATATATATATATATATATATATATATATATATATATATATATATATATATATGTATGTCTTTTATCAGTTTCATTGTTACTATCATTTACCCCAAGTAAAAATATCTTTCTTTAAATATGATTCATTTACATGATAAAAATAGGATCTGTCCAAAATGTGTGTGTCACTTCAACACTGCCTGGCATACTTAGCACTCTTCCTTTTGTGTGGACCTAAAAGGTGTCCCTTGCCCATGGAGGCCATATATCCTGCACACTAGCTCTGTGTTATCTTCACAGAGGTCTGGTGATGTGATGCTGGGTGTGTTGGTGTGGTCTAATGAGGCTGGTCCATGCGGACACACAGTGGTCCCAGGTCCCCCACAGCTTTACACTCTGGAATGGAGATTCCACAGGGTATCCCACCCACCAGAAGAAGACAAAGATGCCCATGGTCAATCTTGTGTTGATACAAATTATTACAAAATTTTGAATCTTTTTTATACAAAAACACCTTTTATATAAATTTTGCATTTGCACAAGTTTGTGAGGATTCCTGTTTCTGAAATCAAATCCACAAAAAGTACAAATAATTAACTTGACATTGAAATTAATCAGTTTGAGTGTAAAAAGTAAATATGCACAGGAGTTTAATTAATGAGTATGTTCATAGCTATGACTCAGTCCATCAAAATATTAACAAAAATAAATAAAATAATAAATACTTGAATAAATATAGCATGACAGCTGTGACTTTTGTTTTCAGTTACTAGTTCTGACCTACATTTTGCAGAGATGAAGAGCATCTAGAGGTCCTTCAGGGGCCAATAACAGGCACATCTCAATTTAGTGATCATCTCTTACTCTACCAATATGCATCTGATACAAAGCTAAGTAATCATAATATACTCAATGCATCTCATAACCAACACATTTTCACATTTGTATTTTTTCCTCTTAAACAATCTTCCTACTTCATTGGAAGTGGTAGTGATTTGAAATGCAAGCAAATTAAGACATTTATTGCCTGATGCATGTCACATCTCCTGCTCTGCCTTTATTGGCTTGGATTCAGCATAAGAAATGTCTTTATTACAGAACATGTTTGCTGTGGCTTTAAAGATATTTTAAGCTTCTGAACCAATTAGGCTTGGTTGCTCTTAACTGGGATTGAAACTGTCTAATTTATTTTTTATCATAAAAAAGATTCTGCACAAATATACACCTTAAAATTATGTTTTTCTTTGTGTCTTCATATAGAATTCTTTGTCCCTTTTGTATACTGTATGTGACTACATAAATCCTTCAGTTCGCTTTAATGATCTCAACAATTCTCTATGTGGCGTCTAGACAGAGAATGATCAAATTGCCCAAAGAGATTATAGATTCACAGACCTAAGCTAAAGTGAACTTAATAAAGGGACAGTCCAACTCCAACCACACACATCTTGATCCTACACCTCTGCCCTTGTCAGTTGTTTATTTCATAAGTTATCCACAACACCAGTACCAATCAGCCTTTGCCCTTGTGGCAGGAGTGATGAGGTAACTCACTTTAATTTTGCCCAGACTCAAGTTATTTCCACAGGAAATATGTCGGTTTCTTTTTTCTCCCAATAACTAATTGCTTTGAAACAATAATGACATTTAATATTCTGAGCAATCACGTTCCTAGTCTCCCAACCCCCCATGTATAAATGTAGTTGTTGCCCTAACACTCTTCCCTTTTTCCGTCTTCCATTTGAAGAAAAGATAGCAAGTGTCTACTTTAAGCCATGGTCTCTTTGCCTGGCAGTCTCCGATCATTGAAAGTGTGCATGTTGATGACTTCCTCTGTCTTGACCATGACAGTCGGTTGAGGCTTGTGTTTGAGCCGGCGTTGACACTTGAGGGACACTCGTAGCTCCTCCACCATGGCACTGCAGAAGGACCTCTGTGTGGCAGGAGAAAGAAAAGACAGCTGATCAGCTGTTCCTTCACACCCCCAACACACACACACACACACACACACACACCTTCCACTGGCTGCCTCAGCCAGAGACTGAGCTACAAATAAGATAGGATGGAGACACTAAAGAGGTGAAGGAGAGTGAATGACTGCCATGTTGCTAGCATGGGGGTAGTGGTGACTGAGGTGTCATTCAGGCGAATGATGTAGCCGGGTAGAAGAGAAGGAGGTGGGAGGGAGGAGGGAAGTGATGATCAATGCGTCTGTCCATCTCGATGCACACCCCTTGCATCATAACTAAAGCAATTTCTCTATGGCAGATTTCACCCTGCCTTTTCCTTCCAGGCTGCCACAATAGCATGACTTACTGATGCATACTGTGGCGTTCGCCACATATTTGGGCTGTGGGACTATGGGTGGGCAGAGAAGAGTGCAGTGAGGGATCCCAGAGGAAAAAACATTACAGGTGCATATGGATCTGCTGCTGGAACAACATGACGACCTAATGGCATTGACCATGGCCCTCCAGTAACATTTTGGGCAGGTGCTGACAGTGTTATCGATCAGGTGGCTACTTGCGAAGAGATGGAGGCTAAAGGGAAAGTAGATAAACATGCTGGCAGCAGAGCTGAGCACGATGGTTCACCTGGCATTCAAGAAGGTTAGATAGGAAAAGTTTAGCACTGCAACACTTCCTGAATATGCTGTAGACAGAGGATGGCATGTATAGCTCACTGTCATGGTCAAAACCGAGGTCAGCTTCCAAGTGGTCATTATTGAGGCAGAAAATCATCCTCGGTGTAAAGATGACATGGTGGACAACACAGTACTATGTGGCAGAGGAGCTCAAGGAGGAGACGTTATGCTGAGCGATCGTTGAGTGGGTGGCGGAGCAACTAGTGTGCTAGTGGTGTAGGCTGAGGGGACACCATGCAAGTCAGTGTTGTGAATGTGCATTAGAAAGAACAATGATCAGATGACACCACAGCTAGGAAGATCATCTGCCACCACAGTTTCTGAGTTGAGTCCAGCATAGATAGAAAACAGCTCATCACCCTCATTGACACTGGCTCACTGGGGTCGCTGCTATGACCAGGCGTGACCCCTCATACCACAAATGGCACACTGGATGGCTGGGAAGTGAAGGCCATCCAACTAAGGTCTGTAACTGGCAGCTGAGTCCACATGAGAGGGAGGAAGCAGCTCCCGGTTGAAGCATGGGGTTGGAGCCAAGTTTTGGCTCATTTTTATACTGGATCTGGGCATACTCCAGTGTTGCCTTCATTTTCAGTGAGGTACACTACTAGCTCTGAAGGAGCTGAAAATACAATGTCAGAGTTGGCTGGTGGAAATCCAGGGGCCAGGTGTGCTGTTATGTCAGGGGCACCATGGCTTTTCATGGGTGAGGCTGCCAGTGCTGCCAGAGCTGAACTGTCAGCATCAGTTGACAGACTGAAGAAGCCTATGGGCAGCACACATGGGTAGCTCCCTCATCAGCATCAAAGAAGAAGAAAAGAGAAAGCATGGAGGGCAGCAGCAGTGAGTAAAGAGGAGGCGTGTCACTGGCAGCAGTGCGTGAACTGTTGTAGCACAGTGGGTTGCGCTTAACAGAGAAACAGAAGCGAAGAACTGTGGGAGCTTCTGCATCTTTGTGGCCACCAGAAACACTGTACACAGACTTGGTGCAGCACAGCATTAACATCAGCAATTCTGCGTCAGTTCAGCTCTGTCCCCACCAACTACTCTTGGCTGAAAAGGAAGCCAAGGAGCAGAAAGTAAAAGCAATGGAAGCTGCAGGAATCATCAAACCGTCGAAAAGCCTCTGAGCAGTGCTGGTGGTCCTAGCAAAGAAAAGGGATTGAAGCTAGTGTTTCTGTGTGGCCCATCAGTGGCTCAATGCTGTTACAAAGCCAGACTCATACCCACTCCCACACATCAATGATGCTTTGAATCAGCGCCTCAGTTCTCACATGGTTCAGGAGTGAACATTAGCAAGTGGCACTCATTCTGGGTGCCAAAGAGAAACCGGCGTTCAAGATAGGTGTAGGACTGTGTAAGTTTAAAGTAATGTCTTTCCGCGTTTGTGCATTTGGTTTGTGCAGGTTCATTGTTTATCTAGCAGATGTGCTTGCCCTCATGCTTAACTTTAATGGTGCACTTTCAAACCTGGAACAAGTATTCCAGGGTAATAATAAGTCCACGATCCATCAACTGTACCCAACTTTGTGCACGGGTTAACCAACATAGGTACACTGACTCACAGTGATGGAGCATGTGTTCTAGTGGGGCGAGGAGGCTGAGCATACAGTCCCTGCTGTCCATGCTTGGCTACTTGAGATACTGGTTCTGATATTTTCCACTGCAGGCAGCAAATCTGTTATGGGCACAAACATCAGCGACATCAATGCTGTCCTCTCATAGGTACAGAATGCAACTAATGCATGATGAGAAAAGAGCTGTTAGCTGTCATGGGGGGCCATACCATTTCTTCTTTTACCACTGTAATGTCACCCTTGTCCTGCATACTGGTCATGTCTTGCTCATGCAGTTCAGAGAGCCCGATGGTCAGGTCATGAGGTGGATCACAGCAATGCATGAATGCCGCTTCACCATCCAACACCGAGCTGGACTCCTACATGGTAATGCTGATAGATCCAATCTGAGTTGGGCAGACATGATTCCATACAGCAATTTGTGCAGACAGGGACAGCTTCTGGATGCATGATGGGCAGCTATACCATGGGAGGAACCCATGCCTGGGCAGCATGTGTGGCAGCTGATAGTGCTATGCAGACCAAGGAGGACTGTACTAGATGTAGTGCATGAACCAGCTGGTGTGGGGCACTTCAGTGTGGGTAAGACCTGAAATGGCTATGGTGGAGTTTTACTGGCTGGACTTATATAGTTCACTTCTGGAATGAGTGGACGGCTAAAAAAGGACTGCTCCAGTAGTTGCATGGCTTGCTCCAGTCCCTCTGCTTCACCATGCCCATGGAGACGGTTCTCTCCTTGTTTACAAAACAGAGTGTGGCCACTATGGCAGTGCAGCTAGTGGAGCTCTTCTGCTGGTTTGGGGTACCAGAGGAGCTCCACAGTGACCAGGGGTGCAACTTTGAGTTGAAAGTAATCACTGAGAAATTTATATTTATTTCTACACAGAACTTGGACAGCTGCATACAGCAAAGAGGTTATAAAAACAGTTCCTGATGTTCAATATTAGAGTCAAATTGGAATCAACATTATCATGTTTTACAATCGATTATCTATTAAGTGATGTATCAAATTAATACAAATAATTAATGATGCTGTATACGTAGTGGATCAAGATATAGTTTAAGAGACATTAAAATAGAGCTTATATCATATGTTATCAGCTAATTTGATCAGCAAATTTAGCAAGACATGTTGCCAGGAGAAAATAAATATTTACCATGTTTTAAACTGAGGCACTTCTGTGCTAGAGGTGCATATGATGCAAGGTGCTCATTTGTTAAACTTGATTGAAAACTTCATTCAGTCATTTGTCCATTTATAACCTTGACCTTAGCACTGGCCTCCACTACTGCAGCTGATGGTATACTCATTAACTGACAAAATCTGGTGAAATATTTTATGAATTTGACCCAATAAATTTGTTTTTTTATTTTGTGCTAATTTAGACTCTAATGTTTACATAAGAGAGACAGAGAAGTTAACTCAGCAGACCAGATTCATAAAACAAGACTGTGACAGCATTATTCTGCTCAGAATGTGCAACATGGTATTTAATCCCTATTCACAAAGTAACCATGGTGATAATTAACGCTCCAGCGTCAATTTACCACTGCGGTTAATTTGCTATATGTATATAAACCCGTACTAAGTGACAAATGACTGACTAACCCAAGTTATGAGTGGTACACTAAAAACTGCGAGTTGCATAAACATTATGGAGGCTGTATGGTTGTGCTGAATTGATTACCTAAATTACAGCAGAACAGCAAAACTTATCATTCCTCAGTCTGTTCAAAAATATATCCGTTCAAAATTTCTCACCTAAATTTGCATTTCTTATGACAAAGGTTCAAGGTATCCTGTGATCCTGCTCAATCAAGTAAACTCCCTCATTATGCACTCATTACTATTGCAGTTGAAAAGTTTGCCATTTTGCTCATTCCAAAGATATCAAAAATGTACCTTTTAAATAAAATTGTAAATTAGCTAAACAGTCAATAATGACTTACAAGTGTGACCAGAAATAATATAGAAAAAGTATCATCTGATAGTTTCATCTGAAAATATCATCTGAGGAAAATTTTCCATTAGACAGGTTCAGGTGGTATTTAGGTGGAGTGGTGTTGTATTAGGAATTCCTAAAGTCATATGCTACTGAAGATAAACCATAGCAACCATATAGGATGCTAATAGTAAAATTTGCTGGCAGTCCACATTTATGAATGAGGAAATATGTTACTGCCATGCTATTTACTGTTAATGCTACATTAAATATTGTGATATGTTTTATGAATTTAACCTAATATATTTGGTAACATGCTACTTACTATTACACTGTAATAATCTTTCTCTAGCTTGGAGAATGACATCTGCACTACATATCACACCTATGTAGCACCTATGCTTTATTTATTTATTTATCATTATTTTTTATATATCTGAGCAAGATGACTGCTATGTTGCCCTTCTCTTGTCCTTTTTCTTTATTGGCACTATATTTTGTAAATAACAAATTATGGCAATATTATATAACCAAGCCCTGGGCTGATAATACAAGGAACTTTTCTGATCAGCAAAGAAGAAATTGGGTTCATTCATCTAAAAAACATAGTTTCAGAGAACCCTGAGAATATTATACATGTCTGGAGAGTTAACGTTCCTCCATTACTGACAGTACAAATGTACAGCACACATATTATGCGATTTAGTTCATGTCTATGACAGTGACAGAAACAAAAGTACACATGATGTTAATTTACCATCACCTAATCAATAACTGGAATCTTCAGTATGAAAGAGTCTAACTAGGAAGTTGCATGAGATGAAAGATGAGTCACAAAAAGCTGAGTGAATCAAGTCAGCAGAGAATGAAAATAGAAGTTGGACTTCCTGGAGTGCATATGACATATACTACATAGACTATGTCTACGTGTGTGTGTGTGTGTGTGTGTGTGTGTGTGTGTGTGTGTGTGTGTGTGTGTGTGTGTGTGTGTGTGTGTGTGTGTGTGTGTGTGTGTGTTTGTGTGTGTTTGTGTGTGTGTGTGTGTGTGTGCGCCTATGTGTGCCTGTTTGCCTGCATGTGTGTGAGCTAGAATAAGGTTCTTCACTTCTTCACACTTGGCTGGTTGTCCCTGGTTCTCAGGAGAGAGGTTTAGTCTTCAGCAGTTCAGAGTGCAGTGAGCACAGACTCAGCAGGAGAAACGGGTGGGTGGTCAACAAGGAGGATGATAAAAGAAAAGCATGGAGGCAGAAAATGCATTAAAAAGGAAGAAGAAAAATACCACCATTGTTGTAATATGTTTATTTTGTTTGTGTGAAATGCAAATAGAGGTCAATATTGCACAGATGCACAGAATCTCTAAAGAGAAGCAAGCATTATGAAAATAGTAAGGTTGTGAAATGATCAGATGATTCACCAAAGGCAGTGAAATGTTCAACCCAACCCAAGCAATCACAATTAATGTCATGCTACCCTTATATATTTATCCAAACAAAATCTAATTAACATATTTTTCTTCATACTTTAAGCACTGTTTAGCTCCTAATGACTGGGCTGTGATGATTCTGCCTGGAAGAGGACAAAAGTACCTTTTGCCAGGTACACATAGTTCACAGTTCTGAGGATAGTTTGAGAGGCAAAACTTTTCCAAGTATTACAGTTGGACAGTTGCAGGAGTTTCATCCTGGGGTCACAAAGTCTCCATAAATATAATGATATGCTACCTCCATGCTAACAAACTATTTGGAAGCCTTGCCAGAAAAAAGTTGCTGCTGCTATCAAACCACAAACTTAAGCACCTAGAGTTCACTAAGCAACACTAGAACTTAGAATGGAGCAGGGTCCTATTGGCAGACGATACAAAAATAGAGCTTGTTGGTAACAAACACCAGAGGTGGGTTTAGAGGAAAGAGTGAATGTCATACAGAAAAATATGATGCTGGACCTAACCCTTACTATGAAGTATAACAGAGCTGTGAGGCTGTTTTAATTGTATAGATCCTGAGAATCTTGTTGTGATACATAACAAGGTGACTGAACATACCAGCTGGACAGGCATGGTCAAGCATGCCTTAAAAATACACAAAGAAATATTCTTTGATACCAAATCAAGTTTTTGCAGTGGCAGCCACATTCTTTTGATGGTGGGGGGATGATCTGAAAAGGAGAGTCCAGGATCTAGAGTGTAATGGTCCCAGATCCCTGTATATGTGCTTTCCCACCTTACCCAGCATTCCAATCCCATTGTCTCATGCTTTCTCAGACTGCTATCATTGCCATTATTAATTAAACATTAGTGTTTCTAAGTAGTATGTTTCATTTTCATTATTTTTTTTTTTGTATTGAGTAGTGCTTAAAATGCTCTACCGTCCTAATGTATATTATTTTTGTTACCTTCCTCCATTTCCCCCATTGAATTGACTAGACTGAGTTAAATGGAAAAGCATTTCTAATGGAAAAAAATAGTTTCCTGGTCTTTCTTCAATGCCAATGCTACATGGGTGTCAGAAATGAGATTTTTCTACTGAGCTGGAGAAAATCAAAGAAGATGGAGCCCAAAGGAAGAAGACAGGGTACTGAGCTTTACGCCTGCCCCTTTCCAGATGGGCACATACCATTATGAGTGAGGCAGCTGGCTGGGTAAGATGGTGAAGGAAACAACGCGGCAAGGCCCAGTAAAATAGTCTATCTGCTGCACAGCAAGAGAGACAGTACACATCCGCCTACCATACTACAATGGGGACGGTGCCTGAGAGCCATACTCTGCACAGCTGTGAGTGGTTGCTCAGCACCATGGCTGGACAGCAGCTATCACCATAACACAACTGTGTTTGGCACTGGAGGAGAAAGCACTATACGCTTTTATGGATGTGCAGCAAGAGTAACATGATGACTTTACAGCACTGACCACAGTCCTTCAGAGATATTTCAGACAGATGCTGATGGCACTGTAGACAGCCAGCTGCCCCTGGAAGGGTGTTGTCTACAGGGAGAATGGAAAGTGTACTGTACATAGCAGGCATACCCAGCATTAGAGTGCACAGGAAGAGATCGCTGGAACACTTCCTTCCTTTCTACTGCTGGAGGAGCTGAGGCAGCAAGGGCACCAGCCAAGCAGCTCTGAGGCAGAGAGGACAGAACTACTCATAGCAAAACCACCATGATAAGGAGCACAGTGCTATGTGGTAAAGGACGAGGAGACAAGAAACAACCCGGTATGGTGGTGGTGCAGGAAGAGAGAATGGACAGTGGTTATGATACTTGACTAATAATTGGGAAGTTGCCAGTTCAAGCCCCACCACTGTCAACCAACCACTGCCACTGTTTGGCCCCAAAGCAAGCCTCTTTGCCTTCTATTGCTCAAGTTGTATTCCATCATAATTGCAAATTGTTTTGGATAAAAGTGTCAACTATGCCATAAAAATGCCATAAAAAAGCCAATACTACAGCCTCCAGAAAGAACAGCCCCCAGTGTCAACATCGCAGCAGGGAAGATTGACTGTTGATGCAGATTTAGGATTGAGTGCAGCATAGATGGGAAAAACCTTACTGCCTTCATCAACACAGGCACAAGTGTCGTGCTCCTTCACACTAACAACAGCTAGGAAGCGATGAAAGTCCAACTCAAATCAGTCAACAGCATTTGAGTTGACATGGGAGGAAGGAAGCAGCTCCTGGTCATGGAGCTGAATGCAGGAGTATTGGCTCACACTTATATAGGATGCAAGAATGCTCAACTTGGATTCCTTGAGACAACGGGGACATGCTTGGCCTCAAGAAGGAAACACTGGGTTTAAAGATGAAGCAAGTGAAGCTTTCTGTCAGGATGGAAACAGCACAATTTTATGCAGGTGAAGATACCAGTGCTGGAGGAGCTGAACACACAGCGCCAGTGGTGGTGGAGGTGAACACAGTGCCGGTGCTGGTTGTCAGATCCCTGATAGGGTGAGAGAACTTTTGCATATTACAGCTGTCATTGTAAACTTCTGCATGTGAAGAGAGCTGCATGAGGAGAAAGCTGTTGGCTATCAAGATGAGATTAATCCATTTCCACCCTTAACTCTATGGTATCCCCTGCATCCTGTGTTCTGATAACACTTTGCTGACTTGACACATGCAGTTAAGAGAGCCTGAGGATCAGGGCACGAGCTAGTTCACAGTGCTGCAGGACTACCACTCTACCATCCAACACTATGCTGGATGCTTACATGCTAAAGCCGATGCCCTGTCTTACCACCTGTGTAGCACTGAAAAATACCATTTCTGTGTATGCCTTGAGGAAAGAGCAGAGGTTACTGAGGCAAGCACTGTTACTGTTGTTGTTACCCCCAACAGCAGACTCGACTCTGAGGAGTTCCGCCGCACCCAGGAGGAGGATGTAGAGCTCTCTTGGGTGCGTGGATGGCTCCAACTGTGCCATGTGTGGGAGAAGCTGATGCCTGGATAGCATATTTGACACTTGCTGGTGCCATAGAGTCTGAGGAAGGCTGTGCTAAGCGTAGAGCATGGGGGTGGGGAACTTTGGCATAGGAAAGGTGCTGAAGTGTAGGCAGCAGATTCTACTAGCCAGGTTGTATAGATGTGCAACTCTATGTGCAAAAACTGCAAGAAGAGACCAATTCAGCAATCGAATGCTTCAGTCTCTCTAATCTGATATCCTGTCTCCTGTCCCACCAACAACACTGGGAACTTCTATGTACTCATGGCCATGGATTATTTCATTAAGTGGCCATGGCATATGCTGTCCTGGACCAGAGCATGGTCACAGCGGTGGTTTTGCTACTCGAGCAGTTTTTCTTCTGCTTTGGAGGGCCAGAGGAGCTCCACAGTTGGCATTCAATGGCACTGCACCTACCCAAGAAGGTGGGCAGTGGTAGCTCAGTGGTTAAGGTACTTGACTTGTATTCAGAAGGTTGTATTCGGCCTGAGCAAGGCCCTTAACCCTCAAGATGTACTTGGTCATAATTGTAAGTTGCTTTGGATAAAAGCTTTAGGTAAATGTAAAAGGCCAGGGTTTTGGCCGCGGTGAAGCCATAGAGTGAGTGACTCAGGACTGCACACCACAGGTCCTTTATGAGGGCTGCCTGAGCCACCAAGAATGGCTGACCCATGAGAAGAGAGCTGTGTGGCATCTGCCACAAACTTGGGGTCTGGTCCTATGGATAGGTGGAGAGGAGCACAGCAAGCATTTCCTGGAGGCTGTGTGCCTCTACTCTTGCCTTTATTTAGTCAATATTAGTGTTTCTAAATATTGTTGCTTATAGTTCTAGTTAGGTTATGTCTCATTTTCATTAAATAATTTTTTTCTAGTTTGAGCACTGTTTGAAAATTCCCTACTACTGTAGTGTTATATACATCTTTTGATTTCCCCAATTTCCCCTGTTAAATTCGAGTCCTAGCGCTGCTGAATGTTACACTTGTTAAATACAAGCTGTTTCCTGGTCCTTTACTGCTGCAAACACTGCAAAAATGTTGAAAATATGTTACATAACAGTCAAATATAACAAGTAGGTCATTAACATTCACACTTCACACTTCACACTTAAAAAATTGTTATATGGTTGTTGTTTTGACTTGTATCGCTAGAAAAGTGATGTTTGTTTTCACATTTTATATTTTCTGCAGTGCTGTATGGTGTGAAAAGCACAGCTTAAACCCGACACAGAAAGGCTTTGTCTGGACCTGCTACCTCCTGTTCAACACATTATTGCATAATCACTCTCACCATCACTTTCCCTACATCCAATGTGTCCTATTCCATGGCAACAAGAAAGAGTGCTTAAAAGCTACTGGGCCACACATCTCAGTTTCTGCAGCCAGTGACTGTTTATCAGCACTGTCCTTTGCCCTTGGCTGGAAGCTTCTCATCTCCATGTGACTGTAACCAAGGATCAGCCTGCACCGCAACACCTCACAACAGAATAACTCAAAACATCAATATGGTAGCTTTCAGCGAACAAACAAAATCACTTGCAGAGATCGATGGAGGGTGCTGAAGATGGCTCTTAAAGCCAGCCCCCTGCTGAGAGGGGCTAAGTGGGGGCGCACATATGGGACTAACAACTCAGCTGTCACAGGGGAGGTCGACGCTTTCACTAAGGTTCAACAAGAAAAGCCAAGAACATGCTCATGTTTTTGATGTTGTTATATGGTGACCTGGTCAACCAATGTGGTGAAATATCAGTTCAGCTGGAAATTGGCTAATGTTTAGGACATGAACCTTTAAATCCTTATTAAAGACATGGTAATTGTTAATCTATAGAACACAGTGATGTATGTTCAATGTAAATAGGGATTCAGTCAATATAAATAGTCCTTAATACGGAATTAAGGACTTGGTTATTTGGAACAGTGAGTTCATGATTCAAGGATAGAGTCATTATTGCAGGAAGACTGTATTTATTTGTATTGTAAACAAATATATATTTCCCTTGGACAAAGCTTAAAAAAGATTTAAATGATAAAACTAAAAGAAGACTGTTCAATTAAAACAGTGTATTAAATTAAGAATATGTATTAGACAACATTGTGTATGAGTATAATTATGTGAACATTAAATACTTTTAAGCAATTAAACTGGTGTTACTGATCTTGTTCCAAATCCCTTAACAAATAGCATGGATCTTTCTAACCCCACATTTCCTTATTCAGTAGGGGGAGAAAGAATGAAGTGGAATGGGGAGAATGAGACTGAGCTGTTGAGGTGAGATATGCTGATAACCATAGCAGCCATCTGAGCAAATGAACCAAATCCACTCTGTCTTCAGAGACATACATCAAGGAGAGCTGCTTGCTCTCCAACTGGCAATGTCTGTAAAATATAATTAATAATAATGCATCTCACTTTTTATTCCTGACTCCCAGATGACACAGATTTCTACAAGATCACATTTGTATATTTTCCCGTCAGATGAATTTCTGATGGCTCTAGACTCCTTGAATGGATGTCCATTACTGTGAATTTGTTTATATGCTGTGAGCTAACTTAGTCCAATTTTGAAATAGACTGAATGACCAAATTCAACATTAGTGCACCTATCCAATCTTGTGAGGAAAACAAGTTCCATTTAAAACAAAAAAAACCCACAAAAAACAAAAACAGCATGGAGTAGGATCAGCTGCAGTTTTTCACACAGAACCAATGTCACACTTTCATTGCAGTCCAGAAGTTGGAAAAGGTTTCTTTACCTTCTCGAGTTGTGCGTTTTGTTTAGACTTATACAGGAACTCCCCCACTGCCACAAAGACAGAGAGCACGAGGCCAGCAGCCAGAACGATGAAGATCCCACCGATGTTCTGCACGCCCAGGGCACTCGCCTCCTTACTTTCTTCCTCAGGGCAGCCGTTGCCTCTCCACCACTTCTCCTTCATCATGTGTAGCTTTCCCTCTTCCTGCAGCTGCAGGATCGCTATGGTAATCTTATCTCGGTATGGAGAGCCTGTAGGGTCAAAAGGCCAAAGCAATGCAATCAGCTACTGAAGGCTCATCTCTTGACTAGAAAGGAATTGTGGGCAACTGAGCAGACACTGGAGGATACTGAATAGATAGGAAGCAGAAAAGCTGACAAAGAAACATTCTGTTTACATGAGGGAATGAAATCTGTTGCTATGGCAAGAAACGTCATGGTTCTACACAACACACAGGTTTCCTGCAAGCCTGGTGGTTAGACGAGAAAGCTAATGCAACTGGAGCACTGTGGGAGCCACAGAAAGCCCTCAGGCTGAACACCGCCTGCTGGAACACAGCTCCCAGGGCACCACTGATAACACACCAATAAAACCAAATTACGTTCGTGGGATTGGCATTTTTCCCTTTTATCTATTTATTTTCTGTCTAATTAAGATAGCAGCCATACCTAATTTGAGGTAATGTTTACAGTATACATTGGTTTGTTTGGTTTAATGAACAAATGTCTTCCCAAGGCGTGCGCGGTGAAGCGTTCGCCTCTCCTGTGCCAGCCTTGTTTTGGGCTCTGGCATGTGCCAAGAGAATCCTCCACGACCTCCTCCCCCCACCTCGCCCCATTCATTAGAACAATCGACTTCTGATCTCTGCTGAGAACACAAACTCTTCCCTATTGTGTCCTGACAATAATAATGTTCCTACAGTTGGGCCTCCATAATGAGCATGTTAATTTTGTCTAGGCTATTTAAAAATAGTTGTGCTTTTGCCCTCATCTAATAAACTCAAATCTAACCTACCCCAGAGCTCACATCACGGTATGCTTTGAAGCACAGAAAACTATGAATGGATATACAGAGCAGTAGTACTGTCTGCAGAATCACTGTGCATCGTAACTGTTGACTTAGTGTATGAAACATGACACATTGACCTCTGTTGCCATTTAATGACTGTCAATTTAATTCACAAGATTTTTATTTATTTATTTATTTGGGGGGGGCAGAATTTATAGTTTAGTCATAAGTGCAGTATATGAAACAGCTACCAAAAAAGGAAGCAAGGCTATTATTATTCTTTGTTTTAACAACAAATAGTTGTACTTTATTGTACTTATTGTTGTCTAAGATAGAGCTTATGTATTTTTGCACTTATAGGCATTAGCATTGATCCCTGTATTTCAACAGTATTCTAGTTCATTGGTATATTGGACTCTAACCTACTGTACTGGCTAGGATGTACTCTGAATAAACGTTAAAGCACTTTTGTAAGTCCCTCTGTATAAGAGCATCTGCTAAATGCCATAAATGTAAATGTAAGTAGTCTTCATTGTCGGGTACTTGAGTTTTGAAATGTTTTGCTGGGTGATTTGATGTGTGGGCATATTTCAGTTTCCCCATCATGTAGTCATGTAATCATAAAAGCATTTTCTCATTCTTTTGAACAAATAGCAAATCCTTTGGCACACTCATGCAAATTATGATGTACAATTGTCTGCTGTTTCATTCATTATCAATTTCTTCTGTTGATCAAAATATATTATAGTGTTCTCTGATGAACAATCTTACCCACCAAAACTTTTTGCCATTAGTTAATTGCAGGATTGTTGCATGATTATTGCTCTCAGGTGAATCTTGACTTTCACTTATGAAGGGGAATGTGTGTATGAAGGAGTGTTGGTATGAAGGGGAGTGTGCATGTGTGTCTGTGTAGGGGTGTGTGTGTGTGTGTGTGTGTGTGTGTGTGTGTGTGTGTGTGTGTGTGTGTGTGTGAGAGAGAGAGAAAGAGTGAAGGGGAATATGTGTATGAAGGGGACTGCTATACAACAACCTTGTCTTTCTTTTCTGTGTTGCAATGATACAATCTGTTGACAAATTACATTACAAACAGTAAAAGCATAAATATGAATCCTATATATGAAATATGAAAGTGCATTTTTAGTCATTTTGGGTCATTCACATCAAAACCTTAGCAATCAGAAAATACCTACAATGTACAGTGTTATATTGATATAATCAATACTAATTATGTTGATATTGATGCCTAAGATTTTTAACTAATTTGTTTGCAAACAATGATACAAGGACTTGTCATTCCGATGGCACTGACATTTTCAGTGACATAAACATTTACATTTGAGACAAACTAAGAATTTTGATTTACAAGCTTTTGTAGGTAATCCATTTTGTGGTGCTGTTTGAATTCATATTTTCAAGAAATACATTAATTGTTTTTGTAAATTTTAATAATTTGAGAAAAGCACCAATACACCTGAGAAAAACTAAACTTTGTCACAGAGCATGCCTGTCTAGACAGATAGACTGACTGACTCTCAAGGGCAATTCATACAAAGTCCCCTCTTTCATCCTTCTTGATTGTATCACGTCAATTTTCAAATCTGTGCGGTAAAATGGGAATATCCTGTAAGTTATTTTTTCTTGAAATTTACCCAGATGCCCAGAATAAGTCACAGGTTTATTAATAAACATCAGATTGATTATTTTGCAATTCATTTCTAATTGATTTAGAACAAATTCAGTACCATTTTGACATAATATTAGAGAGTCCAGGCATTTGAATGGCCAGAAATTATCATAGTCAATGCCTTGGTTCAGGGAATGACTTTTTCCATCTTACAGATGTGTAGAAGCAGGTTTCTGCAGTTTTACTCTTATAAAATCTCTGCAGAACAAAAAAAACTGAAAACTGAATGCATTTTAGAAATAAATACGTAGTTTATGGTTTTTCCTCACACTTTCTGTGTTTGTTTTTGTTGTCAGAAATGAAAACTGCTGTCAGAAATGAAATCTGAGCTTAACTATATGTGGTGGCCATTAGCTTGTGCTTTGACTGGTCCCTAATGGGTACCAAGTCTTTCATTTGAAATGGAGGTAATTTATGAGTAGTATGTACATTCAATTGACTGTTTGATTATTCTTGGCAGCAACACTTGATACTCTACATGACATCACATATCTGCACCACATATTTCATGATATGAGTTAGCATTTAACAATGTATGTGCTGGTGGTGATATCCTGAATATGTACATTTGAGTAATGAAAATGAGCCAGTCACAGTATGTGCACCAGTACCTGATCCTCCAGAAGAACCAAGGGAATTAAATGAGAGGGAAGAGTGAATTCCAAATAAGACACATAGCTGTATTCTGTCAACTAAAAGATGAGTAATAGCAAATGTATCCCTAATGTATTGTCCCTCAGTAAACCTGCATAGTAATTCAGATGAGCTCCTGCCAACAATGAGAAGATGTATGTCTATTTTTAGCCTAGTAAGAGCAATTTCCATATAAATGTGTTCCAAATTTTTTATGTAATAAACACTGTGGAAAAGAATGAATAGGATCTGTTTACATTTTCAGTATGATAACACTTGACTGAAATATGTCATGGATTGCTCCCTACAGTCCACTGGTGAGGCTCTCTTATGTTAGAAATGGCCCAGGGAAATGTTCCTTTTACTTTTTGCTTCTCTTGTGGAACTCTCTTGTACACCTTGACCTGAGGTGTTAGATGCCGAAGTTTAGTCTCTACAAGTCACGAATCTGTAACTCACGACTCACCCATTGGAAGGCTGACATCCTGCAATAGCCTGCTGACAACCAAAACATGCACTGCTTACAAAGAATGTGATTAATACTGTCTAATGAAGTCCAATGTAGACTCATAATAATGAGACAGGGAGAGAGAGAAGATACAGAGAAAGGATGATATAGAGAGACAGAGAGAAATAAAGCGAGAGGGAGAGTTTCCCCATGAGAGACAGAGAGATGAGGCAGAGGGGGAAATAGTTTACTCTTAAGCTAGCATTCTGTCTTGAACAAACAAACTCCTAGCAGATGTTTGATGACATGGTATTGTACATGGCTCCTCCTAATGACCCCTCTGGGGAGTGGGCCTAACACATGCTCTGAAAGCTTACTTGGGTGCTTTCTATTTCTACTACACACAGAGGACAAACACTACTGCCCAATATCATCTGAAAAATCACTACATGTACAAAAAAAATCAAAAGAGTGAAAAGAGCATAAGGGGTAAGATATGCATACATTATGTGGCAACATGCTCAGCGATGCAAGTAAGTAAGGAATGTAAAGGTTTACTTTAAGGCATGCAGTCTCTGTCCTCAGGGTTGGGCAGAATACAATTTCAGATCAGCAGATACATCTGTTCCCTATGGTGTATTAAGTTACTTAACTGAAATAATAATAATAATTTAAAAAAACAACAACAGTACGTATTAATGAATTTAAGTTGTTTATTGAATGTCAGCCTGAATCACCAAAAGTGAAACAGAATCAGTGTTGAATTTGTCTGTTACACACAGATATGGAACATCTATTCATAGTCATTAGTCCAGAACAACACAACCGGCCATGCTCCATGAGTGGGATGGATGGGTTAGTTCCTCTTTCCCTGACAATCAGAGCAAAGGCATCCAACTGTGGGAATCTGCCAGTTAGTTTCCACCTTCAAGCATGTTAAACTGACCTATGTTGGGTAGGTGGCACCTCAAAAAAATTAGATGACTGGCTGCATGGTGACTGGTGTCATGAAAGAAGCATGCGTGAGCCCTCACTCTCCAAAGATAAGTGTGATAGAGCAGAGCTGGACAGCAGCACTTGGGCCAAAATTTGACAAAAATAACAATTACTCAAAGGAATTGCCTCTTATAGGCTGTAAGGCATTTTAATGAGGGTGTGCTCTATGACATAACATGTAACACACCCATTTATAAAATATATAGTGATTATGGTGGCACTGTATATTCTCCACATTTTATATTTTCCAGATCCCACATGGCATTACCACCATCGCTTCACTGTTTTGCAACTTATACTAACTTGTTGGTTTTTGCCAGCATTATTTCTGCCAAACCACTTTGATGTATCTATTATTCTTACTGCCTATGATCACTCCTATTCTGGCTTATTTCTGGTTTGTATGCATAGGATTCACACCAAGCAATTTGCTTAGTTTTTCTTGGCCTTCCCCTGAAATATATATGCAAAATAAAAAAAAAAAGGTCCAAAGTCACAGAGTGTTTCCACAACTGTAAAAATGCAGATAATGATCACATAATTCTTTTTTAGTGGACTTCCACTAAAATATATAAGTGGAGTAAAAAGCAAATAACACATGCTTTATCTTTACAGTAGTTAGCTTTAACTACTGTAAAGATAAAGCATGTGTTGTTTGCTTTTTACTTTTTGTCACTTGAGGTCAAAAAATACTTTAACAGCTGCAAAGATAAAAACTCCATCATTCCTTGATGTAGGCCACCAGGTTTGGACATTTTCGAACTGTGCAACCAAACTTAGCAAGGATGACTAACTGAACAGGTTTACAACAACTACTGTTTTATAGTACGATACAGAGTATTGTTTAATCCTGGCCCTATTTTACCACTTTTTCAGATTTCTGTTCTTATAGGTCAGTGCTGATTTAACCAAATTTTTAAAGAATAGAATTTTTAATACCTAAAGCAGTCTGAGCATTAACCTTGTCCACAGCATGAGGGTTTGGCCAGGTTTTCTACATTCAGCACCATCAAAGATCCAGCTATTAGCGTGACCTGACAAACATGCTATGTTAAAGCCAATTATATATACGCTATATGGAGCCCAGGATGAGGAGAACAGCCATCCTATGGTGACAGATACTAAAAGGGTAGGATTAGCAATTTAAATTCCTCATGCTGAGCTGCCTGCAAATGGCACACAGGGGAGAGATAATACTAAACACTCGTTTCCGAATGCCCTGTGCGTGTTCTTCACAATACAGTCCCAGGACACACACTCTACACGCTCTCCATGACCGCTTGTAGATTTACTGGCTCTCTGGCATAAGCAGCTGGGAGAGATGGAACAGATTTCACATGGGGCCTGCATTCATATGTCTCTGACAGAGCAGCATGTAGCACATAGGCCTCAACCACCAAAAAGAGATACAGGCCCCTGGTGGCCCAACACTTCTACACATTCCAGACACAGTAAACAGCAGTGCACTGAAAACAATAAGACAAAGCTCACAGCCCGCTAGTGCAGCAAGCTGAGTCCAGACTGCCTCCCACTGATCTGACTCATTGAAATGTCGGTGGCGGCTATGCCGTCTGCCTCCAGCAGTGGTCCAAAGGCCTTTGATTTTCACATCAAGGTGCCTCCTCAAATTTCACTCATTTTGTGCTTTCAAAGAAATGCTTCTTCAAATGCATCACACATCCCTGTCTGAGACCCATGGAAACACATCAGTTAGGAGCACATGCAGAAACCAAACTATTACAAAAAGAGAAACTTCCCAATTTGCATTTGACTTATTTACCTATGCTGGGTAAATAACAGCATGACAGTTAATATGTTCTCATGAGCTGCTTATATAGTGTAGTAAGCAATTGTGGTAACAGATCTCGAGCATGATATAAGGACACACCTGCAAAGTTTAAAAAGACTATGCTTTACAATGTATGCTTCAGAAATAAGCATGTATTATATTTATTCATAAATCTCCACTTTTCGTTATTAATCTGCAATACAAAATCAACAGTATAATTATATTATGCTAATTATTGTGAATGCTTTACACACCAGTAAAATGTGATATTCATATTACCATACTGACTGATTTTTAGCCTGCACATGGTTGATATTATTCCTGATATTTGTCCATGTATTTTTATTACTAAATATCATAGCAAGAAATACAGGTCCCAGGTGAACACAATCAACAGCTATAGAGAATAATAGCTTCTCATAGACATAAAGGCCACTGAGTGTGTGCTATCTGAGCATTTTACACAGGTTATCACGTGACTATTGGATGGAAAAATTGAATCTATTCATTCTATTAATTCTCTCATATAAATGTGCTAAGTGAAAACTTTGCATGTGAACAATGACCTAGTATGTCTCATATTCCCACAGCACCATTTTATATAAGCTTTTTTGTATAAGCTTTTTGCCCAGACTCAGATATTTAGTGGTGGATTTTTTTTCTCTTTTTTGCAGCTAATGCAGCTGGGGTATGAATGAATGACAGGATTAAGTCAATCTGCTACTGAACCTGATAATCAAATCCCTGTCCTCCTCAGTATTCTCATTCACTTATTTACTTCATATATTTGTCATTTTTTGCATGTTAACCCCCCTCTGTTTCCCCATGCCCATTCACTGAGCTATAGGACCAAACATGGAAACCAGTTCTAATATATATATATTATAATATATATTTCAGCATTTATTTAAAAGATCCAGTAAACATTTTAAAGCATTTTTACACAATCTCTGTTGCTCTAGATGTGCAGGGATGGAATGTTCTTTTTCATTGAATGACCACAAACGGCCATAACAAAATGTCCACAAAATGTTTTGTGAAATCAAAATCTGTCCTGTTGTTTAAGAAATGTGTTCATGTCAAAATTTAGGCATATTGTAATGTCAGGGTTAAAGTTTCATCTCAGCAATTTGTAATCTACAGTGCAGCAATGTAATACCTACTACAATGTAATTTCTACTACTATTTCCAGTTTTTTGTGTGCATTTTGCTACATACCCATAGGAGTGCCAACTCCATAGGCCTTAGAGTCGATGAGGCCTCCAATCTGTGTGAGGTTGCAGTTACGTTGGGTGACGTATTCAATCGTGGTGGACTCCATGAGGAAAGCGTAATCAGAGGTGAGCACACGCTGAATGCCTTCTTCCACACTCTTTACCATGACCGAATGTCTGCGGCTACTCATGAACTCCCACATCTTGTCATATGTGGAGATCTTTGTTTTCTGGAGAAGAGATTTTAGCACACCAATAAACAAATGAATGGTTTATGTGATAAAAAAAAAATTATCTTAGCCAACTACTTACTATAATAGGCTAATACAATCATTCACCAGCATGAGTGATGCATTATGTGAAACAGATTTACATGTTCAACGATGACATAAAGAGGAGTGATGGTACTGAATGCTTTTTAACATGCTGCATGTGTGTCTGTTCTTCTCCATAGTCTCAAGGCATGTACACTGGAGCCAAGCATGCACTTTGAGCTTGTATTTGGACACAGGATCCCTCCGTCTGGGGTGGAATGAGCAGCTCAGAAAATAAAGCAGCTAATGTCACTTTGGCTGCATTCATTATCACTTTGCCCTCTGCCTCCTGCCTCCAGTGCAGTCCTTTGAATTTAACATCAAGGTGCATTTAATTCTCACATCAAGGTGCATTTGATATTTGAACTTTAGAATGGACTGTTAAAGTAATTACATATCATTATTCTTATTTCACTTGGTTTCCTTTCATAGACTAATCCATCATTGTCTTTCTAATAACTAATAAAATGTTGCATTTCCATTAATGAAATTATATTCACTGTCAAATTCACTTCTATAAGAACTCATCAACCTCTGGTTGAAAGTAAGATGTGTATACTTTTTAGTAGAAATTGAAGGGCTTCTGCAAGCAACAGATAAGTAAAAACACTGTCTAACAAGCGGGTCTAGGCTGACAACACATTCTGAATGCAATTCTGATGCTCTATTGATCTGCACAAATGCTTTGTCTAGAACTGCTCTCATAGAAGTCATGCTCTATCCGCAAAATAAAGAGGTGTTACAAAATAAACCCTTCAGGGCTTGGATAGTGCTTACAGAAAAGATGTGTTTTGACTCAAATTATGCATTTTGTTTTCCAATTGTACTAAGACCCTAAGCAAACTCAATAGCTCATAGTTCAAAAGTGAATCCAGCAGATCACACCTACTACATGGAAGTGTAAATAGCTTTTGTTCTTCCAGATCAGAGATCATTTTGGCGGAACAGAAGATTTCTATGGGAAAACTTAACATTTAAAATGTTCAGCTTTTAGAAGATGCTCTTATCCAGAGTGACTTACAAAAGTGCTTTGTCACCTACTCATAGAATATTCTAGCCAGTACAGTAGGTTAGAGTTCAAGTTACCATTGAACTATAATACTGCTGAAATGCAGGTTACCTAGGAGGTATTATGGTATTATGCTAGGCATTATGCTAGGTATTATGTTGATACCTAGAAGAAGTGCAAAATAAGCATAAGCTCTATATCAGACAATGATGAGTGCAATAACAAACAATACCATACAATAAGTGCTAGAGTGCTAGAGTTTAAGTTACTCAACAGCAGTATGAAATTTCAGGATCAATGTTCATTTAAATATTCCACAAATAGATACATTTGAAAACTGCAAGTGACTCTGCTGTCTGCATAGCCAGTGTAAGTTTGTTCTACCATCTGGGAGCCAGGACAGAGAACAGTCTCGAAGTTTATTTTCCATTATACTTGAAGTAGGGTGTCAAGCCAAGCCATACTTGAGGTTTGAAGTACTCAAGGTACAGACTGGACTTTGACCACTGTCATCATGTAGGGTGAAGCTGGTTTATATTTGGCTTTGTAGGATATGCATGGATTTCTGAAAATTCTGTCAAGAAATATATGCAAAAAGACTGTTTATTAGAGAATAATATTTTCCCATAATCTCATCCACTGGTAGCAAAAACAACCTATAAAGAGAAATACAGAGTCCCTAATAAATCATCTATATAGCCAGTACAATGACTATATTCAGATTCCACAACATTATTTTTAATGGTATTTGAAATGAAGGGTGGTTTTATTTCGTTTTTATACACACGCACTCTTATAATGTCAATCATTTTATATGATAAAGAAAAAAAAATACACAAGAACACAGATTATGACTTTACACCAAAGTGCAAGGCCTGTCAATCTATTTTTTAGCATTTTTTTTTGTAAACAGAATCTGGTTAATCACATCTAACCATTATAATACCAATTTCCATTATTAATTTAAACGAAAAAAATGACATAATTGGTAATAGAAAACATCTTCACTTTCTTGCAAAATTAATGCACTGATTTATTCCCTTAAACTAATGGAAACTAATTGTGAAGCCAAATCAGTTTTTTTTTTCTTTTCTGGAACTCTCATAAATAGAGAGGATATGACTAATGTATTCACTGACTTCAAAACTGAAATGAGATGGAATTCATCTGCGTGCCATTTTTGAAACAGATACATAGCCTAGTGTCTGTAGTGTATGTCTGATTATTTAAAGTACGTATGCTACAGTATATGTGCATGTGTGCAGATCTTTGGGTTATGCAAGTTATTGCAAATAACTTGTGTATATAGTAAAGTCTCTTCTACTTTAACTTCAAGATTAAGTTGTCTTGAACACAAACATTTAATTTCTTTATCCGGGTTTCAAAGACAGATAGCCAGTAGACACTTAAGTAGCCAGGTAGACACTTAAGTCAATAAGAAACATGAATGTATCCTGTTGACATTTTGTGGGCAAATTAGTAAATGTAATATGTCAGTTTATGATGCATTAGTATTGTTGCAGTGCTTGCAAAATAATCTTTTTATTGACCATTTGAACCCCCTTGATCTCTTTCTCCCTGTGCAAGCATTTTGAAGGCATCTGAAACCTAATTAAGTCACATCTTCAAGGTCTTCGCATGCCATTATTCTGTGTAATGACTTATTGTGGCAGGTCGATATTTTAGATCAACTGGGTGATTTGCCCAGTGCCTATCAGAATCTTTTCGAGTCACCCTTGACAAATCAGCCGATTGGGCATACAGAATAGAGACTGCTGATAAGGTGGAACCACCCAGCCTGAATGCAAGTGAGAGGAAGGCAGAGTGAGCGGTAGACAGAGTAATAAAGGGGAGTGAAATTTAAGTCCAATTACCAATCTTACACAGTTCACTTAGCCAATGGTAAGAGGATTTGTAGCTGCTGAAGATAATATAATTTTATCTCAAAATATCTCAAAAAAGAAGTTAAAACATTATCACAAATTATCTAAGATTACAAATGTCATTTTTAAATGATGCTGTGTAATGGCCTTTAATGACCTAACCGAAGAGTTCATTTAGCAGACAATTACACAAGAAGAATATATTTTGTATGTGCCATCCTTTCATTACTTTATCCACAGACAAACCAATTTAAGTTTTTCCAATTTCCTTTTAGAAAGACTCATTTATCATACCTAAATACCTTCTAAATATCTGTGGGATGAGCAAGAGCAAGAGCACAGAAAGTTTAAAATTAATTTACCAATAATCATGACATGTCCTTTTCAAAAAGAAAATAATCAAAGAACACTTTACCACAACTTTTCTAAACACCATCACATGTAATCTTTTTTTTTTTAATTAGAACTTGACGGTTAATTATTGTACACACAATATGTGATGTCCACAATATGTAGTATATTTAATCTTCTGGCACTTTAATACTTCCTGTAGTTTGCAGATACAGTTAAATACAGTTCTTGACCAAGTTTGGCACCTAAAGGTATATTAGAATCAGAAAGTTTGAGCCTACAACTTACTTTGTTCATTCTTTGATTTGATTTAGGAACATAGTCTGTTCATATCAAAATAAAGAAAAATATTAGCAAATTGGTATAATATTATTTTAAAATGCAGTTTGGCAAAGGACATTAATGTCATTTATTTACAGCAATCTTATTTTAAACATCAAAATTCTGTGCATTGGTCATTTAAATGGTAAATCAAATATGCTTAAGGTAGAGGAGGAGAAGGGAGTGTGGAAGCCCTCACCCATCCACAGAGCACTATTCAAAAAGATTTACAATCTGCAAGGCGTGAGGCAACAAACTGCCTTAAGACTCTTCACTTCTCTGATTATCAGCTTCATGGTTTTCATTGCTGTTTCTCTCTCTAGCACTGTCACATTTTAATCTTTGATGCAGATTTATTTCATCTGAGCTCAGACTGTGGGGTCTGATTATAAGTGATTTGTCTAATCCTTTATGATCATTATGAAGTGGCCACAGATTGGCACTATTTCAATCTGCACATGCGTTCATATCAGATCTGAGGCTTTGATTAGTGCACCACAATTATAACCGTAACACCAAGAAAACAATGTATGCTTCCTCATTATAGTGACTTGGTATGTCAAGCATAAGGCAAGACATGAACTGAAGTCTGTGGTACAGTCTAATTACCTAGTTTGACTTTGCAGGGAAGAAAAAAAGCCCTAGAGAATATTTAAAAAGCCCACCTAAAATGATTCATGATTCATAAAACCCTACATACTAATTTTGAAGGCCCAAAGAGAGCCCAAATGAACTCTGTATAGGTTCATACCAGGAATACAATTATGGAAAGGGGTTAGTGACAGAATTCATAATGAAATAATACTAGTCCAGCAAAATTACACTCTGTTTTTTGATAATGCTATTGAACAGTTCATTACCAGCATGCACATTGCTCTTTTCTTTTCACTTAAGCTTTTTTATTTAGAATAAAGTTTGTATATTCTACAGATACAAAATATTTATCTGAATCTTTCTGCAGCTATCCATTCAACTGTGGCATTGCAGAACAAATCTGAAGCCTGTCTATCTGGAGTCAAACATTTTTATGCCCAGAACAAATGCCAGTCATTTTGCCATTGCCCCGTCCATGCTGGTGTAAACAATTGGTACGGACATGCAAAGGAATGACCCAAAGGATGGGCATAAATATCAGAATGCTTATTTGTAGGAAGTTATTGTTTCAGTTGATGCAAAAAGAACCCTTTATTGTTTCAAGCAGCTTTTAGCCTGAGAAAAAAAGTTGAACAAAATATGAATTCCATCCTTTTATTTGGCATTTTCATTACTCCCTGTCACAATGGTCTACATTTAATAAGTCCAGAAGTCCAGAATATTATTATTGTGCTTTGAGGCTTCATTAGTAGCTTTGTAATTAATTCCGTAAGCCTTCATTGTGACCATAATATGCCATTATTTGTCTCTAACACCCTGAGCATGTGCCTAGTAAAGCAACTAAATGGATGGAGGTGGCATTGAAAGCTCTTTGGATTTCCTCTGGTAAATCCAATTTTTTTGCATTGTGATGCTAATGGAAGTGGCAATGATGAATAAGGACACTAAAGGGGAACATTCTGTTGTAATTTTAATCAACAATAACCAGTGAAGCCCTTTTATTTTAACTCTCACTTGTGGCCTACCAGGTGTATGAGTAGTTCAGAGCTCTCAGAGCTGAAAAGAAAGCAGCATGGATGAGCCGACTCCTCAGCACTGAAATAGCTTACAACTCTGATGCATCAATTAATTAATTAATTTATTTATTTATTCGTTCATTCATTCATATTTACTCCTCTCACATTGTCATATTTCATATTTCAGGCACTGATTTTATGCAAAGACATCATGGTGTGATTTTGGATGTATCATCAACTCAAATCCCTAATTCCACTACAGCCAATTTGTCTGTCATTTTTGATGTCCTTTCTTTTGTCTGCATTGCCATGAAGTAAACATGGCAACATGACATACAACAAAGGCTTATAATCTATATTCAAATGAACAAGATGTGCCTGCGTGCATCTGCATGCTAATGTTTAGTAGATAACCTGTAAATAGCACTGCTAATTGTCTGTAACCTTGCACAAATTTGCATTTCTAAGAGTAGACCTGGGTCTTGATTTGTATGCATTGATCATTTGTGTTTAATAGAATGGCTTGTTGTGAATTTTGGCCACAGATGTGTTTATATGTGTGTGAATTAGTTGCTTTCAGCTTTTCTATAATAGAGGGTTTTTACTTCTAAAATGATTTACTTCAATGCAAGTGTATGCCACCTGCAGACAATTGCACAGATGGATGTACACAGGATTGTTTTGAAAAATGTATTTAGTGTGTATGCAGTGTGAATATCCACAACACTGCTGCTACCTATGGGGTTTCCTGAGTGGTTAGATAGGCATTAAACGCATTTCCTTGTGTATAATGCCTCATAGGGTATCATCAGGTAATAAAATAAATTTGCTAGAATATGTATATGAGAAAACCAACATAACTAAACAAGTCTAGTTTTCCAGACCTTCACTGACTACACATCACACACACACACACACACACACACACTTTGCAAAGCAGGACACACCAGATTAGTGATAACTGCAGTTTTTCTCATTACTACTAATGTCACAAGGAAACAAGATTACAAATCAGAAAGTTAGAAGGTTATCCTAAACACAAATAAACCCATTAGTTAATGCTAGTGAAAATGAACATTATTGGGTGTAATCCACTCTTATAAATCTTTATTTAATTTGTGACATAATTAATGGGAGAAATATGATCAACCATAATTCAGTGTTAAACACTTTGTTTGTACCACTAAATTAATCATGCTAGCTAGATACATAGCTAGTATCCAGCATGTGAGTTTCAGCAAAGGGGATCAGTAGCATTGTGCAATTAAAAAGGTCTGCTTATTTGCAAACAAATGCAGCAGATACATGTGTATCACGAAATGTCTCTGGTTTCACTCATTGCTTGCTAGTAGATGTTACCTACATTAAAATGACTTTTAATGTTACCTACATTAAAATGTGACTAGATAGCCACATAACAAGCTAAGAACAGCCAGTTTGTATTTACAAACTGTGCATTTCAACACTTCCTCAGCCAAGTCCACATAGCCACATCAAAGGAAAAAAATACCAAGCTTCTTTAGCTAACGTCAGTTACATACACATCATTCTACTCATTAACCAATGCTAGCTAGCCACATTAAAATTTGACTGAAAGATATCTAGATAAGCACAGAAAACACATTCACCTAACAACTGAGAACAGGCATATAGCTACAACAGCATATTTAAATATACAGCATATTTATGTATGATATATATGAATCAAATAAAATAGATGAACTAAAATGAACAAATAAAATAGATGAACTAAAAACAAGCACTACAAAATACTTAAAACTTCACAATAAGCTAAAAATAATTTAACTAGGAAATGAACATGCTGGGAGTATAAAATAGTAAATTAAGGATCAATAAAAGACACAAAGCAACTGACAGCATGGCACTAAGGACCATGACAGCAGAGAGAATTGAAAGCATGATCTTTAAAAGGACTCAAATGCCTGAGAAATTAAATAGGTTTTTAAATTTGACTTAAAAACATCTATTGTGGGGGATGATTTGATGAAAAACAGGAGAATGTTCCAAAGTTTTGGAGCAGCCGCCAAAAAGTCTGGCCATCTTTAGACCTCAACAAAGAACATGGAACAGCTAAAATAATCTGATTGGTAGATTGTAGGACTCGAAGGGTGGATTGGAGGCTGATAAGATCAGAGATATAGCTTGAGGCATGCTGTGTAGAGCTTTAAAAATGAACAGTAAAACCCTAAATTCCACTCTGTACCTGACTGTAATTCACTATACTTAGGAATATCTCGGTCATGCTTGTCCTGCCTGCAGCTTTTCCAGAATGCAGCTGTGAGGATCCTAACATGCACGAAAAAAAAGAGAGCAAGCATTACCCAAGTACTCACATCCCTGCACTGGTCAGGGTGAGAGGAAATGAAGGCATGAATGACCTTTTTGAGATCCTTTAATGACAGAATGTGTTTGAGTTTTTTTCTCACAAATTTGGTTTTCAATCTTAAGAGTGGCTTCGAAAATAACACTGACATTTTTGCATGACTGTGTAAATAAGATGATATTGGCTCCAGATCACTTGCTATATACAGATTAAAGATTCCCTAATATTCCCTATTTTTATCTTGGTTTAGTTATATTTTTTATAAGAAATATTTTTTACACCCATCACTTTGTGTCTTAAATAGAGATGAGCTTATAGAATCACTTTCTTCCAGATTAAGTTGGAGCTACAACTGTGTATCAACTGCATAACAATAATATGATATTTTATATCAAGCAGTAGCAATCAGGAGAACAAGTTAGGGCCCAAGACAGAGTCCTAAGGTATTCTATATGTAATAGATCCTGAAGCAGAATAAAAAAGTTTCTGTTTTCTAAATATGAGTCAAGCAACTTCAGCCTGGATACCAACACCACACTTCACATGATAGTTTGATTGACAGTGTCAAAGGCTGCGCTCAGTTGAAAAAGGGATTAAAACAGCACACTTTTCAGAGTCAACAGCTTGTAGTAAATCACTGGATACTCCAAGGAGGGCAGACACATAAGAACATATGAGTGCTCTAAAACTGGATTATAATAAAAAATATTCTGTGTGCTTATAAATTAATAAAGATGAGAAAACACAAATTTCTCCAAAATGTTTGATTAGAATGGTAACTTTAGATGGATCTAAAATTGTTAAGAACTGATGGGTCTAAGAAACCATGTGATAGACACATCCAGGGAGCAAGAGCTTGACTTTGATACCATTCAGATAGGTCATTGATATTGACCCACATAGATTCAGTAAAGCAGAACATGCACTTTATTCAGAAGAATAATGGGATGGAAGTAAAATATGTTCTTATGTTCTCAATTCTATCAATGATGAATCTCATAAAATCCTCACATATTTCAGCACATGCCTCAGGGCTGTAATGGCAATGTCCAGTATTGTACTCATTGGGCTAAATAGAGCTTTAGGAGTGTGAGAGGTTCTTTTTTTGTGATAATGCCAGCAAAGTATTTTGCTCTGGCACCCTTGACAGAATGCTGATAATTTGCTTGACATTGTCTCATAATTTGGATACATGAAGCTTGCCTTTTTTCCATTTTTATTCTGTCTTCCTGCATTCCTGGCCACAGGTATCACTGTTGAGACATGGCTGTTTTCTCTTTGGATTTTCCGCATTTTAAAGAAGCAACTTAATATTTAATGTTGGTGCATACAGAATTGAATAAAACAAGTAGCTCATCACTGTTCATGACTTGAGGGGCATTTGCAGTGGTGGAAACTAAAGGAAAAGTAGCAAATTCAGATGAAATCTGACTGCCTATGAGGCATTATAGTGTATGTGCAGTATGGGGACAGCTGGTGTTTAGGAGGTGGACATGGAAAGGTGACATTGAACATGAGAGGTCTGTAATCAGAGAAGCATGCATCTCCTACCTCTACATTGCCCACTGAACATGCCACAGTACATCCTCTCTACCTCCATTTAACTTGTTATAGTAATATTTTAAGCAAGGTCACACACCACTATGAAATGACAACATTAAATAGCCTGCCTCTTGACTGTGCAAGTACTCAGTTTAAGAAGAAACTTAGCAAATGAATGCAGATTGCCAGTTGTCATTGCATGCTTAGCTAGATTGAAATTTTGTCAACCAGACTTCTCGCACATATATGCACATGTGCATTTCAACAACAAAATCTGAAGTTGGTCAGCTAAGTGGTCCAGCAAAAAGTTAAGTGGTGGGGGGGTAGCATACACAGAGGCAGACTGAGAAGCAATATGTCCCTCAGGTCTTCCTCCCATAGACACTGAAACTCTTGTTAAGACATCTTTGCTGTAAGAGTGTTTTGCAAATCTTTCAAATGACTATAATCAAAAGGATTGAGTGAGGGAATAAAATAAAAATAAAATAAAACAATCTCCCCATAAACATTATTATTATAGCCACACACATACCTTTGCTGATGTGTTATTAACAAAGAAGGTATTTTTCATGTGAGTCTATTCTTAGTATTATACCTACATTATTTTTACATTACTTTTTATATAGATGGGTACTTAAATTAATCAGAGTCAAACGTATAAAAGAAAATGAATTTGTGAATTTAAAAGCAGTAAATTACAAGTAGGAAAATCATCTGTACCAGAAAGATAGTAGCTGGGTGCACTCATGTAATCTAGATGATATGCTTGTGATTTTTACGTGTACATGAAGTTTTTCAGATAGCAATTTTTTTAGTTCAGCTGCTGTCCTTTAACAGAGCTCTCAGGTTAATGGGAAGTATGGTGTAGAAGGAAAGGTGGACATTTCTCTTCAGTCAAGCTACCTGGTCAGGAATAAGTTTACTAAAAGCAAACACTGGCATGCTACCAGACACAAAATCTTTGTAAGATGAAAGCACTTTGAAGTCCCTTTTTAATGGTTAAGATCATGCTTTTGGAAGACTAAGCTTGAGCTCAGGTTTGACAGGGTGTGACATTTATTGTTAGAACATGCAAGCTCTTGTAAACTACTTGTCTTTCTTCCCCCAAGCATAGCACTGGTAGACCAGACATGGGTTAGTCTGCACTTCTCAAATAAGGCCATCTGGACAGACTGTTATATATATATATATATATATATATATATATATATATATATATATATATATATATATATATATATATATATATCTTACAGAAGCTGGAGAGCACTGGGTGTAGTTTTCTCCTGCCATATTGAGCATTCATATGGATAGTGTTACAGTATGGATATATCAGTCATATGCATAATTCTACCTCCCAAACTCAGCACTTTAAAAGGTGCTGAAATAGTTTTTGGAGCTTTTCATTGGCTATATTAATTATACAGAGGTTGAGTCACAGTGGATGCTCTATTCTCAGACCCTGCACTTCCCCAGTGGTTGTGGCTGCTCCATCTGCCTGCTGGCTAGATTGCATCAGCGGCAGAGATTCAGCTCCTTTCTCCATGATGACTTATAAATTCACTGCTGAGTACTCCAGTCCTGCAGGGTTGAACCTCACGGGCCACCACGAAATAACACTCAGTAAAGCCTGATAAGGGGAAAACTGCAAGGAAATATGTGAATGTGTGAAATACGCAGGCACATGCACATGAGTACGTGAAAGAGAGGCTGTGTGTGTGTGTGTGTGTGTGTGTGTGTGTGTGTGTGTGTGTGTGTCTGTATGAAAGAGAGAGAGAGCGATAGCAAGTCACAGATTTCTTATGCTTTTGCATAAGAAAAAAAACCCTTCACAATAAATTAGAAAGGCAATGAGAGCAATGACAGATGCAGAGACGTAGGAGAAGGGCTAGGTGAGGGATGAAACCCCAGTGGAGGAGCGCAAGGAGAGGTACAGCTGGCGGGCTGCGGGAGAAGAGGTGGGTGAGTGCTGCTGTGCTCAGCGAAACGCCTCTGCTGCTGCCTGTATGCTGATGGTGAAGGTTAGGCAGATGCTCTGAGACAGGGAGAGGGAAGACATGCGGGGTAAATGCAGTAACACTGCCTGCTGACCGGCCTTTCTTTTCATCACAATGGCTTTTGAAGTGTGGAACATGGAGTACTATATGTGACAGATGTCAAAATGCCTCTGAACAGAGGAGAGGAAGCACATTTAAAACATGCAAAAAGAAGGGCTATATCTGAGAAATTGTTCGAGTGGTCACAGAGTAGGTTAAACTGTAGCAAGCACAATAGCTGACCTTTGTCATGAATAAAACCAATTTGTTGGCGTTTACATAGTCAAAATCCTTTGTGTGAACTAATATATACCTCTATTAACTCACGCTTGCATGTGACTACTAAGTAATTAACACTACTAAGTAAGCAGAGCTTTAACTGAAACAGTGGCCTGATGTTCTAACTTTTCAGAGTCTTAGGATAAGTCAGACTCTACTGACTATACTTCTTTATTTCGTAGAGCAGCATGCTTCAAAGTGCATAATTGATGTTTGACATATTCAACCAATTTTGGGGGGCAGGGGGGGCACTACTGACACCAGATATTTGTCTATATATTGGCATATTTTTGTTTCCTGAATAAGGAGCCGAGAAGGTGCCCTTGTCCCATTCAATAGACTAGAACCAGCGGCAGCATATAAGATGCAGAATGACTGTAATAATCAAGGATGACCACAGCTATGACCTCCCTCTCCATCCTGGCACAGGGCTTTTCCTCCCACAGTAGTCCCAGTCAGGTCTAATCATAATGCCAGAGACTGTTCAATTAAATAAGTGCTATTGAATGTGTTATTTGAATTAAATAAGTGTTATCATCAGTGTTACTGAAAGGCCAGTCCATAAGGGCTTCTGCAGAGCAGATGCAAGAATAAGATGGGAAATGGTGGTGTGGTGTGTGTGTTTGTGTGTGTGTGTGTGCATATGTGTACATGTGTGTTCCAATTTCACAGGTTTTATAATATGCTGACATAATTAGATGCCATTAATCACATATATTTGTTAAGTAAAGCAAATTTTAACATTTCCTGGGATTTCAATTCTGTCTGTATTCCTGATGAGTATGAGGGGGGACTGGCATTATGTGGCTACATCTGTGCATTATGCTCAGTCAATGCTCTCAGTTTGGTAATTTATCAGCCAGTCCATCCAGCTGTCAGTCACTCACACAGACACTCAATTAGTCAATAAATCAGCACCTGCATCAGGAGATCCTCACTTCACTAACATGAACTGGAAGTAAGTGCTATGATATGGCTACAGCCATTATCATTTTTCCTAGAGTTGTTGATGTAAAAATTATGTTGATGTGGAAATTTAAGTTTGTAATATGCATTTTCCTGTTTAATAAAGATGATATATTAAAGCTGAAATGCCATGACAAAATTTCTTCTACAGTACTTGATTAGAACATTCTGTTTTATATGATTATGAACATTACAACAGCCACTTAAGTTTGTGAGAAGGGTGGACGGACAGTGGGATAGAGACGAGACTAACAGTAGCAGAACCTATCAGTACCTAGCAGAAAGGAAAGCTGTTTCAGTTAGCACAGTGAATATGTACTTGTTTCATGTCTCTCTCTCTCTCTGTCCTTTTATGATTATGAGAAAGGAATGTTGGTGGGTACACTCTCCAACCAGAGTTCTCTCATATAAAAGGCTGCCTAAATATATGTATGCATGGGTGAATAAAGGGAGTTACCTACATACAGGCACTGGACAAACCTGAGAAACTGTACTGCGGTAGACTGGATTATTTCTATTGTCAGTGGCGACACACCATTATGACATTGAAGCTGTTAAAATGCCCCCAATTAGTACAGGTCACACATAAAAGCACTTATTTTCACCTTTATCTGTGGCCTTCATCCTTTAAAAGTTTTTAAATTTATTTCATCTCTCTCTTCATGGATGTCTGCCCATCCTCTGAAACTGATCCTCAGCAAGACACGGCTATTACATTTCCCAGTGATTCCTCCCTGTCACAACTCACTTATCACGCTGACTGAAAATGCAAGAAAAGAACCAGATATCAATGTCCGCCCATTTTACCAACATGGCCACATGGCCGAGACTTGTAGGTCACTCTTTTATAATAACATCAGGACAATTTCTTTCAAGAGATGATATTCAGTTGTCCAGTGTCTTTTTATCTCAAGACTGGATTACTGCAACTCACTCTTGGTAGGCCTTCCTGCACAAGCCACTAGACCCTTGCAGTTTATACAGAATGCAGCTACATGACTTGTTCAGCCGTCCCAAGTTCACACACATCATTCCACTGGCTGAGTTCCCTCCACTGGCTTCCTGAAGCAGCTTAAGGTAGTAGCCTGATGTAGTAGCCTGATGCTTGCCTACAAAAGTCTTCTTGCTCCCATCTACTAGTACTTGTCTCAACCCGCACCATATCTTGCACCCGTCATGCCTCCACCGATACCCATTAAGAGACAGGAAAGACATGCCTCAAGACTCTTTTCTGTACTAGCACTTACATTGTGGAATGAACTCCCACTACCTGTCTGTACATCAGAGTATCTTGCTCTCTTCAAACTTAGACTCAAGACACATGTTTTCAAGCAACACTTAATCGTCCTTAGTCTCTTCAGTGCATTTGAATAATCACCACTTCTTCATTTACTTCTCTACTAAAAACAATTTTTTTTTGTATGTTTTGCCTCTGACAGGTAAATGTAAATGTATTTCCTGCACTGATTCACTACATCACCTATGCCACAGATATAATGTATTTAAACAAGTCACTACTCCAGTGCAGCTCCCATAAGCCTCCTGCTACAACTGATAGCTGAGGTGGAAGAGCAGGGCAGTGTTAATTAGGCCTTTTTAAACATATGTTCTTTATAATTCTGAGGCAAGATCACTCTAAAATTTGACACTAAAAACATTAGACATTGCTGTTTAAATGGTGTTTAACTTTAGTTCATGCAGTGCTGTTTAAACAGCTTAAGTGTTTAAAGTAATATCGATTTAATATTGAGAGGTTTTTTTGTTACAATATGTAACAAATTAGCACATTGCTATTAGGCAAATATTATTATGAGGTTACAGAATGAAAAATATGCATTGAGAATACTACCTGAACCCTGAACGAACCAGATGAACAAATACAATGTTAAAAGATTGACTGACTGATTTAGCAGATTGATAAAAGCCGATGCTTTTATCCAAAGAAACTTACAATTATGACTGACTACAGCTTGAGCAACTGAGAGTTAATGGCCTTCATCAGGGAACCAAAACTGACAACCTGGTGGTGGTAGGGCTTGAACTGGAAACCTTCTGATTATTAGACAAGCACCTTAACTACTGAGCTACCACTGCCTCTATTGATTGATTGAATGCTGTTATTGTCTAAATGTAGTTTGCCTATTTCTGAAGCATCAAAAGTGTTCATTTAGTAGAAGCATTCACCACTGATGAAACAATAATTTCATAGATGCGATACCAGAGTTAGGGAATCTTACAGAGCAAGACCTTACCAACTAGGCTTTGGCATTTAATTTCTTGCTATCCCTGCTATCCATTTTGACAAGGACCAATAGAAAGACACCAAAACTACTTAGAAATAAATCTTGTAGGTCCACTTGCAGATGTTAATATTTGTTCGTTTGTTTGCTTTCTTCTAACAAGCTTCAGTTTTCTGCATTACAAGGTTTCCTTATGAAAAAAACTGTTTACTGTATTTGTGAATATATTTTGCAAAGAAAATATTTAGACCAATCTTAAATATATACTATGTACGATTTAATAAACAAACACAAAAACATAAAACACAAGATACAACAATTTGAGTACTACACTTTTCACTCACTTTAAAGAAGGTCATTGTTGCCCCATCCTCCACCACGCCATACTCAATCTTGGTTTGCTTTGCCAGGTCATCGGCTGAATCAATGGGAGATTCCATCCTCTCCACGGTGAGGAAGGCGGCCAGGTTGGCCGTGTAAGAGGAGATGATGATGAGGGTGAAGAACCACCAGATGCCTCCTACTATCCTGGTGGAAAGGGCTTTGGGCATGAGCTCAGATCCTAACGAAGAGGAGTAGAGAGCGAGGTCAGAGGAAACAAGCAGTCATTGCTGGAGTGGGTTTGCACCTTGTGAACCAGGCCTGTCCTGGTCTGAGCACAACACTGCCAAGCAGAGCAGAGTTGCAGGGCAAGGATGAGGCTGCCAGTGCACAGAGCACCAAGGCCTGGGAGAAACAACCATTCTAACTGTGTACTAGGTCTGCACTGATCACACCCTGACACTAACAGACATAAGAAGGAAAGCTCATTCGTGTTTATCTAGCATGCAATCTGCATTCCACTATGTTGTATGGTAGCAAATAGTGACTAGCTGCTTTATGTCAAAGTTTAAACAGCAAAGGGTCTTTTCACTATTTGACATTTCCTAAGAGACAAGTCACACCTTAAAAGAAACTGGCATTGCCCATTATTGTCCTTGAAATTTCATGCAGAACAGTGAGGATATGTCAGAGGAGGGGTGGGTTAATAGGTGACGAGAAACGCATGTGCTAGCTGGAGAGGGGCTGGGGAGGCACACGGAGGGAGGTTAAGTGGCGCTTCTTCTCAAGCATTAAGAAGCAATTGCAAGCTTTGATCTTGCACATTCAGTCAACTGAAATTGGCGATGGGCTGGGGAAAGATATGCTTCCTATGAATCATAAGAGAGCTTTGAATGAAATTAAATCAGGCCTTTGACGAATGGTTCCACTCTCACTTTCTAAAAGTCTGCCTAGCGACCCATCACTCAAGCCCAGATTTTGGACATGACAGCCAACTCCAGATCCCTGCCTAGACAGCTGATAAAAATGGGAAAAAGAGTTTGATCACTCTCTTGTACTACCAGTCCAGTGCACAGTTAGACATGATTCAGCAAACCATATCATCACTTCCACTCCGCAACCCACACTACTCATTGGCAAAACGTCTCAGACAAACACTCATATGAAAGGAACGGACACCAGATACACAGAGTAAATAAAAGGCCAACAAGCCAGAGCATAGACAAAGCATAGAATCTGTAGCATTTCTTTTTGTGCTTACCCTCACTGGACCTTATGGACCAGTCTGATCCTACAAGGTCACAGTCGTGGCCTGACCTAACCAAGCCTGGTTGGGGCTGACTGTCATGTACCCAAGGTAACGTCATGTCCAAACACCACATCCCACAGTTTTCTGGGGGCTGTCAAGCCACAAACAGGGGAGCCTCTCTACAGTGTAGTGCTACTTACTCAGCAAACAGGCACAAAGTGTGAAGCCTGTCCCATATTCATCAGCCTGACACCACATCTTCTGAAGCAGTACACACACACCAATCCTGAAACCCACACTCAGGAAGTGTAGCATGAGAAATGCTCTCATTATCACCCAATACTCTCAAAGATACCTACAGAAACACACCTTGATGAACTATGGTAAAGTATTACAAGGTACAACACAGAAACAGAATTTTCATTTATATAGTGTTCATAGTTCATAAGCTCTAAATTCAGGACAATACATCCTAAGAAAAATATAATTTTGTGAGATATCATAATCTTCATGAAACATTTCTGCTCCTGTTTGTAAATTTTTTGTTGCTACACAATCAACACATGCACATGCCGCCTGCTTAATCCATAAAAATGATCACTGGTTTCTACAGAACTGCTACCTCATAGTATTGTGAAAATTATCACAGTGTAGCCTATGTCTTCAATCTCATGGTCTCAGAACACTGACATCCAGTAGATGTGGCATCAGGCTTTAGAAGGAATCCAACTACAGACAGGGTCAGGCTACAATACAACACCCTGTGTCTGTCTCTTACTACGCCTCTGTCTCTCTGATATATGCTATAGCACTACGATTAGACTTACCTGCTCAGGACCATGACAGATGGCAATAGTGATAATGAGGGAAGAGCATGCATGATTAGTTGCACCTAGCTCCTCTATCCACATTCACCAACCATCACACTCCATTCACTTCTTACATCTCACAAACCTATCCATCCAGACCATAGACCAGCAATCAGACTGCATCTAGCTACATGCACAGAGGCACCCATGCATGGTTGTGGGCCTGATAAGAGCAATTTGTTCCCCCAGCAAAAGAGTGGGACATGTGCAAAGGGTGGGCAGGCAGAGGCGTCTACCTTGCTGCATGAGAGCTCCAACTCCGAACCAGAAACTATTTAGCAGCGTGAAATTGTTTTCCACCACGTCCGAGTCAGGATTGCATGGGTGGGGATTATACCATTCGTAGGGACTAAACCTGTGGTGATCAAAACAGAACACACATGTTTAGTACAGATAAAGTAACAAGAAAGGCAGATCCACCTAAACAGATATAAAGAGAGACAGATTAACAGCAATGGTTATGTGACGTGCATTTTAAAAAATGCTTTGTATCTAGTGCTATTAATCTGTTCAGAGTTTTGATGGTTTAAATGTTAGAGATATGATTGGTAAATTAATCTGAGGGACTTTAGTGTAGGTTAGAGCCATTTTAATCAGACAGTCCCATGCTGCAAAGCTCCTACTATAATGTAAAACCTGATATAAGCAGCCCTTTTACTCAGACTGTAATTCCTTCCTCTCCATTTCCTATAGAACTGTGCATGTTGACACATTCACATCAAAGGCAACTGACCCTGTAATTTAATCGATGAAATCTGAATCACTCCATGCCCAGAAAAAAATCTAATAATCCAGATCTTACAAGCTTATTAAAATGTGGCAAACAAGTCTGTCCCATCATCTTCCCACACCACGTCGTTTCTCTCTGCATTTTACTCGAGAAAAAAGATTCCCCATTTATTCATGTTAAACAAAAGTGACATTGCATTAGGACAGATTGATTGGACTACAATTAAGCATCATGACCTGATTTGGTTTGTGCTAGTGTAGTAGAATTAAGAAGAATCTCAAATTCTGACAGTGAGACAAGAGTAAGTAATCAAACATTAAAGAGTATGGAACCCGAGAGCATATTTAACTCCAATGTAATTTTTTCTGCAATGAAGAAAGAAAATGGGAATGCAAATATTTGGATAAAGTCAAGGTAAAAAATTCTATATAGCAGTCCTGACAAGGACAGTCTCGCTCAAGGCCACTGAAGCAGCTGCAGTTTATCTAACTAAACATTATTGCCACTGCTCAGTGCCCTTAAACTATACTAGCTGCAGTTACTGGCCAATAAAACCAGATTAATACAAGCCCTTTTTCTTCTCATTTGACAAGCTACATGACTATCATTTGCGAGTTTCTCAAGGACCCTTGAGCGTCGTTGAATCCTGTGCTTAAAAGAATCCTTGATCTTAAATCAATCTGTCTACTCTGTCAATTTGTGGCAGATTTGCTTGCTTGTCAATTTGCAATCTCAAATTGAGTTCATGCGAATCGTGACCTTGCTGAGATGCACAGGACTGTTGGTCCAGACTCCTCACTCAAGGGTCTCATGGTAGATTCCTCTGATTATGTACCAAAAAGCCAATTACCATCCGTGGCGCACGTGGATGAGCATGGCTATCATCTGCACCACGGAGTGAAGACGCAGTACCAGAGGAATTCCAAAGCAGTCTGAGAGAGGCGCGCTGTAGCCAGGCTGCAATGGGGAGCAGCTATTTATCCAATTACCATGACCTTCTGTTATCTCAGGGCATCTGAGCCACCAAAGAAAAAACTTTGAGCAAGGTCAACGTGGACAGATAAGCCACGAATAAGGAGACATGTGCGTGGGCAGGCGGCAACAACACTGGACATTTTTTATCAGCCTGCGAGAACCAGCCTGCTAAAAAAATTATTGATCACAACTGATTATTACCATATCGGATCAGGGGGAGTGACAGAAGGCTCAGTCATATAAAACAAAAACAAAAAAAAAACATATTCTGCATATTAAAACAGTGTTGCAGCGCTTGCATTCAGTCCCATGCCCACTCAATTCAAGGAAGCAAGGTGATCCTAATTGATATTACACTATTTCACTACATGATAGAAAAGTCATTCATCTCTGCTCTATATAGTGCACAATACTGTATTTCAATTAGTGAGCTTAATTGGATTCTGCCTAAATGCTTCCACAAATCATAGGTAGGGCTGCCCCTTGTTATGGACCTTGTCTCCTCTTCCATTTTCTGATCTCTATTTAAAGTCTCCCGATGCTTGGTTTGGTGCACTGTTAAATCCCCTTTTACTGCAGCCCATTTTATGGCATATTCCACCTGGACATGAAGGAGATCAGATAAGGACTTGCAGCACCTTGCCTGAGGGCATTACTCTTCCAACAAATAACTACAGCTTTTGTTTCTTATGCTTGAGGTGTGCACACTGCAGCAACCATAATAGCACATTAAAAGCATCTGAGAAGGTATTCTAATGAAACTGTTTGGCATGCATGACCGATGTGCACTGATGAGTCGACAGCACTCTTGCTAGCTCAGGCCATGTCTGCTATATCCAGCTGAGTCTCTGGATCCTCTGTGCTGCTCGGTATATCATTTAGCTTGCCTTTGATGAGAATGTGGCATGGCTATGCATTGTTTCTTAGGGGGACCATGCAGGAGTGCGAGTCATTTCAGGAATGTGCAGTGTCGTTGGTGCTTGATGGCAGACACAAATGGCTAGTGTCTTTGATGCTTGATGATAGCCACAGTCTAATAATCATTTGGGTTACAGTTATATATGCCAATGTGCCAAAGAACTGGTAAAGGGGGCTGTTCAAACTCATGTTATACTCCCCTCAACTGATTCATCTCCTATGTCACAGAAAGGAGGAAAAGTAGAGGGAGACTTTGTGAGCAGAACAAAGCAACAATAACAGCAACAACAAAAACAATTGGTGATATGAAAAAAGATTTCTGAGAATGCAGATATTTCATTTTCATATTGTACCCAGAAGGAAATGTTCTAAATACTGCATGGCGAAGCCGTAGAAGACACCAGCTAGCCCCCACTATGTCATTTTGTGCGCTCTCTCTCTCCTGTCTCTCTCCATAGCACACACTTACATACCAACTCTCTCTCTCACACCACACATATACCACATACATATGTAACTCATACACACTAAGCAATAATACATGCACACATAAATAAATGTGTACAAACAGACACATATATAGTAAATCCACACTGTGTGCTGCTCTTGTGTTAGGGTTTTGAGGGGAATGTCAAAATCTGTGTGGCTACAGCAACATGCCACTGTGTGTGCCCTAACTTCGCCTTTCTCTCAAAGGACTGCAAAGTGAAACAAACAACATAAAAGGATTCTTTCACTTACCCAGCATAAACTTAAAGCAGTTATGGTGATAGGTGCATATTCTGAACCAACTTAGATGGCAGTTGTAGCTTGTTATTCTCTCATGTGATCATATTGCCAGTAACATTTAAAAACGTACGTTTATTAACCATAAAACTCTTGGGCTAACAGAGCATGGCTAAGCTGTCCCAAAAGTTTTAGAGTTAACTCAAGGGCTTTGCTTTGGAGGTTTCTCCACCGTGCTTCAAATGGTGAGCAAATCTACAAATAGCAAGTAACACCGTTCTTGGTTTGTAGATAGGTGCTATACAATGAATTCATTTAATTACATAAGCTTGCAATAGACCAGTTATTTCCAGTTTATCAAAAAAGATAAGTTCCTTTCATCTTCATCTGTGGGGTACTCACAATAAATGTAATAATGCATTGCATATAAGAGATATGATTTGAAGAACAACCTGAAGTGCCACAACTGAAAATTTGTATTCTGTTTACAGCCAATGATAACACACAAAACCAGTATGTTATATTTCTATCACATTAAATATGATATTGATATATGGCCCTATTGTTTAGTAAATTTCAATCAGACACTGTTTTTGAGGAATATAGGGGCTGGTTTCCTAGACATGTAGTAACGCTAGTTTTGAACTAATTTGCAATTTTAGTGGTGATTCACCACTGAAAGTAACTTTTGGTCTAGGTCTGGGACTAATCGTAGTCTGTGAAACTGGGCCTATAAGTTACTTTATACTTCCCTCAGCAGCTATCCAAGTCCATAAAGGGAAATCTGTGTCCCAGCAAAGGTTTGGTGTTTGAGAAGAAGTTGTCTCTTATTATAGTTTAGTGTAAGAAAGAGGAGTCTCAATGTAGTAATAATCTGGATTTAGGACCATGTTAAAATAGCTCTTGGGCCACATTAGCATCAGCAGTGCTTCTCTCAACCAAGCCAATGTCCCCTTAATTCAACTCAAATGCTAGCAATCGCCTCTTCTTTTAAATTCAACTGTACAAACATTCCCAGAAGGATTAGAACACAGAAACATGAGTGAACAGTGTTGACTTGAAATGCATGTGTTTCAGTATTCATGGGGAACGTTGCCAAGGACATTTGAAGCAGGGTGTGAAAATGTCCAAACAAAAAAGCGAATACAAACTAGAGACACCAGGGATGACGAGGGATGAGGGGGAAGTTGTCGCTCACACCAGGAAAAGCCAACCACTCTCACTCACACCTACACTCCCATACCGGCATTCTCTCGTGCGCGCTCTCTCGCTCTGCCTCTCACATGGTGTCTGGAAACGGCTGATTTCACACGTGCACTGGCGAGCGACTGAGCTGTTGAGGCAGTAGCTCGCTTGGGTGAGGAGGAAGTGCTTAGCATCGCTCGTCTCCACCACCACCGCATCTGAGAAGGACTTGGCTCGCTCGCCCTTTCTCTCAGCCCGGGTCAAATGTCTCATCCCTCCCTTTGTGTCCTGTTCACAACAGAGCTATTCCTCCCTCTGGTGATCTGGCTGGGGAAGAGCCCCCAAGGACCTGCTCTTATCAGGCGCCTTCATGTGAACATTGTATGCCATTTTAGCATTTGAGCATTTTGGTCTTTCCCCACTCTCAGTCAAGGGCACTAAATCTAAAGTGAGCAGAGATGTGAGCTTCAAATGTCATAGCAGCATATGGAGGACAGATGCTTTTAGACACTGATTATACTGTTAATGGAAAGAGGTTAAGATGTTGGGTTATGTCTGCATGTGTAGCTGAGGTCGGCAGATCTGGCATGTTACCTGGCTATGACAAACAGCACACAACTGACACCCAAGTAAGCCAGCAGAATATACATCCAGATGTCGGGGGAGAGAGGGTTGAGGAAGGAGAACACCCCTGGGTTGGTGCCGTTGGGCTTGCGGTACAGAATACTTATCCCCAGTGTCATGAAGGGCTTGGAGAAGTCGATGACCTTCTCGCGCACGTAGGTGATGGCCAGGGGAGCCACTGCAAGATCAGCTTTCTGTCAATAAAAAATGCAATGGGAGAGGGATGGGCAGGTTGTCAAGAGCAGCAGCAGCGTATAGAGGCAATCAAATTAAGAAAACAGGACCTTCACACACCACTGACTGGCCACCAGCACTTAAGTCTAAATTTAAAGTCTCCCCTCCCCCATCTTTCCTTTCCCACGCTTTCCCTCCAAGAGCTTGATTTACCTGCTACCAGCTCAGCAGTTAGCAAAGTGTTTACTGGTGCAGGGCTTCTAATGACTAAGAACCAGTTTCTGCTGTGTTTGATCTATGGCATTCAACACACCATGGGATTCAACATCAGGTTGTTTTGAATGGTAGAGAGTTGAACAGTTGCTATTTCATACATGATAAAAGAATAATAAAGGCCATAAAGATATTATATGAAATCATGAACATCAGAGTGCCCTTAAACACATGGGGGTTCATGCCTGAATAATCTAAACACTGCAAGTTATACTAAAATGTTTTATGTCAATACAAAAAGCAGAGAACCGAGAAGAAATATTTGCCTTGTGACTTCTTTAAATTAAAGCTGTCTATCTTGTCATATTATCCATTTATTATTTATTTCAAACCAGAAAAGCAATAAACTAAAAAAAAAAAAAAAAAACAAGTTTGAGACCTTGATATCCATATCAGTTAGGTCAGATTAATTCATTTGCAGTCCTTCACTGCCCATTAATGTGAGATACCAAAAGCAAGGTCACTTTCACCATTCCTCAAATAAATGTTTTTCAACCCTGTTCTGCTGTTCTGAGCATAATGAGGCTGCCATCCATCACACTAATCTGAATGAGTTCACGTATCCACATCACAACACCACTGCAACTAGTTTAGTACCACAAAATGATATTTAATATTTATGCTGTTCAATTGACCATTTACATAAATTTAATCAAAATAAAGGTTTGTGTGTGGAATTATTCAATTGTCTTGTAATTATTCTCAGAGGGGGTAATTTAATGCAGAGTGTGAACAGATGCTGTATTGCTACCTGTTACATTTTTTTTCATTTTCCAACCCTTTGATGGGATATTTTTACCCTCACTTCAAGGCATTCTTTGCTCCTGTGCAAACTGCAGACTCCAGACCATTCTGCAAGCTTGTCCAGGCCAATTATAATCTGTCCCACACTCATCTGGGGGGGATGTATGCAGGCCGAGTGACTGCTGCAGTGGTGTGCTCTTCTCCCCCGTGCCCCACACTGCTTTGAGTCTAATCGCACACAATAACTGCATGATCAATAGAGGTGGTGTCTAAAAGGCATGTCTGAGATGTTGTGGGAACAGCCAATGGGATAGTGTGCACCGGTAATGGGGTCAGCTATCGTATATTGAGTGTGTGAAGACTGTTATTTTTCTGCCCATGTGGAGCTCATTTCTATCTGGCTCTTATTTTTCCAGGCTTAACAAGGGTAGCTTGGGTAGTATGTGTGTGCGAGAGAGATTTGGGGAGTGTTTAATAAGCTCTATGGGGGAAATTTCATGCCAGAAGCTTTATACCGTATCCAGTCTGCAGTCACTACTGGAGTTACTAAAATTATTATGTCCTTGGTTCTATTCTTTGTGTTACACATGTACACACAGGCATTCACACTCACAGAAAGCCAGATTCACACACATTTACACATTATAATCTTGTACAAAGGATAAATGTAAATATAGTGGCTTTCCTGCATGGCTTAGGAAGTCTAATGATGTGAGAGAAGGTGTGTGTTAACAGAAGGATGGATCTTACATGGTCCATGAGCTCGCGAACCAGACCATTCCACTGGCCTGTGCTCTCCTCCTGCGCGCCATACTTGCCATCTTCAACCAGCCGCACCTCATAGACAAAGCCCAGGATGTTGGCCAGCTCACGCAGCAGGTCAATACAGTAGCCCTCGAAGCGGTCGTTGCCATGCAGGGGCTTGTCTGACTTCTTGAACATCACATAAGGCTCCTCCTGCAGGGAAAGGGAGGGAGGGATGGAGGGAGGATCATCTCTGAGCAGGGAGACTGAGGTGAGACTCACTAGGCTACGAGATCTCTGGGACAGGGGGGAGGGAAACCCAACTGCTGTTTAGAGGACTAAGACACACACACACACACAGAAGCACACACTCTCTCCATGGTGGACAAGGCAAGGCAGGGGAGACTGATGCATGGCCATAATAAGAGATAATCCTCCCTATCTGCTCTGCGCCTCGCTCAGCCAGGGCTAAGGAGCACCACTTCAGGCTGCTCTGCTCACTGCCAGCAGATGCTTCTGAAATAAGATAAGATGTGCTGATAAAGGGTGAGCAGCACAGGATACAGCTGACTCACTTTGTTAGGAACTAGCACCTGGGGAGATTACAAATATATACACACTCTTTCTCCCCCTCCTTCTCTCTCTCTGTCGCTCTCTCTGAATAAGACAAACAGTGAACATATTAATAAGCAGGTGTTGTGTGCCTCTTAAATCTAATTACTGGAAAAACCAATTGTTTTCAAGACTAGCCTTTTAAACATTATCAGCAGTGTGAGCTGAGGAGGGGGACTGCAGAAATCATACTGATGCCTTTGATGTATTAGACAGTTCCCAGTGAGAGTACAAGCTTTTAGGTTACACTATCAGAGGTTGGTGCATTGCACTTTAGGGATCCACATTGTGCTAGTGGAACATATCCAAAGAGAGATAAGCATTCATCCACCCCCACCCCACCCTGCTCCTGAATATTCATAAACAAAATGAACCAATGAGGGACTGCCATTTCACAGCAGATCTACACCCTCAATTAATTTCATATGTGAACTTACAACCCCTTGCTCTTTATCTTATTATTCTTGTGCAGTAAGACATTTTTTTTCTCTGATACCATCAATTCTTTAGGTTGTTGAACAAGATAATTGATCACATATTTTCCATTAATTTTTTAAAATATCTGAGTTGTTTTTTCTATGGCATTCCCTCTCGCAAACACACATTCAGGAATTTCTTTCATGACATACTGTAGTTAACATAAACTAACATCTGGCTTCATTTTACTACTCACTGGATGTTTCCTGAGAAGTTTAGACAACTGACTGTGCCATGTGTCTCACGTACATGTAGGATGAAATCTTTACATTAGCCAGTTCTCAATGGCTATAAATGAAGCATTTTGCATATATATTCAGAATGCCTATCAGCAAACTATACCAGTTTCAGAAAATTACTTTTTGTGTTTGCTAAGACGCTGGCACATTGTATAATGTCTACTTTGATTCAGTGGCACTGCTTAAAGGTAAGCCGAAAGGTAGCCGTAATATTTTTTTTTAAGTAGACTTCAGTCTCAACAGTACTTAGATGAGCAGAATCAGAGATGCAGGGATGCCTGAATCCAGGCTGTGTTATGCACAGTTTATGTCTTGGATTTCAGAGGAAATACAATTGGCTTTCTTGGAACAGCTCTATGGTAATAATAATTCATGAGGTGATGTACAGGTTCATGATGTACTGGGTCAGAAAGGTGTTTACATGGGGCAGGTAGCTAGCATTCTCTCTCAAGAACACAGAGATACTAAATAACAGAGTGTGTTTCGAAAGTGTTCTGCAGCAGACTCCCACAGTCAAAGTGTAAGCAGAATTTGGCATCCTGAATGGTTACTACTGTACTTTGCAGTTCTTATTAATTATAGTGGTACATTCCACACATTTTAATTTCAGACTTCAGAACCTGCATTTAAAATTAACTAAAACTATAGTAAAAATAATAAGCTAAAACAAAAAAGGCATTAATATTATCCAGGAATTATATATTGCATAATTATAACACAGCTTCAATGTATGATTCGTGGCAAAGGTATGAAATACTGAAACTCCACTGGTGAATATAAGGCATTTTGCTATTTTTCTGTGAACTGGATGAAGTATAACTTCACTGTGCACTGCATCTCAGGAAGTCCTGTTTGCACATGTGTGCATCACCATGGTAACACGGGTGCTGCCGCTCGTGTGCGCATCTCTCGTGGCTGAGTGAGGTGTAGCAGCAATAACTTGCTGTGGTCAAAGGTTTTTATATCCACACATCGTATTGTGACTCTTGTCTGGTGCTGAATAGTGGAATCAGTGCATGCTGGGAGGCTGTGCTGTCCTTCTCTCTACAGTACATACAGAATGCTGGAGAGGCAAGGCTCAATGGCTGTCTCCTATTCATAATTTCAATTGCAGCAGCTGAAAGGAGTCAAATTCAGAGGGCTTACCTGCCAGCAAAATAGACAGAGTAATGGGGGAAACATTCTTATTCATAGCATTCAAGAGGCCAAGCAATGTTAGGACATGGAGGACACTTCACCAGGCAGTTCAAGAAAGCACTGAAAATATCAGTATAGTCTGTATCCTGATCACTTCATGAATAGCTCAATTCATTTGCAGAGAATTTTGAACTCATGACAGGGAGCATATCATTTACTTCCTTTCTCACTTCTGCTCTTATACTTTGCTCTATCCAAACACATGCTGCATGCATACTATATTTATTGGCTTGAACATGAACATTTAACTTTTCTTTGATATACCTAGCAAGGCTTTGTATTGGAAGTATACTACCAAAAATGAAAGGACAGGAAATCAAATATATATTTAGGTTTTCGCAAAAACCCTTGACAAATCTTTCAATACACAGAATGCATGGTCGCAGGGGATTCAATAAGTTGATATTTCTTACCTTGGAATATGACCATAGACACTTTTCTTAACTTTGCATATGATAGTTGTAGTAAAGAAGTCCTGAGACAGGAGAATGTCTATGCCCTCACCTCTCTGACATCTGGAACATACCATACCTACATGCCACTGCAATGGAATCACGCATGTATCCTGCCCTGAGAGCACGCAGATCTGAAGCAAGCTCGCTCGATGAACACTGAACACAATGCTGTGTTTGTCAGCCCATTAACTTCTTGTAACCTCTCACCTATTGTCTGCTCTGAAAGACAGTAATTATCATAAACAGCCATGAGGCTTATTAACACATCAAACCTGTTTATTACTAATGAGCATCACCTGAGCCAGGCCCGGCAATGGCTGTGGATCACCTCCTCAGGAAAATGAAAAGCACAACTGTTTATTCTATGTTGATAATCTGACAATATTTTCAGCTTTATTGGATCATTTGTAAATATAGATTTTTCAGAAAGTGCTTTGTCTTTTGTTCCAGGCCATGTAAGATTCAATGCCATAGTTGCAGTTTTCAAGTTAGAGCCACTGAATGTGATTTGGGAATGTCAAAAAAAAAAAAAAAAGACCTATGTAAAAACCAGTCCTTTATACCCCTTTGCTTTTTAGCTATCCCCCAGTGATATTGCTATTTCTATCATTTTAAAGCCAGGGATACCTGATTTGCTTTATAATTTTTGGCCATGCTAATTCCATTATGTTCATTAAACATTCTATGACCCCTTATTTATCTTATTTTGTTATTTTTTTGTTATCCCTTCACAGACTACTGTACATTAGATTTTATAGTTTGCAAGATAAAGTAACCAATATGTGAACATGATTTTAGATCTATTTTTTTAATCCTATCATTTTTGCAAGCTCCAGACAGAGAATGTGATTTTATGCTATTATAGCTGATATTACTTTTTTATATCTATGCTTTCTTGATCATTCTACTATGCAAATTAAGCATGGTCCTAGTCTAAACTATAACATTAATTTCAAACTTGCTTATTAAAGTTAATTAAAAGTTATGTTAAAGTGACTAAAATAAAAAAAAATGTTTCCAAAATCCAGTGTGTTTTGTTAGCCAATGTGTAACGTGCCATAAGAGGGGGAGAAGATGTAGTAATGGTGAGGGGAATGTGAATATAATTGTCATAAAATATAAATTAATATAAAACCCAGAAGATGAAATTTTACTCTGTCTTTAATTAAAAAGTGTTATTGAAAGAGAGACAGTTCTACACAAACAGTTGCATTCTGGGAGAAAGAGCAGTAGAAATGCATTCCTCAAAGTTGTTCTCCTTTTCTTCTTTAACGGATTTTGTTTTTCACAAAGACATGATATACACATGATAGCGGTTAATTTTAAAATTTATTTTAGGTTAATTGATCACATGCTGTGATCTGCTGTGTTGTTCTGTGATAGCCTTATAGCACATAAAATTAACAAGAATGAGCCACATGCTTCTGATTGCAGGGTTTCATGTTGCTTAATAGGATTGCACTGAGGGATTTTAAGAACAAAAATACAGTACATAACACACAACACTGCCTCACCACTAAGAGAAAGCCTTTAATATAATGCTCTTTTGAGGCACTGAAGTAGACTAGGCATCTGTCTGTAGACAACTGACAGAAAGACAGGCAGGATAAGTAGATAATGATGAATTAATTTACCTGCAATATAAAGCATTCTGTTTAGTCTGTAAATTTGAGTGGAATAAATCTGTATTCAGTGTTCTTGTTCATCGATGGGCTTACTGAATATAGCTACTATTATGATCACCTTAAAAAGACAGAAGACAGTTTTCCCCTCTAAAATGGAGGTATCTTCTTTATCACTTCCAGAAGACCCCAGGGCAAAGTTCTTGCTTGTTTATATTCACTGCAGGCCCATTAAAAACACTTTTCACAGAGGAATTGCACAGTGGAGGTTCTAGCAAACCCGAGCATATTCAACTTTAATGCAAACGCTGACTTTCTTCATTTAGTTCCCTCTGTCTTCTAGCTCTCTCTCCCTACAACCACATCTCTCTCTTTTTCTCTCTCTCTCTTTCATTTGTGACACCTTTGATCCTCTGGCATCTGTCAGAGAGAGCAAGGATTTGTACTGCTTAATTCATTGTGATCGGCCACTGATATATTGCGTGTGAAAAGTAAAAAAAAAAAACAGCACATATTGGATTCTTTTTAATTAGTTGTTTGTCTTTCCTAGGACACAAGATTTTTTTTGAACATTTCACACTGAAAGATAGGGATGGGGTTAAGGCTGTGAAGTCATGCTGTTGTCATGGAGCTCTCACTACTCTGTAAACATGCCTCCATTTTTCCACTCTTGTTTCTGGCACATTCATAAAACCCTGATGGATATGCAACCAATTTTAAATTTTACGCAAACTCATTTTACACTACTTTGGGTTGACATTCATTTGTTCACTTAAACCTGGTGGCATGAACACACCATAGCTATTATTCTATCACAATCCATTCCAAAGCAGCTTCCCACTTGCTGCGTTTTTATAACCATCACTGTTATCACTCCTCTTTGCTTCCATTTTACTGACAGGGCCTCACGTAGTTATTGAAGACTAGAACAGTGGTGCAGCAATTTCAAAATTAATTTTTCACCTATTTATATATGTATATAAATATATATATAGAAGTGTTATGTTGATAAATGTACTGTACTTTAAGAATATTCGATTTTATCAAGTAATTTATTTGAGTATGCCCGTTTGGGGACGCCCGCATGCCCGCTAGGGGGCATGGTGCATTATGGGGAAATGCTCTATCTATGTATGTGCTTTATCAAAAGGGCATGCTATTACAAATCTGCTTGTGATCTGCTTGTGATCAAGAAACAAGGCAGTGATTGCACAAGAGCATTAATATACTGTTAATTAATGGAATGTTACTAATTTATTATAAAGCAAGTAAACTTAACAGAGAGTGAATGATTATAAGGTGGTAAATTAGATCTGAAATAGAGAGTACCACAAAGTAAAAAATCAAGACATTCTGATTAATTTAATCAAGACATTCTGACAATTTCATCAATTAATTTAATTAATTTAATCTAGACATTCTGATCTCAAATCACAAGTCCAATACTAAGTCAAATCAATTATCAAGAAGACAATTTGTTGTCTGTATAACCCAAAGATGGTGGCATCTCAGATTTGTCATCTTTCTAAACTATGAAATTAGATTAATAAAACTGATGATAATGACTTTTTCTGCTTACAATAACTAGTTTACAATATATAGTAACAACCTGAAAAGATATACCCCAAAAAAACAACACAAAGGAAACACAAGACAAAGGCCATACTTACCAGTATTGTTGATACATATAGCGTTCTGTTGGTCAGTGAATCTGTGACATTTGCAGTTTTTCCTTTCTGGCTTTCAGTCATGTTCAGACCACTTACTGGATCCCATGTTCCAATCTGCAAAGATCATGCCAGAGATCAGTGCCCTCACATGTTCCCAGCAAACATCACCCTTTATGATGTAATGTTAACATGATGTAAGAGTTAATGTGATGTAAGGGTTAGTGTAATGTAAGAGTTAATGTAAAGCAACAGCTAACATGATGTAAGAGTTAATGTTATATAAGGGTTAATATGATGTAAGAGTTAATATCATGTAAGGGTTAATGTTATGTGAGGGTTAACATGATGCAAGAGTGAATCTGATGTAAGAGATAAGGTGCTGCATAATCCAGAGAAGAAATGACATAGAGAGGCTCATGGGTGGCAGAATGTGTCCTCTCCATAATAAATCCTGAGGATGCTCTTGAGGGTTGTGGGCTCCACAGAAAGAGCAGTGGGGCCACACACTCTTGTCCATTCCAAAACAAAGTGCTTCAGATGCCTTTGGAAAATACCTAAGCTGTATTTTGTAATTGCAAATCAACTCTTTAATACCGCCTTCATGAGGCTGGAGGGCTTCTGAAGGGTTTTTTTATTAATAGAGTAAATTATTCATGGAGGTGCAGACACACGTGGGAGTAAAATGGGAAGCCACAGGCAGCTGAGAGGGAAACTCTACGAGTGTGGGTGTGCATGCGCGTAGGTCCATAAGTGTGTACTCTGTGTTCTTGAGAAGGATGTGCAAATAATGAAGAGTTTTGCCATTTTTACAGTGCGCTGCCCATGTGTACTGGTACACCAACTTGTGTTCAGGCTAAGGCATGTTCTACACAGAGGGTTGGCATTGCTACCTTCTCCAGTCCTTCCTCCTTCAGGCTGATCACATCAAGATCAAAATCTGTCCTCAGGCCGTTGGTTTTGTTGAAATTTATCCGTCCGGTCAAGCCGTCCCAGTGGGCCTAGAGGTGTGAGAAAAATATTCTTGATGATTAGGCAGTAGTGTCCAAGAAGAATCCATTTCATTATTCATTGGAACATATAGCTCACCTTCAAGCAGGTCACAAAAGCAGGAACCATACAGGTCTCGGTCTCACACACATCGAGTACAATATGCCACACATGTACACAAGGACACACATTTAAGAATATCTTAAGATATCTAAGATTGTGACTTTTTTGAGGCAAAAAGACCAGCAAGAATGTATCAGAGCAGTTTCTTCATATTGTGAGTTCCTGTGAGTAAGATTCCTGTGAGTATTATCAGGAATAATCATATTACTATGTATTTATTGTTTATGTACTCTTGTTGTGTTTTTGTAAAATTGTGTTCAAACATTTACCTCACTTCATAAATTCAACAAAACTGTATTTGTACTGAAACTGAATTTGAACTGCATTCATCTTCTGTAATGCACTTCCTTGAAACTACTTCTATCCTACATGCTCTATCTGTGTCTTTAGCTGATCCAGGGTGTTAAACTAGATTAAATCTCCATTGTGTTCAAAGAGACCATGCACTACGTGCAGGTGTCCAGGGCTAAACAACAGCTCCTTTCGTCCGCTCTAGCTGAGCTCTCCGTGCTGCTGGCCCGGGTTACTGTCCAGCCGCTCCACTTGAAGTCAAAGCACAAAAGGATACCGGAGAGGGAAAGAGGGAGTAGCTGAGAGGGAGAGAGCAGGCTGGCAAGTGGAGAGATTTGAGCTGATCTGCATTGCAGTCACAGACAAGCAGGTCTTTGGGTGTTTTAATGTATCAGAAACCTGTGCAGTGCAGCACCTTGAGCTGAAGCGAGCTGTCTGTGATAGCACACATAAATACATTCCTAGGGCTTAGCCACCCTAAATATAGCCTACAAAATCCTGATCCTAAATGACAGAGGGCTCATATTAGACACCCTGTCTTTTTTTCACACTAGCCCAAGGGAGAATAATTACCAATAATTAAGATTTATTTTCAATAGGAGAATTGAGAAAATGTATAATAATAACAATAACAACAACAATAATGATAATAATAATAATAATAATAATAATAATAATAATAATAATAATAACTATTATTATTATTATTATTTTGTTTGCTTGTTTACTTATTTGTTTATTTTATTTAAATTCCTTCTAGAGATCTTGGGGACTGTTCCCAGGAAGCACACCTGCTGTAATACTTACATATGATATGATATGTAAGTCATAAGATATTTATATATATCTTTAATTAATTATACTGTTTGTAAATGTGGGATTTAGGAGCTGTTGTGATGAGATTCCTCACTCTGGTGCAGATTCTGGCAGAACAATTCTAAACTCACAGTAAATGTGTTATAGATCCCTTGAGTAGGCTAGATAAGAAAACATTACGGTAGCCCAGTCAAGTTTCTTACTGCCAACAATGGAGATACTGACCTTAGAAATATTATGGAGGTGATAGTGTGCCATTTTGCATATAGTACTGATGGTTCGTGGGTGTTAGGGCAGTCACTGTCCATGAAGACCAAAATATTAGCTTTGAGGCAATCTGAAATCTGACCCCCAGGTGGGATGTGGACTGGTGTAAGGCAAGATCAGAGAGGCCAGGCCAGTTCTGCAGCTGGTCAAGCATGATCTTGTGACGTCTGCCAATGTGCCATACTAAGATCCAAGACAACCCAGATAGGCATGCTACCCAAGTCTCTGTTAAATCTCAGATTATTTAAAACCTCAAAAACTGCTAAATCAGTGATGCTGTAGGCCAAAACACTTCAACAGGTGATTTCTGTTGAGTTCATCATTTATCTCATTTAACTGGATGGACAATACTTGGACTGGTTTATATTCAGAGGTGTAAAGATATTGTTCTTGAACCTGACAATGACTGAAAGACTGTGAAGCTGTAAGGCCTGATTAAGAATGCATAGTGCCTGACTTAGGCATGTCGCAGTACCTCTTTGATGAGGGTCATGAAGCGGTTGCCGAAACGCCAGGGTTTATGGCGGTTACACTGCAAGGAGCTCACGGTGATCTGTGGAGACTGCTGCACTGCTACAGCCACCACGTGCACCGCATCATACATCAGCGCCGCATCCGTCTGGGGGAGAGCAACACACAAACACACACACACACACAAACACAAGAACATGCATGCAGAGATATACCCCCATTAGACTCATTAAAGCTGGACATTCTGGTACCCAGACTTGGTACCTTAAGTGCATCTCTCCTGACTTGACTATCATCAAAGCAATAATGGCCCTACCTGTTAACTCATGTTAACAGAGACAGTACAAAAAGCCCTACTGTTACTGGCAAAGGACAACAGTCACTCATAGAAGTAGACTGGAATTAAGAGCAGGGTGAGGGTATGGCTCAGAGCATCTGACAGCTGACTGCCAGGAAGCCTCATATGTTCCAATAGCTGAAACCTCCCATTCCACAGGCCAAAAAGGGAGAAAAAAAAATCTAATTAGTGTTTGTCTCGGATGATTGAAAAGCAATCACAACTCTGAACATTTGTTGGTATGGAAATCATGCCTGGGGGTGCGCCAGAAATCGTCCTATTGAATAAATCATGCCCAAACCTGTCATTTCCCAGCTTTTCTCTATGATTGTCTAGATGCAAGGTTAGAACTAAAGACAGCTCAGCTGTAATAATGTGGTGGAATCGCTTGGTGGATGTTTTGCATGTTTGTGGAGATATCAATCAAAGATAAATCAGCATGGCTGAAGATTGCAGGCATATGGGCTGAACTCTGCTCCATCTGTTTGGTCAGCCTAAGCATTGGCGCAAACTGCTTTCCCCTTACAAAAATTTCGTCAGTCATGCCCAAAACATAGTCAGTACAACTGTTGCCAAATAATAACTAGATTAGATTTACCACAAATCAAATATTAGAGCACACCAATAATGTTATGCATTGTGAGGACATTCTCTGCCTGCTCTCTACTGAAAATGGCACAAAAAACACTATAACACACAACATTCAGGAAAATGGCGAACAATTCACGTTCGTAAAGGCCATTCTTGCCTTGTGACAGAGCTACAAAGCTGAGGCAGATACTGTAGGCTGACACCTATTGAAATGGGCAGATAAAGAGTCTCCTCACACCCAGCATGCCTGTGCTGCTTTTGACACGGCTTCCTGATGGCTGTAGGTGGGAGGGGAGTGTGATATTAATAATCTGCCTGTGAGAGGGTGTTGATGAAAGGGAGCAAGTGTGAAAGTGCCGCAGGGTGGAGGGCTCCAGGCTGCGGCGCTAATGTGGGGCAAGGGGTGGGGGGTTGCTGTGGTCACCAGCTGGTGGTCAGGATCGCTTGCAGGTGCAGGCAATGGGTGGGTGCATGTGGAAGGATGTTTGATGGCCTACCAATCACTGGGTCACTAATACTCAGCACCACTTCATAATCGTTTGCTCACTAAGCTTAGTCTGTCAATCAATCAAAATGGTACCAGAATGAGTCAGAGGCCTGGACTGCGACACCCTCTCACCTAAATCATCCCACCAGCAGCCATGACCACCCCATGATCAGTGCCACCATGGGCCCCAGACGAGGTGTCTGTTGGACTTTTAGAGGAGACAGCGGCAGCTCTCTGGAGCATCGCCCATCTGCAGCGTGCGCACGTCACACTCTGTCCCGGCACAGAGTCGATGAGCGCTGCACACGCACAATGAATAATAAATAAGTAATAACACCAGAAGAACAGGAGACAAGGCCTCCTCTTGAATACTGAGTGAACACTGCCATTCTCTCCTTTGTGAGTCCGACTTGGGCAGAACAGTGGGGCAGAATCAAAGCGCACAAGGTGCCTGCATCTCTCCTGGGAGCTTTGTTTTGTTTAGAATTTCATCAAAGTCTTATGAATCCAGTTGCCTGGCTAGCACTATATATGACGCCTCTGCCCAACAACCAACATAGAAGAGCATGCAGCAGAGTGCATGGTACAGGGAGGAACAGTTAGCAGAGTGCACGGTACAGGGAGGAACAGGAAGCAGAGTGCACGGTGCAGAGAGGAACAGGAAGCAGAGTGCACGGTGCAGGGAGGAACAGGAAGCAGAGTGCACGGTGCAGGGAGGAACAGGGACGTGTGTATCACACATTTGAACTTTCCACTATAGCAAAAGCACAAATGGAAAAAAAGGGGCTGGAAACTTCAAATTTACACAAAAACTTTACTAGACAGCATATTGTAGAATGGATATCAGTAACTTAGTAAACTGAACAGAACAGAGAGAGCGAGGAGAGATGTAGTAAGAGAAGGAAAGAGAAAGAGAAAGAGATAAAAGAAGATGGAGACAGGGAGAGTGGGAGAGTGAGTAAGAGTAAGAGAGCAGATGCCATTGAATTTTGGCGACACAACCTGGAGTGTGCTGTTCTTTTCCCCAGTGCGAGGCTCAGCTAAGCCCGACAGGCAGACTGGCAAATGATTTAGCAACACAGCCACTTCACTCTATAAACATCTCATTAAAATCAATTATGTCACTCCTGAATGAAATTAAAGCTAAATGCTTTAAAAGCTGCTTTTCCCTTGTGTCAGCCAATGTGAGCCCTACCCCTGACACATTCTCTTTTACGCCTTTCTCATTTTACGCCTCATTCTCACTTCCTCTCCCAGCCGGCAGTGAGAGGTTTAATAAATCTTCTTGCCTCTGATTGATTTCAACAGTTTTATGAATTGTTAAAATGCTGAAGCCTGAAGTGGCTGTTCTAGAGGTTCTTGGTTGTTAAGTGAAGCGTGGAAAAAGGATCCGAGTGTTGGGAAGAAGAGAGGTGCCCCCTGTCTTAGCTCAGCCCTGCTCCCAAGCCCAGCATGGCCTGCTGCAACAGCACCTTCCAGACAAAGCAGGAAGCAGAAGCTGACAACTGCATTCTCACACTGTGAAGGATGATGATCTCTCCATGGATGATGGCATATCCTCAGCCAGGTAGCCCACAGAACTGTAGAGCACCACACTGCAGAATTAAATCCAAACTCCACCTCCATGCCTACAATCCATACGTGTAGCTCATTTACAGGTAGGTAGAGAAGGATGGAGCAATTGTTCTGCTTGGGCATGGTGGCTATTTTAACATGGAAACTGTTGAATGTTAATGTTTGCTTGTAATATACAAAATTTCAGATTACAAAAGAATAAAGCAAATAATGACCTGCCAAACCCAAGTAGTGAATATTATTTCAGACCATGTAGTGAGGTAGGCTAGATGGTATTTGAACATAATCTTATGACTCACTTATAGGATCAGTTGTCAAGAACATCAAGATCGGTTAACTGATGCTAAAACTTTACTAATAAAAAAAGAATCTGTACAAAATAATTTTTGTTATAAGGAATGGTAAAAAAAAGATGTTAACAAATGAAACTGGTGCAGATATTCTGGCTAAGCTAAAGCAGGCATGTGTTTGAGGAGCATCTGCTCGTTCCATGGTCAGATGGCTTTGTCTTTCCTTTTTTTCTTCAGCTTTTGTGGGGTGGCTTTAGTGGCCTGTACTGGGGGTGTAGTACACGAGAGACTTTAGTACGATAAATGTGTGAAGTGTTACTTTTCTTTGTGAGGGGTTTTTTTTGTTGCTTTTTTTAAGGGAAATTAAAAAAATAATGTCAGTGCAATGATAAAAGTCTAAAGCCCCATGCTGGCAGGCATTTCAAAGACAAAGACATATTTATAATTTATTCAGCTAAAAAAAGCATACTAGAAATAGAAAAAAAAAACAACTTTGAGATGAATGAGGAATATGAATAAACCAGGAATTAGCAAAAGCATAAGTAATTTTCAATTATGAATTACGGTTATGCATATAGGAATAGCTAGTATAGAAAAACACTATAATACAATAAGACTTCACAAACCACCAAGGATAACTGAGAAGTACACATGTGCATGGATTGGTTTATCAGAAATAGGTGTGGGATATTTCAGCAAGGAGATAATGAGATGGCCGGGAGAAGTCAAAGATATCGGCCTGTGGTCTGGGAGTGGGGTTTCTTTAAGGACAGAGAGCCCAAAAATGCCTGTCTGTGTGGCATAGGGAACTACAGCCCCCTTTTCAACAATATGCATTTCAGGTTATGATACTATAAACTGGGCTACTATTCCCCTGACTCCGCAGGTAGCTCTGTGTAGGTTTAGCAAGGCTCAGTCTGTATAATTCTGCAGTATTTATTGGTGGAAAGGGGACCTGCACTGCTTGCTCACAGTCACACCACTTTGGCTCCTTTGATTGAAACATAAACAGCCTGAAAAAGTGGTGGAGCAGTAGGGAGCAACGGAACACTCCGGAACTCCACGGGTTTGGCAAAAACATCATTTCTCTCAGGCTCAGTAGAATTAATAAAAAAAATAAATTTTTGTTCTCAGCAACAAATCCCTTGCAGCCAGTCTGCTTTCATAGGTCAGATTAATCTGTGATACTGACCAAAATCATTAATGCAGAATTAATTTTGTTTCTTCGTTTGGTGACGTGACCTCCAGAAGACCATGTTGTTCTCTATCCAAATTTCCACATTATAGATAACGTCCATGTGTCAGCCTCTGGAATTTTCCTTCTGACTGCAATTAACGTTGGGATGGGGGAGGGGTGGGTGTCATGGCATGCTGTACACAGATTGATGAGCAACACTTTTTATCTTGAAGCAAGGAGCGATAAACAAATGAAATTATGTGCATTCAGATGATCCCCATAGCTCAAGTTGGAGAAATGTTAAATGTTGGAGAGAGAGAAAGAAATAGGGGGAGAGAGAGAGAATAAATGAGTGAGAGATAGAATATCTGTTTGCGCACCAAATGGTGCTGAAAGTTAATATTCCAGCCTGCTCTGTTCCATGTCCAAATGAGCTATCCTTGGAGGGCTACGGGTATCTCATCATCCCAGGTGATCAGCGAGTGATCATGTGACAGAGCTGCTGCAGTAGTGAGAGATTCCTGCGTGGACACAGTGAGAGCAGCTCAGCTCACAGACCAAGCTCTCCTTTCCTTAATCACACCTGACACCTGTGCTACCCAAATGTATTGAACGCCCCGCCCAAAGTGACTGGTTGATCAATAGTGTCCAGGCGTACACAAAAGAAGCCTTTCCATCGGGAGCTCTCAGCTCTTTGCACATCAGTGCTGCTGTCACCCATGGCATCACTGCTGCGAGCCCCTCTGCACAGAAGGGCCTGATTATAGGAATTGCAGATCATGTTTGTGTGTATGTGCATGTATGCATGCAAAAGTGTGCACACACTGTGATTTTTATAATCAGTGGAACAGAATTAAGGATACTTTCTGTCTTGATAGTACTGTTGAATATGGAATAATTTTTCATTTGTTTATACACTCAGTGGTCACAGAGGATAATTTAGTACAATAAAACAGTGTTCTAGCCTCTGGTGTTCTAGCTTGTTTCCTGCAAGATGTGGACTGCAATTAATTAGTAAAGAAAGATTCGCTCTTAACATTTCTGCATGTTTATTGTACTGCTAAAGAAAGCACATGTTGTAAACCAGAATCTCTACAGCTCAACTGCTCTACTGCTTAGGTGATTCCAATGCATTTTTCCCCTAATGTTAGCTTTAGGGAATACATTCTAGGCTCTCAAAACTGTTTGTAAAGACAAAATAGTTGAAAGACAACAGATAGTGAAAAAAGAAGGGTGAGAGAAGAGAATGACCCACAGAATGAGAGGAAGAGAAGAGAAGAGAAGAGAAGAGAAGAGAAGAGAAGAGAAGAGAAGAGAAGAGAAGAGAAATTTGTCATTTATCCCATCAATTAAGTTCATTACTGAGCTGGGTAGAAGCAGATTAAGACAGCAGTGGAGTGGATGATGATACATCTTGACAGGGTTATCTGTTATTTCAAGCTGTATTTGTGTGTGTGTGTGTGTGTGTGTGTGTGTGTGTGTGTGTGTGTGTGTGTGTGTGTGTGTGTGTGTGTGTGTGTGTGTGTTTAATGAGGTGTGATGTCTGCGCCTTAGGGCCACTGGTTCTCCTGGTTGGCTGATTAGAAAGTGCACACAGTTCTTAGGACCAGAGAGTGTAGAGTCTGTGTCTCTTCATTCTGTATTCTGTAATCTCAACTCTTACACACACAGAGATGTACATAAACACACACATACACAAATACATTCTTATGGTTCTGATATACAGACAAGAATGGCTCTACAGTCTTGTTAAATGGCGAAATAAGATATCGTACAAGATGACAGAGCTATGAAGCCCTTTCCTACACATCATCAAAGCTGTGTGACTGCCTCCCAGACCAGCAGCATACATCCCAATACCCCTTTCATTCCCTCCCATTTACATTTCCATCTTTACCAATCAGCTCCAATCCCCTTCAATCCTCAGCTCAAAGCCCAATAATAGAGAGGCCATTATTGATAAGTAAGTAAACTTTAATCAACGGCCTTTATTGGACTAAATGAATCATAAAATTGCTTAGGCTGTGGGTGTTACAGCGAGCTTCTCCACGGGTAACGAGTTCGTTATGGGGCCCTGGCTGCCTAGCAGGAGTGAAGGTGACAGCCAGAATGCTGCACTTACAAAATAATTCTCACTCACCTGTCAATCATCCACCTGTGTATAGGGAGTTGTCGTGCATGCTGGGATTTAGAGAAGATGCCAGGGGAGCCTCAAAATACTTTATTTTTCAGAAATGATTTAGAGTAAGTCTACCTTAACATATCAAAGGTGTTTATTATAAATAAGGCTTTTATTTTGTTGTGTTTTTTAGGGAGGGGGGTTGTTCCCACATAATGAGCTTGAGTACCTGAAAACACCAGTCTTAACATGAAGGAACATGTAAATAGGCAAGGACAGACAAGTTGCCTATATACGTCGAGCCAAAGTCTTCTACCCCAGGCTGCTGTTTGTTTGTCTGATTCTGCCTGAGGCAATCTTCCAGATGGAGCTTTACGCTCGTGTCTTTTGTGTTAACGAACACATTTGCTGCAATCTCTCCCATGGTCCCACTGTCTCTGCCACCTACTACATCCCTTGCGCCTCTTAACACACAAACGGCTGCCTTAAACCCGAAGCCGCTCAGTTTTTCACGAAGGAGCATGCCACCTGACGTCGTTAAGAAGTAGAGGAAAATGGAGAAGATGGGCACACCTCGCTATCAGGGTTCTAAAATGTTGTCACAAGAACAGCACTCAAATGGGAAGGAAATTGACTGTGTAAAATGTATTATTATGGGTGGCTTTCCTTTGTAATGACAATATGCTTTCGGTGCACCTCATCACCACGCTTGTCTGGGAGATGGTAGAGGGAAATGATCCCTGAAGAACTACAGTGATGGAGGGAGATGGAGTGGAGGGAATAAGTGTGGATGGCTGCAGGATGGGAGAGGTGAGGTAGTGCTGAACAGGTGCATGCGACTAAACAACACAAAGGGCTGACAATCAATCAGCTGTTCAGCACAGTCTTTTTGACAATGTGTGGGTGGAAAATTGGGAAACGTGAAAACGAATAAACCTTAACACCTAAAGACCATTAAATATATCCTTAGCATTGAGAAATAGATTCTCAACATTTACTTACCTATGCATACTTTTCTTTCTCGCAAACTCACACACACACACACACACACACACACACACACACACACAGACGCACACACACACACAGATGCACACACACAGATGCACACACACAGATGCACACACACATCAGTTTTTCTCAAGTATACTGTTATACTATAGTGTGATCCCTGTGATTATTTTCTTACATACATGCACTAACTGTGCGGCATACAGGCATGTTCTTCACCTCCTGCTGAAGAGCAGCTCAAGGTCAAACTCCCTCCCTCCCTGGATCTCTCCCAGCATGGTAATGGCACAACTCAACAAAGTGATCAGAACCCAGACTAATCCGTTCCAGGCACTTGCACAGGTCTGATAAAGCCCTTGGTCCTATGATGCTAGATAGTCCATGCTGCACTGAAACAAAGTCTTGCCAAAACAATAAAACCATGTCAAGTGAAACAATATGGCAGTCTGGAACTTCCCACTAGCCTAGAGTGAAGCATCTCTGCTGTATTGCACACCTGAGAGATCAGTTGCAGGAGGAGGGGTCTTTTAACAGGATGAGATGCAAGATTTTTTAAATCTATTTTCCAGTATATATTTACTCACTTTCATCCTAAGGCATTTTGCAAAGCAATGTAAGAACAAGGGCAGACTAATTGAAAACAATGATGCAAGGTTCAGTTGAAGAATGAAAAAGGGCTCAGGTGAAGGCCCACATTTCCTCAGGGTGTGTGGGGTGATGGAGCTGAGCCCCATCGGAAAATACTGTTGAATGCACGCTCAACAGCAGGCTTCTTCCCTCACACATGATCAAGGTGGAGATGAAGTAGCAGTGGACACTGTTACATGAGGAACAGAACAGCTGAGAAAAGGCTGTTTTACTCTGGTAACTGTGGAACTTACTTCCTGTTTACTATATTTAAAGACATGATACAAACAAAAGGCAAAACTAATGTACTTTTAACACCATTTCCTTTTAACCCAGTGTTATAAAAAAATTCTGAAGCTTTTAATAAACACTTTCAATACATGTCATGTCTATCTCAAGAGCCTCACAATACAAGCATGTAAAGCAGATAGGTCTAATTGCAAAGTCTAAAATATGAAATATATATCCAGTACATCAACATTTAGAAAAGCCTCTGACCTTAGTATTATGGGATGGTAAACTCCAGAGGCCTAAAGCAATATAGCAGCCTCTTTGAGTCACATCAAACATGATGAAGTGGAAGGAGGAAAAACAATTAGCTAAAAGGTCCCTGGGATCAGAAGGAATAATGAGAGTGAAATGGAGTGACAGGTTTAACAGGCAGGGATAATTTCGCATTGCCCTGCTTCCTGAGGGAAATCGGCCATTTAATTGAGTTTGCCAGTTCTTTGTTTGGCAAACAGGTCTAGGCCAGGCTAAGACTGGCACTATTTCTATTTATATTAACTACCCTAATTTTTAACATCTCTTCTTCTCTTTCCCATACAGCAGATCATTTATTCATTTGCATAAAACATCTGTTTGTACAAGGTTAGCCCCGTTGGCTCTATAGATGTCTCTCCCTTTATTACATAATGCCAGTAGGTTTAGAAGTGGATCACTGTTTCTTCTCAGACTCTATGTCCTTTCCCATTACAAAGCAGCATGTCGTTTCTCTCTGACTCCATTGTGGGCAAATGGAGTCTATGGTCTATGCAGAGAAAGGGAGGAGGGAGCGTTATTGTGAAACGGGTGAGCTACTGCCACCGTCTCTGTTCCAGCCAGGACTTGGAATAACCCAGAATTCAATGGAGTGTTAAATGGGAAATCGTCAGTTTTCTGCCACTACTTTAATGTCATTGCGCCCTCCATATGCACCCACATACACACAATGGGCCCAATGTTGTTCCAAGGGCCCTGGGTTATCTAATCTACCATGAGCATTTCACCGCTGTGTGTTTACAAAAGGCCATTGCATTTGGAATGTGGCTCCACTCTACCTCAGTACCAGAGACAAATACCTTCCCCCAGCAGGGGGAACTCCATTAGACATACAGATTCACCCACCCTCTTTTCCCAACCCACCCACCCACACACACACACACACACACACACACACACACACACACACACACACACACACACACAAACACAAACACACACAAATAGATGATCACACATCCACACAAGTACTCTCATAAATGCAGATAACTTGCAAATTCTCATTTCCCTCTTCTGTTGACACCATTTAACAACTCAGTCTTGTGTCATGGTTAAAGTTTTCATTTGATACAGTAGATATTTAATTGAAGTAGTATGGAGGTTTTTCTCCAAAATTTTGACATATTTCAAAAAAGTAAATTGCCCATTAGTGTACAAGAAAAGGGAAAAAATGTATTCTAAACAAATCCCTACCGCCAAAGAAAAAAGCCACAAAGACAAAAATAAATAAATAAATAGTCCTCTAGATCTCCACCAACTACGGTCAGGCTGTTAGCATGAGAGATAGCCTCCGGCTTGCCAAAACCTTTTCCATCACTGTATCGTCAGACTGCCTCTGCTCTTGTATCATCTAAAGACAGAGCAGGGAGCAAGAGATTTAGCTTGCTGTTAGCTCAAATAGTACAGGGAATTAAAAATAGTTTTTGTGAGAGATGTTCTGATAAAACCCACTACGTGGAAAGTCTCTTGGTATCTTTAGGTTGTGTCATTCCACGCATAGACATTGTGCTATGTCCTTGGGTGAATATGTTTGCATAATTTTCTCTGTCTCTTTCTCTCTCTCTCTCTCTCTCTCTCTCTATATATATATATATATATATATTGCTCATGCACACATTCAAGAACACATCTACACACACACACACACACACACACACACACACGCACAGATTATCTGCAAAACACTTATATAAGTGGTTCCCACTGAGTATTATTATTCCTGTAAGTGTCAGTAAATGGTTAATTTGCTTAAATTAATTCCTCTCATTATGAGGGTCTGTGCAATGAACAAAAAGTCGTGTTTGAAACAGAAGAAAATGGCATCTTTAAAAGAGGTATCTTTGATGATTCTGACTACATGATGCTGATTCAATTTACTTCCATTTACTTTTATGCTTCACAGAAGCACAACTGTACTCCTCTTTAGATGTGATTTCTTTTAGGTAAATCAGTCATTTTATCTTTGTAAGTTTTATTACATGGTACAATAATCGCTGTATTTAAACATGTACTGTGTTGTACACCATCCAAACCAAACCAGAATCATTGTAACCCAGATTTTAACCTTTAGCTCCATGTACTAAACCTAACACAGGAAGCAGAAAGCAATTCGAATCTCTCACACAGCTAGCCACACCACTCACTTAGGGAAGGGGTATGAAAAAGCCAAGTCCTTTTCTCCCTGAACCTGACATTTATCACTGCTGGTAAATGTTTTGAGCCATTTCTCTCACATAATGTGGCATTCACGATGAAAATAGTGGCGGGGGGGGGGGGGGGGGGGAGTAGATGGAGAGCAGGAGGTGTTGGAGGGTGGCAGGGGTTTGAGATTAAAAGCTTTTTCATACCCCAAAAGCAGGGGGAAAACATGCTCACACACCCCTGTCATTACAGGGAAATGATTTCATTTTAGAGTAATAGAACTGTGTGCCACTGTGATTTTTTTCAAATCATTTCATCACTGAGTACTGGAGAGATTAGCAGAGATGGCGCTGACGAGAGGAGCAAGTGCGACAGCATTCACAGAGGTGCTCTAAGCTATCTACAAATAAAGGCCTTGCATAAGAGCAGTGAAACGTGCCACCCGCAGGTGCTTGCTCAAGGTTCCCCTCTCCCACCTGGTTCTGGCATTATGTGCAGCCTCTTGTTTTCTTATTACTGAAACAGTCCCTATGCATGTTACAAAGATGTGTAACAAACACTGAGTTTCAGTTTCACCACTTATCATATGCATCAGGTGTTTAAGCCTTTTAGGTTCAGGTGAAACCAGAGAGATTCTGATTGGGAGAAATGTCAAATCCCCAGGACAGCAATGACTTCACACTGACTCTGCTCTGTATGCATTTTCACCTTTGAGCCTTGTGCTAAATCAAACCCACTTTGCTTTGTGCTATATAGTGGGGTCAAAGTAAGGGTAATTACATGGCATTCTCCATTCAAAACCACCAGTAGATGAGTAAAGGTCATGGAAAGGTCATTCATTCCTATGCAGCAGACATAAAAGTGGCATGTACCATCTATGAAAGCAGAGAAGGGGAGACTAACAGTGTCATAGCAGTGCCACAGACATCTACAGAACCCATTTACAATGGGAACTCAATTTTACTTTATAAACCTGGGTACTTAGGCACTGTTCCTCATCTCTGAGCAGTTATGACAGGCCAGTGAGGCATGCCTATGACAGGCCTATGAGGCCCCCCAACTTCCCACCAATACAGGAACTGTCCCCTTCCAGCTTTCCATTTGATCTCTCTCTGGGAGACATAAATGAGTTTTTAAGTCTTTAAGACTAGCTTTTCCAATTAAAAAGAGCCCTACTCTGTCAGGCATATAAATGGACATTCTTTTAAATTGTCTGCTTGCTTGCATAGGCAGCTGGGATTTGAATGGAGCCTTTACCAGAGTGCTTAACTAGCAGAACCCACAGCGGTGTGACTAAGACGCGGTGTCAGGAGGACTAATAGCCTTAAACACTCTGCTGCATCTGATGCTCTCCCTCCAACCCACATAATGAAGGAAAAAGAGGAATCTGCACTCTGGGAAATATGAACCACATTTCAAAGTGCATGTTAATGAAATGAAGATCATTTTAGCTTCAGCTGCTCAGTAATTTGTGTTTTTTTCCCCAATCTGCTCTATATCTCTATGAACAAGGATATTTCTTAGCCTACATTTCAGCCAATATAATCTGAAATTGATTTATCTCTGTTTCTTTGCTGTCTGTTTCAGTTTCAAATGTCACACTGGTCATGCAAAAGTGTGGCAGTAATGTAGACCAGCAGTCCGGCCATACAGATCGGCGATCCTCATGAGGACGCAGGCTCTGTCTGCCAATGTGTCATGCCCTCTCCTGCCCTGTGTGTCAGCTGCCAAGATCACTAAGGAACAGCACTCACTGAGTTGTAGTCAGTCAGGACAGGGACGGCTGTCTGCGTGCAGACGGAGAGGAAGGTGGACCTCCCGGGCCAGTCAGAAGCCGATCTAATGATATCTGACGGCAGAGAGTGAAGGGAGCTCAGGCACGCTCATTATCGACACCACGTCCTGTTCTCTCTCAGCAGCCGGCTCCTTCACTCCACCATTCTGACAATTAAGTGTCTAAAATAGGCCTTCTCGCTACTAAGCAACTGTTTCTTAGAAAGAGGACAGGAATGAAAACATCATTTGGCACTGAGACAGACTCTGGCTGTGAGACAGGATCTTTTCAAGTCGGTTTCAGAGGCAGAAAATGGAGGCAGGACAAAGAGCTGCTTGGTTTGGTGGCAGAGAGAGGGTGGTAGACACACACACACACACACACACACACACACACACCCAGAACAGATGTGATTGTAGCACAGCAAAACACAGCGGGTCCCAGGAGAGCATGCATGCGAAAGTCTGCTCCCTTGAGAGGCAGGAAAGAAAGGAAGGGAGGAATAACAGAGCATGAGAAGGGGGTAGCGTCACACGAGCTGTGCTCTGCTCCCAAAAGTCAACAGGATAGCTGCTGTCTGTGGGGTAACTCGTCTCCTGGGATACCTGCCTTTCCAGCTACCTGTGGGCAAGACTGTGGGGCAGAATCATTAATCGCAGCTTGCGCATCTGTTTGTGTGTTGTGTGATGCTCCAATCAGAAGAAAATGCAATAATGACCTGGCCCAGCCATGCTGACACCCTGTAATCTCTCTCTTCTGTTCATGCCATATTCTCACCTCAAAGAAACAGAGCTGTTTTAGTTGGGCTTCACAACAAGCTCAGGGTGTCAAAAAAGCACTCTGACCAAAAAAGCAATTGAGTCAAAGTCAGCCATTAAACACAGGGTGATCGTTTTTTGTTTTTTTTTCTACAGCAGTTGTAGGGTGGGTGTGCTCTAGCTGTGGGTCAGCCCCACAGCAAAACTCCTCAGCCCATGCCATGGGTCAGTCGTGCCACCCATGCCAGGCCGCGTTCCTGCCAGCCCAGCTGTTGCCGTAATGCTCCGTTAACAGTTGCAGCCAAATACCTCCCACAGCATGTGGGCAGGGCTACCGCCAAATCCCAGTCCCTCTGACAAGCCAGAGCCCCTTCAAGCAGGCACAGTGCAGCAGGCAAATGCACACAGCTTAAAGGGGCTTTGAGCACAGGGCAATAGTCAGGGTGGAGATTCCATTAGATGCCCCAGATCTGGAAGCAGAGGGAGCCATGGTGCAGTGGAGAGCCCCAGGCCAAGCACACCACTGCATGCTGTGCTCACCCACACAATGGGGGTGGGGGGTGGATTGGTTCAGGTACGTCTTCCCTTCAATTCAGAGTGAGCACAGCACAGATGGTGCAGATGCCACAGGCTCTCACTCTGAGGTCTGCAGGATTTTTCCTGAAAACTTGCTTGCGAAGTTGCTGTTGAAAACATGCTCAAGCCCTCTAGAGACTGTGATTAAACAGAGACTGTGTCCAATAGCACTGTGGAGGCGTCGGGATAAAGGAAGATAATAAGATCAGGGGATGGTAGAAGCAGTTAAAGCTGCCATCTGTTTTCATATAGCCAGTTTAGCTAAAGCTAAGGGAGATGGAAAGCTGGGGTTCAGATCCTGGGGACTTGTGGCAGGGTGAGCTTTCAGGGCAACTTGCCCCAATTGTGCTGAGGGTCACTGCTTGGCCTGCAGTACCCTGCCTGCTTCCCACCCAGCACTGCCATTCAGGCAAAGCTCCTGTGAGACACCGTGACAGACAGGTCCATCAACACAAGGCACTGAGCCAAGGGCTATAGAGCCTGGAAGGCAGGTCTATATCTGCTGCTTAATCTCACAGTACTTTTTACTCTTTCTCCTTCTCTCTCTCTCTCTCTCTCGCTCTCTCTCTCTCTCATACACACACACACATGCACACACACACACTATTTCTTTCCTTCTCTTTCCATCTTTGTCTCACTCTCTGCATACACAGCCACCCACTGCGCAAAATGCAAAAGTGAAAAACCTATTTTTTGACCACATTCTCACCACATTCACTTCAAAGATAAAAGCAGAAGTCTAATAATTAAGTGGTGAGAAAATGAAATCACATACTGAAAAGATGAGAAGCTTTGCAATGCCTTTCATTAATGTGAGATTAACAATTGTCAGTATTAACAATGGTCAATATTGCTTTGACCCTGACAACTAAAAAAAAAAAGAAACAAAAATCTCTCTCATTTTCTTACCTCTTCTAACAAAGATCCTCCACAAGGAGACAGGAGACTCCAGCCCTGACTGAGTGTTTTCTAAATCTCCTCAAGATTGGCTCTCTTAAAGTAAATCAGACAGAAGCTAAAGCAGTTAGTAAGGAGAGAAATTATGCTAATGAGCCTGCAGAGCTTGTTAGGTCATTTTCATTATACATGTTAAGACTCGACTTGGGGCAGGGTTTCTCCAAAGGAAGATTAATTATTGTACAGTGAGAAAAGGTGCAGAATTAGATTTCATAAGCCAGTGTACACAAACAACTGTTAGTAACAGCCTTATCAGGAAAAAAATCACAAGATTAAATGGTAAAGTCCCTCAGTCTTAAAGGCACAAATGAACAGCCTGCAGAATGTGAGATAATCCAGGCGTGCAGAGAGGAATAAACCCAAATAAATGAGAAATGTGCCACACCAAATGGGCAGATCATCTCATCAAAGTCTGCTTAAAATGCTTCACAGCAGGGAAGCACCCATTTCACAGTGTCACCTCGGAGCTCCAGACTCGTGGGGCACCAGGGCTCCTTTCCTGTGGCCACCACAAGCGGTGCTTCACTTTTTTTGTAATTAATTGTGTGCAAAAAAATTCCATTTCAAAATCCCTGACTCCTTGTTTTCGTCTAGTGGTGATTTCTCATGATCTGTGGTCCATAAATTACACTGTGGCAGGCCTGTACTTAGGCACACAAGGCCATAAATACAGTGAACAAATGAAGCTGTTAATCAAACGTTTACTGAACCTTTCACCATGTCAATATGCATTAGCCACTGACTGATTGCCATTTGTCTAATTAATCAGTCTCCACCTTCAAATGCACATGCCATTATTTCCTGATGAGCTGTCACATTGAAACCCCTGATGATGTAAATCTACTGCTGTTTTGATTCTAACAGAATAACCATGATGACAATGTCAACACAGACAGAAAGAGAAAGAGTTTTAAGTGGAATTGCCTTCTTTTTAACAGACATCTAAATAGTGATATATATTGTGTGTGTGTCTGTGTGTGCGCACATATGGGTGTTTGTGCGTACATGTGTCAACAAAAGGCTGAGTCAGTTAATCCATAGACAGTGCCATGAAATTGACTTGCAGAAATCTCCTCTGCAACATGTGATTTTGGTGTGTCTATTTGTGTCTCTGTAAGGAATTTGTTGTTTTATACATCATAACAAAAGCTCTGAATCAAACATATTTTCCCTCTTCATACAGACTTCCTCCATGGAGGTCAGGGACATTTCACCAACCACTCCAAACTGAGAGGTCACAAGTACAGTCCAAAGACATGTTGCTTTCTAACTTACAACAATTGTGTTGGCAGAATTCCTAACACTAGTGGACTCTATATCCAATTTCTTCCTCTGTTTACCCTTTATCTCTTTGTCTCTGGCGAGTTCACTGTTTGGCACCATTCCCAGATCAGAGAGGTAGTGTTGAGAGAAAGCTGTGGAGAAGCCATTACTGCCAGCAGGTTCAGAACTCAGCATAACCCTGGAGGTGGGCAGTTCAGGTCAACTGAGGAAGGCTGTGTCACATCTATTATCCAATAAAGACTACTACTATTTACTCAATTGATTTTCCTTAATGAGTGACATTTGTACTGAGGAAAAAAAAAATCCAAAAACCAATATCAGCACCACAGAGAAGAAATCTCACCGTCATAAAGCCATCTAATAGGCCAGAGTCAGGTTTGGGAGGAGCTTGGAGACGCTCCATGGACCATTTTTCAATGATGGAGGCCACCTGACTATTCTCCGTGTTTAAAATGCGGAACCCTGACATGTTGACGCCACTGTAGCGGTACGGCTCCACATCCAAAGCAAATAGGTCCTAAAAGGAAGAAGATACAGAACACACTATGCTGGGCTGGATAAAACACAAATGTGAGAATGCAGTTAATAAATAACAGATTGTGTTGCTATGTGAACTTGCATTTATATATGTCATTCTCTTTAAGCCTCTCACTCACTCGTTTGCTCATTCTCTCTCTCTCTCTCTCTCTCTCTCTCTTTCTCTCTCTCCCTCTCTCTCTCTCTTGCACACACACACACACACACACACACACACACACACACACACACACACGCAGACAGACATAGGGGCCTGACTGCAGTTAACAAAAGGAAATCTGGCAGAAAATGGACACTATATGTACCCTCTCCATGGCATGGTTGTTCACTCTGTTGGGTGAATTAAGCTCACAGCTCTGAGTTTTCTAGCTGCCATGCACTTTATTGGCAAAACTAATTACTGAAACTTCAGACATCTTCAGTTCCTCTCTTCTTTCTCTCTCTTAAATGTGCCTCTCCGTATGCATCTAAGTAATTTCTTTGGGTTTGCTTGCTTACACTGAATAAGAAATAAAATATGTTGTTTCACAGCAGGTACCTTTTACTAAGTATATTTTTTTCTTAATCAGTGCAAAATCAAGAGCAAAACTGGGGACTCTGAGGTTTTTAATTTGTTAGAAAATGGGCAGCAGAGAGAAAGGAGGAGCACATACTACTCACAGATGCATGTGAGATATGAGCTTAGTAAAAATGTAATTTTAATAATGTCTAAGTCCTAAAAATGGGCCAGGATGGAGAGAGAGGGAGACAGATGGAGAGAGAGAAGAGGAAGGGATAATACCGATTGAAGAAGAGGAGCAAGAGAGCACTTGTCAAAATCTCAGCAAGAGAAGAAGCCTCTGAACTAGGCCAAGGGCCATGGCATTTACACAAGGACAGTGTGAGCACAGCTCTCTCTCTCCCTCTTTGGAGAGAAATTAATAGCGCCATATTCTCCTCTCTTCAAATCAGCACTGTCAGTCATTTTCAAATCAAAGGTTATACAGCATAACATTAGCGCATTGCACTTTTTTCTAAGGCTTTGTTTTAGGGTTTATGAATAGTGATAAATATAAGTACAGATCCAAACAGGCATTCTCAAAATACTTAAAACACTATGAAACAAGAAAATGTCTGAACCTGTTTTTTTAGGCTAAAATTGCTAGTTTCCTGTAATTTCAGTCATATTCTTTTATTTTCATTGCTGTTTCAATCATTTTTAATTTAACTTAGATTTTGACATTTCATTTTTTTTATATTTAAAGCACAGTTGTTTTTTAAAATTTATGAAAAATAAATATTTCTACAAAGAAATGTTTTTATATTCTTTTTAATATTTTTTATATTCTAATCACCTTCCATTTTCCCGGTAAAACAACATTAAAAGGAGTGTTTTGAATTTTTATTTTTTTTTCCATAACCTTTTACAATTCTGTTGTATGGGCATAGACCCGAATAAATTGATTGACAGCCTCAGTATCAGCCTCAAAATTTAGAGGTTACTTTATGCACTCTGCACTGCCCAAGGTTGCCCAAATGTTGTTCAAATGTTGTACTGTAGTGCCCAATGCAGTGACCAGTGTTGCCCAAATAAAACTGAAACAGAAATATGATAATCACACACATATCACATTCCTGTTAATATAACATTTTGAGTAAGGAGGAAAAATATTGTGCAGACCCTTTAACTCTGGGTATCCTCTCTCTTTCTCTCTCTCTCTCTCTCTCACTATATATATATATATATATATATATATATATATATATATATATATATATATATATATATATATAAATAATTGTTTTTGTTATTATTATTATTTCTTATTTCTAAATAATGTTGTAATGAGGAAATCTTACCAGTGTGGTAAAAATATAGTGGTAGTACTCTGTCATCATTCCCATGGCAAGAGCCTGAGAGAGAGAAAGGCAGACAGTGAGACATTGGGAGAAAGACAGATAGGTTATATAAATATAACAGACAAAAACACATGCATTTATATAACAGAATTTGAAACAGATGTTTCACTTAACATCAACACACTGAGAGGAAGATGGGGATAATGTGCAGTTCTTCCGACAGTGTGGCCTCAGACCACAGTGGAGTTTGATACGGCACTGTGCCATAGCCCCCAGTCTGAGTGCAGATTCCTCCCAGTCCACCCAAGCCCCTCGCAATGGCAAGAGTTAGCAAGACCAAACAGTATTCCAGTACACTTCCAAATGGTGGTGATGTAGTACGTAAGGTATGAGTGTTGATTTCCTATTCTCTGCCAGAGGGTAGTGGGGACTGAGTAATCTAGCAATACAGCAGATGGGATTTGATTTGGCTCTTCTTCCATATGTCTCCATAATGATAACGAGCTCTCAGGTTGACTCTCTAACCCAAACTTGCATACTGCTAGCATCCCTCAAAGACTGAAAGATGAGTCAATCCATAACACTAATTAGTTTGGGGGCCAAGCTGTTTTGTGGTGGAACAGTACAGCGACCATTGTCAAGCTTGAGTGTTGATCTAATTCATGCACTCACTCCTGCATGTCAGTGGCTGCATGAAACATTCAGGAGGCTCCACTCACAACAAGCAGCTGGCCAGAGCAGCTCATCTGCCAGTGGGCTAGTGTGCCAGTGGGCTAGTGCACAAGCGGACTGGTGTGCAGTTGGAATAGTGTGCAAGTAGTCTAGTGCATGAGTAAGATCGTGTGCCAGTGGGATAGGGTGCTTGTGGGCTAGTGCACCCTTGGAACAGTGCACCAGCTGGCTAACACTGTGCTCCTGTGCCCATTCTCACATGGACAGAGCCTGCCACTACGATCAGTGCAATTCTGGCATGCGATAGAGAGGACGGCCATCCACTGGTCTGGCCCCATGCCATGCAGCAAGCAGGTGAGTGGCGCAGAAGGCAGGGACTTGCTGAGCACTGAACAGATTATGAATCACAGATTATTATTGTAGCAGGGAAGTGGAGAGGGCAATCCCTATGGCTGGGTGTCAGGGCAGTAATTACAGCTGTGTGTAAGCAGACTAAGCATCCAGGTGGACTGGAAGGCCTCCATGAACAATCTGCATCTTAGTAAAGTAAATGTTCTCGGACCAATAAAGAAGCAGCACTCGCACTGATGGAGAGGTGAACACTGGTACCATACTGCATATGTGGACGTTACTATGCTCTTAGTCAGCCAATGAATCTCAATATTCATTCAAACCTGGTGTTCAGCACATTACACATCACACAGCTAATGCACTGCCACACTCACAAAACCTCTCACACTACACAACATGGTGATTAAAGAACTTTTCCACAGTCTTGTATCTTTTAGAAAATTAAATTTTATATTATATTTCGAGAGCATCAGGAGCTTACAGCAATAACAAAACTGTCCTCAAAATAGCGCAGTTTGGAAAAGGAATAAAAATCATTTTAATCATGTATGTGTTTACAACCAAGATTATAAAGCTAGTTACTTAACTTGCTCAAATGACCTTAAATAATTTAATAATACATTAATTACATTATGGACTTTGATCATTTAGTACTCGAATCAAACTGATATAACTACAAGCATCCTTTCTCTTGCCTCTCCTGTACCATATGGCTATGGGACAGTGGTTGGGCAGTCTAAGAATATTTGATAGTCGCATAAATTAAAAATAAATAAATAAATGCAGAATAGCCCTGAATTGGCTAACTTTGTAAAAACACTGCTTAGCTGTGCATACTCTTGACTGTAGCATGTGCCATCTGGAGCTAGGATCTCAGATAACACAACTGGCCACGTTCTCAGTTAAACAGCCGGATGGTACACTCCTACTTCTCCTCCTACTACTATGGTGCTTTCCTAGTCAATTCAGTGAATGCCCACTGCACTGTCCTGCGTTCATGCTGTATGGCCAGCTGTGCTATGTGCCTCACAGGAGGAAAGTCTTGGGCTACACCCAATCTCACACTGATCATGAGGTCATATAAAAAGGGAAGGATGTACAATAGGGACCAGTAATTAGGAAAGAAAGCCAAAAACATACATAATTAAATTGGAGTTTTTAGATGAAGCCAGACTGCTATCTCATTATTTACCATTAGAGAAACACATCACAGAGCACTAATGATGAGAACACTTCACCTTCATTACCAATCTTCTGAAAATGATTAGAAGTTTTTGAGGCAGGGTGAGTCATGCTCTCTTTAATATTTGATAATGCTGTAAGCCAGAGAATCATCATAGTTTCATTTGGAGACTTTGAACTATTAAAACGTGCATGATGAAACTTCAGAAAATGTTATTGCATGTCATCACATATACAAATCATTGCATTAAGTCTCTTGAAAAAAAACATTTTCCATGTTTGTAACCTGGAGTCTCACCTGTTTAAGAATGCCAGCAGCCATCTCATGGCCACAGTCAAAAATCACATGGAATTCTTTTCCTCGCTTCATCTCCTTAAGGAGTGGTTTAGCGTCCTTCGTTTCTGCTGGCAGCTGACGGATTTTTAACCGGATGTTGTAACGAGAGGGTGCCTTAATGAGCTCCTGTAACCGAATCAGACCTGAAAGAATGTGAGACAAAAAGAGAGCAAATCATTAGTACATTTTACAAACACAAAAACACAAGGTCTGAGAGAGAGAAATAAAACTTTAAAAAAAAACAAAAAACACAACAAAATAGGCACAATTCTCTGGAAATACAAAACATAATTTTGACTCAGCTGCAGTGCAAATCCCATTTCACTGCACACACTACAAGTATGTATCCAGGATAAGTAAAGTTATACCGTGCGCTCATTTGATTCCCTTGGTTTTAATTAGGAGAAGATAAGGAAGCCCCATGAATAGATGTCTAATATCAGTCTAATTTTAATGAAATCTAGCTCTCTGAACATGTCACACTGTTTTCTTCCCTCCCTCTGTCTTTCACTTTCACTGTCCCTTTCCCTCTCTCTCCCTATTTTTCTCATGCGCTATCTCTCTCTCTGACTCTCTCTATCTCTCTCTGTCACTGTCTGCTCCTCCCCTTTTGCACTCCTGTACTCAATGCTGCCTTACTCTGGTAAAGTAGAGCTTAGAGCTTCTGGCCTGCACATACACTGCACCCTTCCTATCAATCAAGTGTCATTCCCAACTGCAGTGTGAAGACCGGCATAATTCAGCCCAGGGGGGCTTCATAAACCTTTCAGATTCATCCAGCAAGGAGCCTTGTTATCAGCAGGACAACTGGAGATAGCTGGACTGCCCTAAAACATGCAGTCACACTTGCTTATTTTACATCATGGAGCATTTCATTTCACAAGAGGCATCTTTCCAGCATCAGAGTGTGAGCTTGGCTTCTGGGGTAGTTCAAGACTAGATAACTATGAAGGTCACCCAACACAGAAGAATATCGCTGATATATTTCGTCCCTCCACAAAAGCCTAGAACCAAGAGATTCAATAGCATCTCATGTCATCCTGCTGAAATGCTTTGCTTTTGTTTATACCTGATACGTGTACCTGACAAGTATGCCAGATTGTGGCATGTCCTTTTCTATAAAGCCATGGTGATGTCATGGCATGGCCCCCATCTCCTAGATTCCTCCCCATTTGTGTGTGTGTCTGTCCATTGTCACGCCCCTGCTTTGTTAATTGTCCATGTCACACCTGTTTGTAGTTATGTTCCTTGTCAACACATGTAATTAAATCCCTATTGTTCTGCTGTCTGGTTTCGGTGTTTAACCATGTGTTTATCACATAGCGTAAGTTAGCACAAGTATCGCTTAATGTAGATGGTCATTGCATTGTTGCAGTTTTCTTAATCTTACTCTGTTCATCGTGTTGTTATTTTCGGTTTGTGTCTGTCATGTTAATAATGATCAGTTTAGCTAAGGAGACTTGTCTCAGCATCCCACTCCCTCGACATGACCATTACAGGTGACTTAAATTAAAACAGATTTTGTTTTTAGTTACTGCTGAACATCCAAAGAAATTCCAGATCTCCATGTGCCTCCATATCACAAAAATATTCTAATTCAAGTAATATTTTTGTGATAGTGAAAATCACAGATTTTCAAACACTTTATTTGCCAACACTCTCTAATGCTGTGTCAGACAAATGCTGTGTGAGATACAAAGAGTTGCACCCAGTGTGACTGCTGGGACCACGGGCCTTGCAATTGGTTAGCAAACCTATCTCTGACAGCTCCATCTGCTCCCATTCACTTCCATCATCAGTTTTTGTTTATCTGTTTATCTCTGCCTCTTGAGCTGTCATCCTGTCATGACTGCTGATCTTGTGTGCCCTCGCTCTGTAACACAGGGCATGGGCATGTCCATGGCCAACATGGCAGGAGCAGAGAAGAAAAAGAGCAACTTTCAGATCTGATCTGTACTGAGTGTGTCCAATGTGTGTCCAATGCTTCCTGAGTCCTCCTCCACCCCTTTATTAACTCATGAATATTTCACCCAATCACAGCAATTATTAAAAGCCCCATCTGGGAGTTTGCTCCTAAGCATGGCCTACATTGGCCCAGGATAAATATCTGTGAAGAGGCTACATCACTCGTGTGCTCCCTGCTACAAGTCTCTGACAGAGTGGTCATTACTCCCAAGCACTCTGGTGGCTCTCCAGAGGAGCTACACCAACCACATCAAAGGTGTGAGATGAACAGCACTTCCTCCAGGACTCAGTGGTGCAGAGATGCACACTGGGATGCTGGAGGCGCACGGAGACCTGGCCGGTGACTTAGAGAGCTCCAGACAAGCAGGTCAAGGTTAATGTAGCCCTTGCTGCATGGGTGGGCTTATTTATGTTCAATTAAACATGCTTAACAAATTGCAGATGGATTAAAACAAGTTTCCGGTCAAAAGTTTTAATAGCCAGCGTGAAAGGCAGACACATTGCACTCTGCAGGAATTACACACATGCTTCGATGCAGTCAGTAGGTAATATCTCTGTCTCCTCTCTACACTCAGCAAGGGGGGACAGGGGAATGTGCAGTGCAGACAGATGAGGGGGAGGTGAGGACTTCCAGCTCACCGCACAGCCTTCTGAACCTGCCTGGAACAGTGAGTACAATCACCACTCCTTTAGTGAGGCTAAAAGAACATCTGTGTCCTGCCATCATGCCTGGCGTGTCCTTAAACATGCCATCAAAGTCACCAATGCCATGCCAGAATAACCATAAGGTACGGTCTTCGTAAAATAAAACATCAGACATCTTATTAGACTATCTTATCACCAGAGTAAGAATGTTTTCCAAGGACATTTTGTTTTATTTAGACCTTTTAGTGGTAACTAAAATTGGCATCATTTTACCACCTACATAATCACACTGATTCAAAACACATTTTTTTCAGGCCTGCATTTACAAAAACAGTATAAATACCAATTGTGAATCTTTATTATAATGTCATTAAGAGTATTTGTGAAAATAGCTCTCAAAGATGAAATTACCAAAGCACTTATTAGGTCACGAATGTAGAAGTCTTAAATTATCATGCCACTTAGGAAAGATGGCAATGTGACTTTCTAAAGAATCTTGTGAATGCTGGGTGAACATATGATGGCCTAGCTCCTTCATTACTGCGAATGAGGCTGCTGGTTTGGTGCACTCTCACAGATCAAATTGAAACAGATTACCGAAGGGGTCTTGGGGGAAGCAGCTTTGCACTCCAGCAGTACTTGTCTCTATTCGGGTTCTCCGAACCTGAAGTGTGTTTCAACGGCTTGGTTTCAGTCAGCACACACATACTCACGTCAATGTGCACACGCACACACACACAGACACACACACAGACACACACACACACACACACACACACACACACACACACACACACACACACACCAACCAACACACATTGCACTGACACTCAGGAACATCATGTTACACTCAGATGGTCACAATTTGTCTGTGTCATTATTAATACTTTATTTATTAATTGTACTGAGTACTTTATTCATGAAAATGTGTCACATGAAATGTTTATTTTTACATATATACATGAACCATGTTCATTTGTGTAGTTAACTACAATTTTGAATAGCTCTACATCTGGTACTACATTATACTGCAGTTGCTCACCTGGAATATATATATATATATATATATATATATATATATATATATATATATATATGTCTATCTATGTATCTATGCAAACACACACACACACACACACACACACACACACACACACACGTGTGTGTGTGCATAGATAGATAGATAGATAGATAGATAGATAGATAGATAGATAGATAGATAGATAGATAGATAGATAGATAGATAGATAGATAGATAGATAAAATCTCCAAATCATCCCAGAGAAATTTGCCCAGGTTTATATTGCTACATCTCCATTATGACAATAGCTACATAATCAAGCTCTGCCCTCACTGAACATAGCCTCTAGTCTGCCATCTATATTGACCTTTAAACTAATGCAATTAAAAAAACCAAAAAACATATGGGTCAAGCACACCCCCATAAAGGAATTACATGCTTTGGGCACACAGTAAATTACCTTTCTGCTGAGGAGAGAAGTACACTGCAATGCTGTTTATACAGCCATTTCCATTTTATTGTTCTGGCCTATAGTTATATGCACCGCAGCCTTCCTCTCAGAGGCTCTCTTAGCTAAATTAATTTTTTTAATTTTTTTTAGAAAAACAAATTTTAAGCCATGTCAAATGCAATTGCTGTTCTGAGACTCATGACCTTTGGTTCCATTCTGGCTATTACCCTTCGTTTACCCACCTCTGAGGATGTTGTCATGGAGATGGGCTCATATACTTGGTTTGAGGAGCTAAACTGTCCTTCTCACCTGTCGCCAGGGAGAGAGGAGAAGAAAGAAAGGCATGGGTTGGAAAGGTTCCATCTCCTTCAGCCTCCATTCTTCCTGTATGCCCGCTTGCCCGCACACACAACTTCAGAAAGGGTGCATGGATGATTGAGTGATGAGATGGCGGGCCGTGGCCACCACCACACTAGTATCTTCACTGCCACTCGGCCTCTGCCATTAAAAAGTCGAGCTGTCAGAGCCATATCATTATGGCTATTGATTTTCTTGTTTGTCTGTTTGCTCATGTTGAACCATTATGCTCCAATGATCTATTAATTTAGCAGTAAACGTGAAAGGAACTGAGCTCATTTATAAAGCTGAATTAGTGGTGCCCTCAGCACCGAAACAAGCCAACCACATCCTTATTGCTTTGTCTTTAACAGTCCATAAGGAGCTTCTGTTTTAGAGTGCACCTGCACATCTGGCCCTTGTTTGGGGCCTCCAAATGGGTCCTGCTCCAGTTTCCACCTCTGTGACAGAAAATCAAGGCCCTATTAACCCCTGTGAAATGCAGCCATGTCCATTCACCCCTTAATTAATCCAAGTATCGAGAAACACAGGGATCAATTCTGCCTTGAAGTTCCGACAAGTCTAGGAGACCTCGGTGCCTACAGCCAACACAAGAGCCACAGGCAACTCGACCTTGCATTTGCACTCTTATACACAGCTGAGAGAGGCTGCCTGGAGGGCTGTAGAATGCTGTGGTGCTAAACAAGTGGACCTATTGTAGAGGATGCAAGAAAGAAGTTGCATCACGCTGCACAGCAGCTGAAGACTAAATGCTGTGGAAAGTGGCGAGAGAGCTTCAATGAACGCTCTGGGAAATCTGGCAGAATGTCCCATTTGCTGGCTACTGAGTTGAACCCTGGCATATGGCATATGTACCCTGACCACTGAGGTGCTTTCTGCCTGCTGTTCTAACAGGGACCATCAGCCTGGGGCCTTGGCTGCACTGTACACCAGACGGAGACCCGAGGGAATTGCTCAGGAAGAAAGTCAAGCTGCAGGCAGCTGCAAGTGAACGTATGCTTAAGGGACAGCAGAGTGCACCATACACTGTGGGTGCAAAGGGGGGGTTCTCACCTGTGCTGTCGTCGTACACCACGGTGACCATCCTCCACTTGAAGAAGTGCACCAGGTCTAGGATGGCCCTGCTGAGGGAGGAGAAGTCTGGGTAGAGGCTGACGTAGAATGAGTCACGGTTGTCTGAAACTTGGTGCTTCCACTTGGTCTGAATGTGTGGCACCCCCAGAGCATTGCAGATGGACTGAACCGCATTGGCTGAAGAGCTGTGAGAGGGGCCGAAAATGGCTGCCACCCCCAGGGAGAGTTGGTCACAGGCTAAAGAGGGAATACAACACTTTAAAAAACACTTCATTAATCAATCATTAAATATGTTATGGTAGGAAATATACTAATTTGATAATAAGCAGTGACAAAACTTTAAATATGGAATGAGTCCTCTTTTATAAGACAAAGTATGCTACAACAATTATTGCTCTGTTGTAATCAAGAAACATAGCAGGAGGAAAATCTCAATTACAATGGCAATAGCTAATGGTGTGTATAATCAAGAAGAGAGAATTCAGATGTTTTGGTAGTGTCGAAATGACAGATGATTTCAGCAAGTGATCCTGTCTCAGGGGTATTGGTAGCTTTCAGCATTACTGCCACTAACTCATTACCTAAAACTAATCAATTCTCTCTGTTTATGCACCAGCTGGCCAGCAATGTTTCCCCTGGTTAATTGCAATTATTCTAAAACTCAAACGTCTGCTCAAACAGCATTTTATTTTGAACACATATGGCTTTGCAGACACATCAACCCATATCATTTACGAGTTAGCTAGAATTTGAGTGTCATACCCTTTCTGGAAGCCTCAAAACTGTCATGGATGTTTATCCTTTGGATGTCGTATGTGAGTGTTGTGTTTGGCAGTAGAGTTCTGTTTCTGTTGATTGTATTTAAAGCAAACTTAAAGGCTAGTTCTTCAGCACCTGACGGACCAGTTTCAATAGATTCGAATATTCCCCCTAGAAGAAAGAGAGAGAAAGCAAAAATTAGGATAATTTCCAAATTTATCTATAACATCATATTATCATGCATGAATTATATTTTTGTTGAACAACATGCATATTGCAATACATGCCTGTAATGACTCTCATAAGCTTAAGGACTTTAAGTTCGATCATAAAGTAGTACAGCTTTGATAGAAGAATAACCTCGCAAATTGTCACAAAAAAAAATAAAATAAAATAAATATATATATATATATATATATATATATATATATATATATATATATATATATATATATATATAGATATATATATATGTAGTCCTTAAGCAGTATGGTTTAAGGGAGCTGACTACACCACAATCATCATCTTGTGAACTCTTTTGACAGGTACTAGATGAATTAATGCTGGCGGTGTAGGGAAGGGGGGAACTCTTCGATCGATGTGCTCTGATTGGCCGGCAGCTCAATCAATCAAGTCCTGTGGGAGCAGTGAGGCACAGCGAGAGAGATTGAAGTGTTTTGTTTGGGTCAACCATGTGGTTTGGTCCTGTTGGCTCACCATATGTCAGAGTAAAGCTGGACACAGTGCTTTACTTACATTTCCGTGGGGGTTCAGCATTTTGTAAATTGCTTGTGGCATTACCTTACATATTTCTTAATGTACTTTCTGGAAAAATATCTGTGACATGTAAAATGCATCTGTGTGGACTTTGCAAATTCAGGAAAAGAGAAGCCCTCACATCAGTAGAATGGATTCCATCCATGAGTGTCACATCACTGCCTGCTATTGTACATTTTAAGCTGTATTCCCTGCTTCTGCATGTGGCCTTCTGACATTTCTATACAATACATCATACTAAGTGTATCAAAAGTCAGTTTTGCTTCAGTGCTTTTTTGTGTTATCAATGTTCAGTTTTGTTTGCAGACATTCATTAGTGTAAATTGCTTCAGATGAGAGGATCAGGTAAGATCTGCCTTCTTAACACAATTAAGCTTAAGTTTCTCTAAGTGAAATCAAGAATTATAACGTTTAATGTGTTTACACTTTTGTAATACTACATCAGCTGTCAGAGTGTTACAGTGGTTGGCCCATCTGTGGACTTTTTTCTTCACACATCTTGTAATGTACAAGCAGAGTAAAGGCTTGTGCAACAACAGAGAAGGTCCATGCTATTAAAAGAAGTGTGGCAAAGTTTTGCCTTCATTAGCATTCGTCCCATGGGGGAAGACTATTTTGCATGTCATAATGAGTCTGAAAGAATTAATAACCATCAGTTAAGCAGGATGTACTATAATTGGAAGCCTGAGCACTTGGAACCATCTTTTCACACAGAGCGAGCACAATTGCAGCTAAAGCTCTTTCTTCAGCTCCATTGAAAGGATAATGCAGTGTGGATGGGGAAAGTGAAGGGGAGCAGTGAGTGGAAGTGAAAAGAGGAGTGATGAAAGTGTAGTACATGACTACAGAGTTAAGTTTAGGAATAAAATAGCAGGAAGAGGAGATGTCAGGACTAAATAAACTAAAAACTACTGAAACTTTTTCCTTCTTTCTCTCTTTCAGATACACATCATATCTTTCAAAATATATGTGTTGTGTATAATACTTCTGAATGATATACATAAATAATTTCCTATCCACACAATCCTCTGCATTGCTCCTGGTGAAATAAAATATTCCATCAATATCTCAGATTGTCACACATGCTAATTAATTTGTGATTCCGACAGAAGGTAAAGAGATAAAGTTCATCACTACTAAGATCACATAAAGCCAGAATGAGTACATATTAATTAAAAATCACATAAAGGTCCCTATTTTCAGACAAAATTATGGGGCTGAAGGAGATACAACAAAGGCTCCCTTGAGAAGAACAAGGTAGTACATGCTTACCAATATGTGTCTATAATTTGTGACTTTGAAAACTCCCCAAGGTGTCATTAACAGTAGGGGGTGAAGTAATAGGGATGAAATAATTCATCATTACTATTTTAAAAAAACAAACCGAGTCCTGATACAATGATCATATCCAATTTTCAAGGCACTGCCTAAGATGTAGTTAGGATTGCCTCAGGTTGTGGGATGACCGGTTGAAAGATTTTCCCCTTGCAGATGGCAAGTTACAGTTTAAGAAAGCTACACTTTTATTTAAAAGCCAGCTTTGCTCTATTGAATATTTCATATTATTCTTTTGAGAGGTTATTTTCTTTCTTTTGTGTTTTATGTTTATTTATTTTTTGATTATTAGGACTTTTATCTGTTTATTATGGTCCCACTATTTAGCTTCCATTTTACCAAAATGCCTTGCTCATTGTGTTGTGCTGGGTGCCACTGAATGTCTTGCTGTCCTCTCAGCCTTCAGGCTCAGCCTCGTCTAATCCAGGGTTGTCATGAAGCGCTTAGCTGGGCCTCAGTTGTGTGCGACATGCTCTGTGTTCACCCACTGCATGTGTCAAACCCATACATGACACAAAGGTCAATAATACACCTAGCAGTGAGGAAATATTCTTCTCAACCATAGCAGTGCCACAATCGATAAAGGCACAACAGTCTCATTTCTGCATTGAAAGGAACACTTACTTAAAAGAGGGCACAAATTTCCCCAATGTCAATATTTCACACAGCAGCAGTCACGTAATAGAGAAAGCTGAAGCCATTTTCTTTTTGAATAGGATACAAGTGTGTTCAGTTGCATGACAATATGGAGCAGTAGATTTGTAAGCTAGGGTGGAAGCCATTTATCTTGCCAGATGATCAATCAGCTATGATCACTGTGAAATCGCCTCCAAAACTGATCAATAGATGCCTCAAACAAACAGCATATGGACCACAATACAGAATCAGACACACAGAAAGGGAACACTGTAACTGAACAATAATTTTGATTTGTAGATGTACTCCAGACAGTTATTTTTTTCACAAACCAAAAATTAAAAATCAGCTTGCATAATGGAGGCTGGTGTGACTGAAGGCAGGGGCAATCGTCATCTTAGGGGTTAAAACCTATACTGTGGCGCTCAACCAATATTCATTGAATTAATTTTTCATTTGATGAAAATAAATTACCACTGATCCACTCGGGAGAAACGCTGAAATATGTGTGTGTGTGTGTGTGTGTGTGTGTGTGTGTGTGTGTGTGTGTGTGTGTGTGTGTGTGTGTGTGTGTGTGTGTGTGTGTGTGTGTGTATATCCAACCGACCGTGTCCCTGCAGCTTGCTTGTTGCCCCAAACTGGTGAAAACATCAGACTTCACTCACTTTGTCCAGATAGAAGAAGCTTTTCTGCAAGATGGGTCTCATTCATGAACTGAAATCAGCAACACCAATATGTTTTTTAATTCATTGGAAGCAATTCTATCATTTATATAAATTCTGCCATCGAGGTGAGGATTTCAGGTTTGCAGTTTTATGGGATAAAAAGAATGTGACAAAGGTCTAGGCGCAACGCTGAAGAGTGTAAAGGCTAGGTAAAGGCTACATGAGCACAGAGTGAGCTTCCAAGCCTGAGCAGAAGTGCCAGTATTTGCTTTACACTGCAGGTAACCTGAAAGTTAAATGCTCCATGGAAATAAAGTTTGTGATAAGATTAAATTTGCATAATCCCCAACTGAAGACAGAAATGTGACTATAACAGATTTAGAATATAATCAACAGTGAGGGATTTAAGAAGATAGCTCTATATTTTCTTGTGAATTTTCTATTGATTTTTCCAACTGCATAGTGAGAAGCAAGCCTTATGTATTTAGTAGTTCTCTTAAACCTGGACAAAACTTCGTTATTAATTCTAGAGCAATATGAACCTTCTCCCTTTATCTGTTTGTTTCTGAGACATCATAAGCATGTATGTGTGTCTGCGCACATGTGTTCAGATTCCACACACTCCTGGGGAATTGATTGATGCACTTGCATGCCTGCTCTCCACTCCAGAAGACTTGTAAGGCTATCTTTGATGAATATATTCAGCAACTCTGCCAACCACTGGTATTAACATTCTTTGGCTTTCTGAAATAGCTTTGTTTGTGGGTTACCGCCCCATTCAAGCAGTGAAGAGAAGGCCAGTGGGACTCAGATATCCACACTGAAATGAAAGCACAGACTAAAGCTATGGCATCTATATGTGACCTTTGACATACACTGGCTTTGTCCTTAGGATATCACATTATAGCTTATAGCTATACCTAGAACTGATAACAAAAGTACTCTCACTGACAGTCAAAGGGCTTGTGGCTGAAATGGCCCCCACTTGAATGGCACAGATCAAGTATGTGAGATCATTAGTTTGTGTTGCCTTCCAAAGTCTTAAGTTTAACCTTAATATGACACCTTGTACAACTGGTCTCAGTTATAATCACTGGTCAGTAGCGCTATATAATTTATTGATGCAAAGTGTAATTTGGACTGTGACATAGAAAGTTCCTGAGGAGAGAGGCAATATCTCACCATATTTCCCCTCATTCGTGAAGTGTAGGATTAATCCTTCTTCATGAAGTCAATAGGAACTGTCTAATCCCTCATTTTCACCTCCTTGATAGAGTGCAAGGCATGCAGAGCTACTCTCCACATTTGACACCCATCATAGTGACTAGGCAGAGATTCAAAGATAAAATATCATCCATCTCAATTTTCTTGTGGAAAATAAATAAATAGAACCAGACCTAGATAAATTAATTACAACACCACCATTTCAGCTTGATGCTGCTTTAAGGTATAGATTATTTATGTGGAAAATAGGATACTCGTACTGCACCCCCCTGCCCCCAGTTAGTGACAGCTTGATGGCTATCAGTGTCAAGAGTGTCAGCCCAGTGGAACGAGAAGCACAGTCCAGCATAACAGGCTTGTAGGACACATTCCATCTTTATCAGAGCCAGGGCTGCAAGGGGGAGGTGGAAGGCAGATCTTGAGAACATGGGACCCTCGGCAGAGAGCAAAACTGGAGGGCCCAGGCCCTGGGCAGGTGTGCAGTCCTTCACTACCCCTCACGTCACCTCCATGTACAAAATGCAGATCTGTCACCTTTCAAATTTAAGAGCTCAATATATTTCTAAGGAATGTTGTATATCCAGATGTATACTTGAAGTTTGGAGAATAGAAGATCTTCAGTAATGTATAATGGATTACAAATAGGAATGTTATGTTAAAGTTGACCATAATGCACTTTTAAAACATAGTGGTTGTCACATTTTTAAAAAATACTATGAGCAAACTATTGTATTTAATTAAATGTTTTATGTAAAAAAAACATTTGCTCAACAAAAAAATAAATAAATAATAAACACATATATACAATAAATATAATGAAATACCATATTGGCTAATATTCAGCTATTTGTTACTATGCATGTTTTTTTGTTTTACTGTTAGTTTGTTTTATTTTTTATGAAACTTAATTTAGAGCCTGTCATGATACACATGAAAACACATTGCAATTTTATTGTCATACTATAAACATGCATTTGATATCAGTAGCTATAAATTACAAAAAGTAAAGAAATAAGCAATAGCATACAAAATCCATTTTATTCTTTCTCCACAGTGTTTGTTTTAGAAATCAATATCATAATGCACTTAACACACCATTCTTTCTCTCCAGATGCTAGAAACCGATCATATGAGTGGAGCAAGCTATATTACCCACCTCACTTAGTCACCCAGAATGTTTCCCTCTGTTATTGTCATCAATCTCCTCTAGTCTGATTCTTCCACCTATTACATTATCTGCCCCATGGATCTACCGATATGTACAATGTACATTTTAAAATTCTGTCATTTAGAAAAAAAATCAGGAAACTGCCTTAAAATGTCCAAGTAGTTAGTTTAAAGATGTGTAAGCTTAAGAGAACTTTGTACATGTAACTCATGTCATTAACTAAAAATCATTCATTAGGATGATTCTAAAATCTCACTTCAGACAACTTAAAAACTGGGGTAAAGTTGGTATGTGTACATAGATACAGTATCTGCAGAGCTAGTAAGCAGCAGTTAAGATAAATATTTCTTCAACTTAAAATACCAATTTCTTAGCTGTATTATGTGTGTTAAAATGATTGTTTTGGTAAAGAACGGAACAGAATAATGGTGCAATAATGGTTAATCTAACCTTATTCATTCATTGATGCTCATTCATGAATGACTATAGCTGCTTGTTCCATATCAAGCTATAATATATATCTTGCCATTTAGTGGGACTGCATGTCTTACATTCTTGGAAAGCCAGGAAGCTGAACTGATACAGCTAGATCAACTCTTAACCCATATTGTCTAGTGCAGATTTCACTTGGAATGATAAGCCGCATGTTAACATGATCTAATACTGTGTCCATATTTAAAAAAGATCAATACTAGACCCAACAAACTGCCTGTGTTAAACTTTCAGTAGGTTAGTTTATGAAGGTCTGCTTGGACTCAAACTCCAACACTGTTTAGCACTAACAAATTTGCTGTGTGCTGATGTCTGTACTATGTCTCTTGCTATGCAAGCAGATCACAGACATACTCGTAAGTCATATTGTAATACATTCAGATTGAGGACAGAGGCAGAACAGTAGGTCTCCCTCTGAAGGCAGCTGAAAGTGCTCAACAGTTTGTGTTAAACATAGCTGTAGCACTAGACAATCAGGGTACAGTAGGCAGTGATTATATGGAAAAAAGGAAGAGAGAAATAAAATGCTAATTACCTAACTTGTGTTTTCATCTGCTCAATCAGATTTCCAGCATATAGCATTTTATGTACAACATATAGCATTTGCTGAAGCAACACTTTTATTTCAAATAGGATTAAACAGAAGGTCCTGAAAAAACAATCATAATTTGGCCTACACTATTAAAAATCATTGTAACTTCATTGTTTATGCTAAATGCTGTACTTTCAATAAAGCTCTTACTAATCAGGGTGCAGCTGTGCATGAACAACAAACAAATGTTTCCCATTCTTCTGCTTCAGCATATAAGAAAAAGTACCTTAAAGAATATTGAGTTGAATTTCTTTTCTCATCAAAAGTTGGCATAATTAGAGATAAGACTTGAGAACGCTCCTGAAGTGCTTGCAAAATGTCAGTCCCTTCCATGGTCATTCAGGGCACTGTGGAACACTTGTCGATTTACAAATGCCAACTTCTCTCCTCTACACCTGAGGCGCTGTGAATTTCTCAAAGATTTGGAAATGTCAGTGATCCTCTTCAATGTGCAGGTCTCAAAACTATAGCCTATTTCACTATGCACTATCCATTCCAATCAGAAATTCTGGAACTGTTCTAACAATCGAACCTTTCAAATTCTGTAACTGTTCTAACAATGGAACCTTTCAAAGGAAAACCTTGAAAACTCACCTGCCTACTGCTAGCTACTATCTGCTCATCTGCTGAAAGCTGCATGTTCACTAAGAGCTTGTGTGTGCATTTTCATGCTTGGCCTCACATAAAAGTAAGGCTTGCTCTGCAAAGCCTTGTTTTAACTTCAATTATGAAAGACCTTACTCTCACAGAACTGCACACAAAACGTTTCAGCTGAAATCATGGAGAAACTGCAAGGGTGATGCTAACCAAAAACAAAACTCTCAAGGGCCATATCCACTAGCCGCACTTTAAAAAGCCGAACCAAAAGAATATCTCTGACACATAGATTAATAGGATCAACTTTGTGTTTCTGCTAAAAGCTCTCTTTACACAATTGTAAACACACGAGGGAGCAGAGTTCAGGATCCATGGCAACAGAGCTGGCAAAATGGCTCAGCACACCAGAATATACTGGTGTTAGCACAGCTAATTTCATACTTGCTTAGGTGGGCATTTGGCCACTCTGACCGTATGCTCTTCCATTTCTAGTTTTTGGACGGTAGCACTTTGTGAATACACTTACGCATAAATCTTATTACAGCATCTCTTCTCTTCCATGCCTTCCCCAAGCAGATCGATTTGCCTAACAATGCTAAGGAGCCCTCCAGCTTGACTCCCCTACCTTAGACCAACTCAGCAATAGCCTCAAAAACGCTGCCTTCTCCTTTTTTAATGAGGGTTCTTTTTTAACTTGGCCATGGCATATTGATTTTCCACTCGTAAAGTGTGATATGAACTCAGCAGGAATGGAGATGTGGTTGGAAGGAAGTACCATGATGTGATTTTCTTTTATTTCTTAGATGGTTTGGCCCCTGACATCCCTAGTATTGTGTGGTAATCCTCTTCCATTTAGGAGATGAGTCTTGGATCTAATGAGATATGAGTATGTGCCTCACGAGGCTCATCGACTTCATGTGGGGCTCGGAGTAAATGATCAGCCCATCTCTCTGTGGTGGAGACTAATTAAGGCATGCATTTTTGCATTAACGATGGTCTTTTGGGGGAGGGGCTATACTGGGAGTAGAACAATGATGAATCTTTACTTCTGAATGAGAACTCCTTCAGCTTTCCTCTCCTTTAGCCCAAACTCTTCCCAACACTTCATTTAGCTTGAAGGCTCAGTTCCTAAACAGTTAAAAACATAAAAGATAAAACAATAAAAAAGAAAATCCTGCACCATCACACATACTACATTTTTCACCTAAAATCTGTTTTACTTCAAAATAAGTTTTGTTTCTGTGAAAAGACAAGAGGACCCAAGACTACAATCCAAGGCTCAAAGTGATCGGACTGGGACGAGCAATTCTAGTGCCAAGGAGTTTTGTGAGTCAAAAAGAGGGAGGTTAACACTGGAAAGCTATCCTCTATTTAAAGGGAAGTGCTTCCATCATCATGTCGGGAATTATTCCCAGCACATTTGTCATCTTGTTCAGTATTCATTTCCCTGTGAATTGGGGGCAGGACCCTATTTTTTCGTTTGAATATATCAAAAGGTGGCTGGATAAAATTGAACCAGTGCACCTTTTTGAGAAGATATGAGCTATGGGTTTAGCTACAAATCCAGAATGAGTATTTTCCCATCTTTTTTTATGAAACTGAAGTTGGTATGTTTGAAAGAGAGGAATGCACCAGAACATGCACTAGAAATAATGAAAATAACAAAGGGTAGCAAATCAAATTGACAGAAATTCTATTTTCTGTTGGAGAAAACACAAACATCAACTGTATCTTGAATTATAATATCAGGCCTAAATGACTGGGATACAGATGCTTCTGTGGTGTAGTGATAAAACATGAAGATGCAACTGTGCATTTTTTTAGTAGAAAATGTAAATAGTATTGTTTCTGGCCAACTCCTTTCAGTGATGGCAGGACATGTCAGTATGAGGTGTGTGTGTGTGTGCATGCATAAAGGTGCATGTGAGTACATGCACATTTAGCCTACATGATGAAAACCTCACGTTTTCCTCACACATTTCCTCTGTAACAAGATGACGGCTGTAGTTTTCCGTGCAGGGCTGCTATTGGTTGGCTGGCCCCGCTCGGTGAATGGTCTATGGCTGTGACTAATGAACTCCAGCTCAGCCGCAAGGTCACAGACAGGTGGGTTCCATGGCAACGACAGAACCTTTATCAAATGGTGAGCAGGCTAAGGCAAGGCCCCCTCCTTCTAGAAGGTTCTCTGAGAATCTCTGAGATAGAACAAAGGGTGATAGATGCAGTGAAACGAGCTGGCTGCCTCAGTAATGAACTTGTTCAATAAGATTTTTCAGATGGGGACAGATAACAGGCATAGTTAACCCTTTCCTATCCATTTAAAATGCTGAACAGCCTCTTGTGTGCATACAATAGGAATGCTCCAGTTCATGCTGCCCTACTGAAATGCACAGGCAGCAGTAACCTACTTTAACAAGTGAAAACCTTGTCCAAAAATGCACACAGTTGCACTTACAGAAAGATATGCAGAGATGCAGCAGTAAAGACTTCTTTTTCTGCAGCAAAGACTCAACAACGATTACACGCACTGTCAGTATGAATAGAAATCATACTGGAACTGCAGTGACTTTAAAGCTGTGCTAAGTTATGTTTCCTCAATATACGCTGAGATCTGTGATTTTGATTTTGGCAGATTTTCTTGGATCATAAGGCTTTGTTGATCAAGGCCTTAGAAAAAGCCTTGAGGGCAGAGCTAGAAATAAACTAATCTTTTAACCAGCAATGACATCTTCCCCAGAGATATCCACACAAAGTCAGTTTGTCTCTCTCTCACTCTCACTCAATGCCTACAAAATACAGTGGTGTTTAGAGATATCATGACGCCTTTGCCAACTTTAACTTAATGCTTGAGCCAGAGACAGAACATCAAAGATATACTTAAACGGGACACATGTAAATAACTTTTTCCATGCTTGTGCACGTACATTTGGGTATGTGGAGTGTCTACCAACCCACAAACTGTGAAACAAGACAAGCCAGTGATTTTTTTGTGGACTGCCTAGGTCAGCAAACATGGGATTCAACAAGCCCCTCAGTTGTGGCTCCCCTTTCTATGTCAGGTGTAGGCTCATTAGAATTATATTGCTTGCATTTGAATATCTCCACCCATGTCTTAAGAGTTACCTTTGCGAAGGTGCATCCTTTTTTTTCTCACAAGCGCTAGACCTGCGCACAGGATCTGCTGTTATTGGCTGCACAGACCAGCACAAATCACTACATCAGTTCAAAGCTTCTGTCGCCAGAAGAGCTGAGTGGATAGTTTAACTTTGATGCCAATATCCCAGCTACAGTCGGCATAAACTTGTACTTGTGTCTTAATCACTTTGTGTCTGACTGCTGTTTCAACCTAGGTCAGCAGTAAGTTGTTTAGAAATTTTTCCTAAAAGAAAGATAAATACTAACTGTCTGAGGCAAAACTACAGCCAGGTAAATGTAAGTGGTTAAAAATAATTATACTATGATATTTTGGCTGTTTAATACTAGTTAATGCTAACAGCTGAAGTAATAGATTTAATTTTCTAAAAAGTTATTGTCCTTACTTGCTGCAGGATACATAATAACATTAATACTATTAGTTTGCTATTAGTCTGAATGTCTAGAATGTCTATAAGGTGACCTTCATCTTATCAATACATGAATAACATAAAATGAGAAAATAAGTCTTTTGTGCTGCTGATTATATAGAAATTCACAAGAAGTTTATGACTAGCCATGAATCACTAGCTTTTGATAACAGGTACATAAATATACACATACAAGATTCACTAGCAGTGGGTTGTACTCGATACAACAGCCAACAAGACCGTCTGATCTTAGCCAATGTACAAACATACAAAAAGAAATATCAAAGTGATATAAAGTTAATAACTTAATAACCATTCAGATATGTAGTGTTGTGTCCTTGATTATCAAACTTGTTGGGGAGCCTCTTCTTGCTCAGTGTCTGAATCTGGTTGAAATATATATGGTTGCACCACAATGTTTTCTCCAGCAGACATGTTTCTCCCAGGATTCGCTGTCATCAGTTGCCACAGTAGCGCAAAGCCATACTCACGTCAGCACACCCCACAGGCGAGTGGGGTGGGGTGAGGTGAGCAGTGGCTCATCATCATTTAGAGAAAAGGCATTTGAACTGGGCATTTTGAACAGAGCTGTTTAGACAGGGTGAGAAGGGTGCTGTGGTGCTTGATTGCTGAAGCATTTTTACCAAAGTATGTCACAGACATTTTATTAAGACCACAGAGAACTGGGATAACTTGAGGAAAAGGGGTATGTCACCTTTAAAAATGTCAGGATCTCCAAAGAGAATAACAAAATAACCTCAGAAATAAGTATTGACAGTAACCTTTATAAATAACATAAAGACTTTTAAAATCAGGTAATCACTTTTACCGTTCTGCATAATGTCATGTATTTATTCAAACATTGGGCTGTGTGTGGAGAAATGTGTTTGAGTGAGCAGTGTTTGAGGGAATGAAATATGCACTGCAGACACAAAGGCAGAAGCTATGCTGCATGGAAAACACTAAATAGTTGGGACTTCTCAGTGAAGGTGGGAAGCCTTGGAGTGTGTGTGTGTGTGTGTGTGTGTGTGTGTGAGTGTGTGTAGCATGTCAAAGAAGTGTGTCTCATAGTCAGGCAGACATATTATGGGTGCTAATTCATGAGGAAACAGCAGAACACCAGCCCCTAATTAAGCCTCACACTGTCTGTGGGAGTGAGATCAACATCTGAGCATCTGCATAGCAAAAATACACACACACACACACACACACACACACACACACACACACACACACCCAACCTGCATACACACAAACAGAATCACATTCCCTCTCTGTCTCTTTTCCTAAACTCTCCCATTTCATTTACATTTCATAAAATCTACATGAACATACTTATAAAATCTACATATTTGTGACATTCTGCCATCCTGTAATTTGATTCAGGGACTCTTTGTTCCTCTACTGCTGTCCTGCAGGGCCAAACCCCAGCAGCTGGCGTTTGTTTGCGAGACCTTCTTCCCTCAGCTCATGAGAGGCGACTCAACACAGCCCACACAGTCAACAGCAGGCTCCAGGCCCCAAAGCACAGTACCCACTCAGACCTCCCACACAGCTCCACCTGTTTGGATTTAAAGCTGTTTCACCCACCACCTCCTGCTCCCCACACAGTACACACCCACATATGAAAGCAGGAACGAGACGTCTCGCATGTTCCATCCAGCAGGAACCTGAGCTGAGAAACGCACAGACCAAGGGAGGCTCATGTCGGAACCAGACAGTTTAATGACGACCCTGTGTAAGCTACTGGGCTGTGCAAGATAATGATGTGTGTCTGTATGTGTGTGTCAGCCTGTGGACACACGCACCATGGCATTGTTTTATACAACAGCAAGGCAGAGCTCGTGACAGACTGTCGCAATGTGTTGCCGCATGTGAAACTGCATGCAGCTAATGACATACCGTATTTGAAAAGTCTTGGTAGTAGAAAATGATCTGCCAGCTCTCGCAGCTCACAGGCATTCTGCTCATTATGGCTGTACTGTTAAATGACAATCATACAGAAGCTATTGTAGATGGTCACGCATGCACGGTTTCATTGAGGACCGTAATACTCACAACTGTAACCAGCACCTGCTCATTCAGACAGTGTAGCCTAACCTTTGTAAATGTTACATGAGCCATACATGAAGGGTGGGGGCAGGGGTCCTTTCAGAAAGAGCATGCATTGACTAAATAGAGCATGTGGAGCACACAAGGCGAAAAGCTTTCAAATTTCAAAGTGGCTAAGGAGAGGGCTAAATCCGAGGAGAACATTCCAAAAGAGGCCCAGAGGAAATTCCCGTTCAGAACACATGACGCTCTCACAGCCTCAGATGTCATAATCCACTCAAGAAGAGTGGCCTCCGTGAAAAGCTGGCCTCCCAATCTTAGTGGCACTGAAACTGCACTGCCCGAATTCAAGTGCACCTTCCAGTGGCAGCTCCATCCATCAGTCATTGTATCAATCAATACAGCAAGTCAATTCATTTATCACCTTGTTCATCAATAATTATTCATCCACTACACATCTCGTGACTTGTGACCTGCATATACGGACAGTTTTGAGATTTCTTGGGGTGACAAGACAGAGGAAAATGAGAGAAAAACTCACTGCATTATAACAAAGACTTCCTCTGAGAGTTCTCCCAACTTTATATGAAGTATATGTAGGTTAAGAGACATTATTAATAGAAAGGTTTTTTTTTTTTTAAGTATAGCTTGGAGGCCCCTGCAGCTTAAGACAAAAGCAGTCCATCTTCAATGAAGTCTATATGGAAATAGACCACAGAATACTGTGGAAATACATGGAGGGAAAGCTTTAATTGAATCTTAAAGGCAGTGCTTTTTGAATTTTTCTCATATATAATTTTTTCAACTTTTTCTCCAAATCCTCAAAGGTCTTCAGGAAATCTTTTATGAGCATATATTCTCCCTAAAAAACTGTGGGAGAATATGTGTTAATCCACTGTCCATCTCCAGAGCTTCTCTCAGGCACCAGTTGGAGTCCAACTCTACCCCCTCCACATCTCACCCCTAGACGCCTGCCTCCAGCCTCCATTCCATTCAAATAAAGCAGGTCCCACAGTGCATTTTTAATGAGCCGCAGATTAGAAAACTGGATTTAGAATCAGTGGGAATGGATTAATATTTCAGACAGAAACCAATTTTCCTTCAAAATTGAAAAGACTGAGAATAGAGTCAGTTTGGCTCACAAATTTGGGAGGGTCTATGGAATAGGAGGGTGGGAAGGCTACAAGGAACATAATTGTCTTCCATATTTCATAAGCAAAAGAACATATAGTCCTGGGGCTTTTTATAAAATGAACGAGATTGGATTCAGTGTCTTGAAGAGTGCTTCCAAATCTAATCACACAATGGGTAAAATAGACCCCTCAGATAAACAAAGATAAACAAATGACTTTAAATAACCCAGCTTGTATCAGGATTCACTTTTCACATGCTGATCATCTCTGACAGAAATATATCCCTATTCTCTCACTATGACAACAATCTTATTTATTATCTTCCAAAGAGAGTACATTCATACTCTTTACAAACTGTGCATCACCTTTTTATTGACAGCAGAAAGGAGGCTACAGGTTTGTGAGATGTGTAACGTTGATGCTCTTATACCCTTCAGAAAGACATTTTACAAGTACAAGAAGTTCAGCCAAGGAAACTCAATAGGCAAAATGAATAATTGAACAAGTCCTGTCAAAAGTCTTGTGCAAATGTGTCAAATTTACATTGAGTCAATAGATCGAGCCATTGCTGTGTCAAGTGTGTTTAAAGTCACTAGAAACAAAGCATTGTCCTGCCTGAGTGTATCTCATGAAAGCCTGAGGCATGAGTCAATGAGCAGGACATTGATATCGACATAGCCTTCATAATTCAGCAGGTAATTACAGCCCCAGCCCAGCACATTGCCAGTTCAGAGAGAGAGAGACAAACAGCAAGACATGTAGAGAGAGAGACAGAGGCAGAGAGAAACAGACAGACAGGAAGACCAACAGACAGCGAAAGACACATTTAGAGACAGCAAATTCCTGACAAAAATGTGCACCTGATGAGGCTTGGCGAGTGGCATATTGCTTTCTAAGAAGCCAGAGGTGTCTCAAGATGTTAATATAAGCAGTGGAAACACAGGGCAACAAGAAGAGCACCCATAATCAGATACTCATTCCTTCCTGCTACACTGTATCTAGGTTAATGAGGGCACTGCTTGGAAGCATCTGCAGCATGTGCTGTGATTGTCTTTTGTAACACTTGCTAACCTGAGAACAATGCTATAGTGTTTGGGTTCAGCCATGCAATAGATACTTCCCATTTTATCACTAATGACATCTTAATTAGTCCCACTATCCCTTGCAAGGCTGTCATTTCTGTATGTCAAACTGTTCACTGTGCAAAGCTCCATCTCAATTAGGTTGTGCAAAACGGAGAGCTCTACCTGCTGAAGCTACCATTACTTTTGCTCATATTCCAGCAGAATAAACATTTGTTACCTGGAACTCTTGTCATAAACTAGCAGCACTCCTTTTTTGATATCATAGACATATAGAGAAATAAAATGTTAGTAGGCAGCAGGAGAAACGGTGATTAGGTTAGTGTGATAGCACCGAGCATGTCCAGCGTATTTGTTTGCAGTTGGCTTATCATATCTAAAAACTATGTTTAATTTTCAAGGATGTGTAAATGGATCCCAGGAATGCACTAGTGCTAATTTACTATGGGCTGTTTTCCATTCAGAATATTCCATGTTTTGATGAATTAAGAGTGAATAACTTTTGGCATTGCCTCCTCTAATCTCTTACCTGCTATTAATACCTGTAATTAGCTTATGATTATTATTTATTCTGTTTCTAAAACCTAAATTCACACAAATTCACATAATTTGTTTTGGGTAATACCTGAATATATATTTTTGTCATTATAAATGCCCACTAATCATTATTTAGTGTTGGAAAGTAACAACGTGTTGGACACACACCTTTAACTTTCTGAAGTCACTAACATCATCAACAATAATCATCATAATCATCATCATGATCATCATCATTATAAATGCATATATACATTAAGCAATTATAACATTTGTACAAATCAGTGAAGTCATTTTAAACATGGCTAGAAGCTTGGGAGGTTGAATGTTAGTAGCATGATAAGGGTAGCTGCACTGTGCTACATACCATGAGCCACCTTCTGCAGGTATAAAAACCCATGGTTTCATTAAAGCCTGTAATCTGCAGAAGGGGCACTTAATGCTGAATGGAGTGTTTATACAAAAACACAGTAACAAAGGTGTCCCCTCCCATCATCCGGCAATCACTCTGGCTCATGCCAGCCATAATAAAAGCACTAACACGATCACATTTCCCAGATTTCCTTCTGTTTATTGGTTTGTTTGTTTCTTTGTTTGCTTTTGTTACAGTTTCAGGTACAGTGAATCCAGTCAACTTCGAGCCTATCAGATTAATCTCAAGAAATCAAGTTCATATTCAGTTCATATGTACACATCACTGTGAAATTAAGATAATGTCGTGAATTAAATTCTTTCTGACAATATTGGGATGCATGAACATGGCTCTGGACACTGTAACTGAATTTTGTTGTGTCACAGTGGAGACTCTTCTACCAGTTGGAGTCTATATACTACATTCATAATGTGCACTGAAGTGCAGATGAAATGCCATATCAAGCTTAAGTGACAGGCTGCAGGTAGAAAGTATAAAAGAGAACAAACCTGCAGGCTCACAATCATTACCACACATATATTCTATATTCATGTCCCAGCATCAAGCATCAGAAAGCTCCTGCTGTGCAGTGTATGTGTGTGTGTCCACGCTTGCTTGTGTGTGTAGATGTGTGTGTGTGTGGGGGGGGGGGGGTATATGTGTCTGTACATGTATGGGCATACGCACACGTGTGTGTGTGTGTGTGTGTGTGTGTGCTTGGCTCTCTGAGTATTACACATTAGTCTTCTTTTAGGTGTGTCCTTGGGTACCCAAGGTTCTTGTTGTTCTGGTGCTGAACTCCAAGCAAAACAGTGGTTTACCATGCAATATAATATTTGATACATATATAATATGGAATTTTAAAGTTTTCAAAAAAAATTTGCCTAAAAACTGAAATAAATCTAGACTGATGATTACAAATATTTCACTGGAATCAAATAAATATGCAATGTACAAATAGCTTTCATGACAATGACTATATGACAATTCTATCCAGACACCCCTTATCATTTCAGTTATTCCAAGCCTACATAAAGAATTTCCTCTTGCAATTTTCCTATTTAGGATGCAATATTAAAACAGAGAGCTCTTGTGAAGTGTCAGTGGGTTTTCATCACGCTGCCCCTATAACTAGACTCCGTGGATTAGACCTTTCTGCCGTCTTTCCTGAGAGCTTTACTCAAAGGATAATACTCAGTCCTCTCCATACAAGCATGAGTATGCAAATGTTCACATTTGCAGAGGGAATTTGGAAAAGCACAGTAGTGGAAAGCAATGCATTCTCTTCTTCCTCAGGGGTTCAGGCAGGTTTACAGAGTGGTGGAGGAAGGTGACAGATGGTGACCTCATCATAGTGCTTTCTCTAAACTGATTTTTATTAGGCTTAAACAAGTGTGAGGTCTGCTAATTTCCTGTGGCGGACAGAATGCAAATGAGGCAATGCATGGGTTCAGAGGAGTTCTGCCCAGGCCATATGGAGCACACACTTTACTGCCAAAATAGGCGCTTAGCTCCAGAACAAGAGTTAAGAGTCCCACAGACCTGTGCCAACCCACACTACCGGCCCCTCTTAAACACGCCAACCACAGCTCATGCACTCATGCACACAGTTTTGCTTACTCAGTTCTAAAAGTTAGGTGTGTTCTTTCATATTCTTTACTCATTCTTGAATCAAAAAATAATAAAAACCCTGTTGCATTAAAATTTTAATGAACAGCTTTTATCCAATCATTGTATCCAATTTTATCTCTCCATAACTCAATTGTCAGATCTACACAGAAAAAAAAGATATATTGTTGTTATGCAAACTTTTTTAAAAAGTCAGAGAAATGTAAAAGAAAATAGGAGCAAAAAATGAAATACCATATGACATCACTGTGCTTTAATGGTCAAATCTTTTTTTTTTTTCAAAACTAGTTAATACTAAAACACTTTAACATAAAGTAACTATTAATATTAATATCAATATTAATAGCTACAATATGTGCACAAATACAATTTTATTATTCTTTGTATTGTTTTGTCATATATGTTTATTACTTTATTCCTGGCAACATACTACTTAGTTTCAATCCCAATTTCACACATCTAATCCAGGTAGTCAAGGCCTTCAGTAATTTGAATACTAGAGCCAGTTGTGTCACAATTATACTTAGCAAGGCAGTAGATCTCCAAGCCCAGAGTGGCGATTCCCAGACGTCAGGTTTGTTGCCATACACCATTTGTTTTCATCTAGCGCTTCATCGGTGGTCCGTATCTCACCACAGACCCTCTGTTGTCTGGATATTTTTGGAAAGATCCAGCACCCAAAAAAGCATGGGGCCAGTGGTGGTCCTGTGGTCACGGACAGACCAGTGATATATGGGGAGGAGGAAGACGGACAAACTGTATGCCAACAGATGGGTTACAGTCTATAATTGTACATCTGTACTTGTATCTAAAAAAGTGTCCAGTGAGTGTAGATTAAACCTAAGTGTCTCTAGAGCATGTATATTGAGGTTAACAGCTTTGCTATATGATTATTTTGGCCAGAGCAAGGTGAGAGCAAGAGGAGATACAGAGACTTTGGAAATACTTTGATAAAGCATAAGTAAAAGAAGAAAGTATAAGTAAAAGGTACGTGCGACTATAACATTATAACCATACATCTAAGTAATGAATGACATACAGTATTCTTTTCCCCAAACTGTCATAATGTGAGAGAATTATGATCTCTAACTCCCAGTCACACCATATGTTTTAAACATCTTTGAGGCATATGAAATACCTCAATTCAAATGCGCTATAACATCTAACAACAGTTAAATCAAAAAGTATACACTTCTACATATTTAACATTTTGCTGTCTTTAAGAAAAGAAACCTGGAAATCTGAGTTCCTGGGATTCTTGGGATTTCTTGAAATATGGTATGACTGAATAAATCTCTCCACCACTGGAGAGAGAGCTAAATATTATTAATGCTGACATGTAACCAATTTAAATAGAAAATGTGAAAAGCCTTACAAACACTGCAGTGTTATTAGGCGCCAACAGACTGGAAAAAGCTTCCCTCGCCCATCTTCACTCCTATCTCTATCTGCATTTTCTTACCGTGCACGTCACTGCCCTCTGCAAATGAAATGGTGCCATTCCCTAAACTCAGGTTGCAATATCGGAGAATGGAGGTGATTACAACTTCCAGGGAGTGTGGGATGATGATAGCCACCTCTTTTCTCCCCTCCTCTGTTTAATTTCCTCCTTTCTTCTTCCTCAGCACCTCCTCTGCAGCACTGTCCCCTCTCGCATACTCTCTGAGTTTAGCATACTGTTCTTCCTAGATGGCTGAGGCTGGTGTTTTTGTTCTTTTTTTTTTTTTTACCGGGGGGGGGGGGGGGGGGTTTCCATGTAAGGGCTTTTAGGTTAGCTCATTGATCTATATTGTTCAAAATTATCAGAACGATTACAGAATGATTACAGTATATACTGGAGCCATCAGATGCAAGAACAAAGAAAATCATCAAAGAAAGGTCTCTCTTTTATAATGAGAAGTGGCTGGGGGGACCTCTCCACTTCCTGCTGCTCTCCCATGTCTCATTAGAGGACACTGCTGCAGTATCAGTCCTATCAGCAGTCTCCTTCATCCTCAGGCTCTACGCAGACTCTGGCCATTATTCATCCAACCCTGAATACAGTCAAATATTTACGATTGGAAACAGCCTAGACATAATATGACCTATATGTCCTATATAATATGACAAAATTGTTGCTATTCCTCAGCGTCGTCTTTGTCATATCTGTATAATCAAACAACATCTGGGCAAAGAATGTGTAAATTTAACATTTTGACCTGAAAATGCTCTGATTTGTTCATTATTCATCATTATCATTAGCATCAATAACATCATTGGTAACAGCAAAAATAGAAAATGAAAATAACAAAAGTAATAATCACATATCAGAATCTTAGCACTAGAATATCAAGGGGCTAATTTAGTTTGAAATTGTTGATATAGGCCTAGGCAATATAGTAATTGTCTGGTCGATGTGAGTTGGAATTTCACTGGATTGGTTGTTCATTAGCTAATTAGGTCTTTAATTAACTATTGAGTGTAAATAGACAAGTAATTTAGGATTTTAAACACTTGAGAGATTTATTTTTTCCATGTTAATTTTAATTTACATTTTCACATGCACTCATAGCATGCCCTATTTTGAGCCCACTAAAAAGTACAGCTTTGTACCTTTACACCTTTCAACCAGTATTCCTATAAAATTTCTGTTCTCCATTGCCCATCTTTGGTGTCTCTTTAATGCTTTGATTTTATTGGCTAAATATAGAGCATTCAATGTAGTATGACTGTTTCATGAATCAGACAGAGAATAGTACATTTTTCTTAGTGCTTCAATGTAGTTTCATTTCTACAAAAGTCTGGACTCATTGCCTTTGTGTAAACGTAAAGTCTTTCTAATATTAAAACTCTTCATGTTTGTTGGTGTCCTTTACGGAGAGGCTTTGGCAGACAACTGGCACAGTAATCTGCTTCGGTCATAACTGTAATGAATGGTAGTCATGTTAAACTAGCACATCTAGTGTGTGCGTGCGTGCGTGCGTGTATGCGTGTGTGTGTGTGTGTGTGTGTGTGTGTGTGTGTGTGTGTGTGTGTGTGAGAGAGAGAGAAAGATTGCAAGTCTTTTTTATATAAAATACTCCTAAAATGATATACAATCTACTTTAAAAAACAGTTAAAAGCTACATTACTTATCCTGTTGAAGTCATTCAAAGGAACTGACCATTACATATTTCTATTAGCTTGTACTTAAATAATGGTATGTTTTATATCTCAACATTCTGAGTGTATTTTGTGAGCTGTAAAAAGTGTTATGTGTCTCATCTGTGTTGTTCACAAACTCTCCAAAGACAATTAATTTTTTTCTGCACAACTGTCCTTCAGATGTCGTTCCCCTTCCTACGTCAGGTGCAAGTTCATTAGAATTATACCACCTCCATCTGAATATCTCCACCCACATCTTAAGAGCTACCTTTGTGAAGGTGCATAATTTTTTCTCATAATTGCTAGATGTGCTAGCATTATGTCAAAGCTAAGAGCTAAGCACAGGAACTGCTCTGTTATTGGCTGCACAGACGAGCACAAATCACTACATCAGTTCCCAGCCAATGAGGACAGAAGAGCTGAGTGGATAAAGTTTAGTTTTGATGGCAATCTCCCAGCTACAGACGGCATAAACTTGTACTCATGTCTTAACTACTTTGTGCCTGGCTGCTGTCCCAACCTGGTTCAGTATGCAGGACTGGCAACTAAACTTTTCCTAAATGAAAGATCAATACCATCAATACCATCTGTCAATACCATCAATACCATCTATGGCAAAACAGACAAAATAATTGTAAGTATTTAAAAAATAATTATACCATGTTTTTTGGCTATTTAGTACTAGCTAATGCTAACAGCTGAAGTAATATATTAGATCATTACTGTCGTTACTTGCTGCAGGATCCACAATAATATTAACGCTATTAGTTTGTTAGTTGAATGTCTGTAAGTTGAACTTCATCTTATCACCACCTATATTATGTAAAAGTGAAATGAGAGAATGGCTGTAGATGTCTCCAGAGTGCTTCCTCCTGCTGATTTTCTAGAGATCCACAAGAAGTTTATGACTTGTTATGAATCACTGATGCCATTTCACCCTGCCCCTCTGTCCCACACCCCATCCCACCCCCATCTCTGTCCCGCATGTAGCTGGCTTGCATTCAAGTTACAGCTGTGATCCATTCAGATAATTAGGTGTTAACAAGATTAGCATGCGTTGCTTGTGGAAAATGTGCTTTATGTACATCTGTAATTTGTATATACTATTTATGTTAGCGAGTGTCACTGCTCGAATAAGCAGAATCCTGATCTCAGATGTAACTGAGTATTGTAGCTGCAGCAATGCAATCACAAATTTTTTTGGATCCATAGGTACATCTCACTTGCTGTCTGCTGAACTGTATATGCAGATTTATAGACAGGAAGCATTACTTAATAACTAACCATTCAGAAATGTCCTGTTGTATCCTAGATTCTCAGGAGCCTCTTCTTGCTCAGGGTTTGACACTTGTTTAAACATATATGGCTGCATATATGTCTTATCATTTAAAGGAACAGGCACTTAAACCAGTCTTTCTGAATAGAGCTGTTTAGACAGGGTGAGAAAGGTGCTGTGGTGTTTGATACTTAAGATATTTTCACCAAAGCATGCCACGGGGAATTGTGTTAACTTGTGGAAAAGAGGTATATGCCACCTTTAAAAAAAACCTGAAATACTGCAGCATCAGTGACACAGAAGAGTTGCAAAGTTCTCCAAAGTCCAAATTAAATGAGTTCACATCTTAAGTAGGTTAGCCATCCTGCTGAACAATCCTGCCTAATCTACTGACTGCCTTTTCCATTTCCATGTTTTCAGTGTGGTGTTGACAGACAGATGTTGCACTGGAATGCTGCTCTTTCCAGGCAAGCTAAACAGTTGACAATGAAATATCAGTGTCTTTCCTGAGTCTCTGGACTTGAACTAATCATTACTTTCTCCTGAAGGCAGAAGATAGAGACTGTTTGAGTCAGCATTTCATTGTGAACTCAGCCTAAGCCATATATTGCATAAGCAAGTAAGACAGTTGCCAGAATCCATCTTTGGCCACTGTTAGTAAGAATGGCATTTCTTACAGATCGTTCCAATTTTTTGTCTCTTGGGGAAAAGATTTAGGCTATGCAGGAGACTCTGAAGCAAGAGATTTTTGCTCAAAGTGCAGAACAGGACTACACAAAGCCCTCATCTCCATCCTGATGACTAATCAATCTCCGCTTTGTCCAACTGATCATTTGCCTCTGAAATTAGATTTGATTCCTGAAAATATAAAGACTCTGGGAAGATTTTGCTCACCTGTTTGATGATGGGTAACTTTTAACCAGAGTAGAAGCAAAAGAGCCATGTTAGTGTAATGAATGGTGTGGTTCCTACAGACTGAAAAATATGTTGTGCACTATAAAGTTGATTTGGAGAAGAGACACCACTTAATATCTACAGCAGACAAGCTGAAGTTGAAAAGAAAGAATAATCAGTCTAGATGACAAGAGGAAGAAGGAAAGTGATAGGAAATACACAAGGAGGTAAAGAGAAGCATCGGGAGACATTTATTCAGATACAAGCAACATACTCAGACAACCTTGGCTGACAAGACACAATACTGTTCCTGTATTTGCTTGAATGAAGTTTTTGAAAATGTCCAGAAAAGGTTCATTTGACCGCATAGGGCAGATTTGGAATTTAAGCTCTAGTTTTGTTCTCAGCCCTTGGGGAGAAATCAGGCAAAAGTAATTTGATTTAGTGACACTTGGACATTCTACATCGATCCACTTGTCTTGTGAATTTGACAGGTCAAGCGTACAAAGGTAGAGGAAGTCTTGGTTGATTTTTGCCCTGTGGACATGGAGAAAGAGTTGGTTCTACAGCCGCTGGTTACCTTTTATTGTCATGAACATATGCGTCACCAAAGGGTACTTAATATCACATAAAATTAACTCACACTCTATTATACACTCTATTATGATTGCACACGCAGGCTAGTATGCAATCATCAGGACTGCAGATAAGTTCTACCTCTTTGTACTGGACCTGGGGGGGGGGGGGATTTAATAATATTAATGTGCCCTCTCTCTGTCTTTTTTCCTTAGATCTTGTGAACGGGTTGCCAGCACAGCAGGGAATGCTCTCTTACGTGGAATCAAGGTGAAGCTGAGTACACTCCATCAAGAGTGCAGGGGCTATTAAAAGAAAATTCAGCCTCTTTTTCTTTTTTGTGCTCTCAGCCTATAGAAACCTGGCTCACAGAGCTGACAGTGGAGAAGTTGAGAAAGGGAGAGTTGCAGCTATTCCACTGTACTAGTATAGGCCTGCATAGACCCACTGCTGCTTTGACTGGCATTGCATCAGATAGGTGGAGGGACAAAAAGAAACAACACTGTCAGTTAATGGAGCTTGCTTTCTTTCTCTCTCTCTCTTTCTCTCATCTCTTTCTCTTTCTTACTGCTGTTGTTATACCGTAGCTCCCCTCAGGATCAAGCTGCTTATTTTCACCTCTCAATAAGGGAAAGGCACACTAGAAATCTGCATTCCATACCTGTCACCCCCCCCCCCCACACACACACACACACACACACACACACTATAATCTTCAGTTCTGAAGGTGTCATTGCATACTATAGTCTACAGTCTTACTGAAGAGTGCCCCGTCCATCTTTAACATGCACTTGCTGTGTTTTAGTCAGTTCTGATTGATGTGGAAGATACAGAAAAAGACAGAAAGACAGAGTGAGTGTGCATAAGTGTGTGGGTATGTGTATGAAAGAGAGAGAATGACAGAGCAAGAGGCTATGGGTCAGTGAGAAAGAAAGGGAAAGAAAGCGAGAGATACAGACAGACTCCTGCTCAGGGCTTACTAGCTGGTGGTTGAATTATGTAGGAAGTGTCGCCACCCTTGTCATAATGAGCTGAGCAGGCTCCCGGGTGTGGTGACCTGTGTGTAACATTGTGTCACACTCATTTACCAGTAGCAAGAAACCAAAGGTGAACCATCAGGTGAGAGATGAGAGGGGGCTCACCATACCATATATAAGAGAGCAAGGCCTACAAAGGTTTATTGTTACAATTCACTTCAAATTTAAAGCACAGTAATATTCATAACAGTGGATGTGATGTGCAGATGTTGATGAGTGTTTTAGATTTCAGACACTTTAGTGCAAAAATGGATGATAATGGATCGATCAAAAACACAGAATATTATGCCACCTCAGAAACACTGCACAATTGACTTGGGGCTAGAAAAGGCATTCTAAACACAATGACAAGCATGTCTCTTGAAACAGAACAAAGACTAATTATGTCTCCTCATATCAGCTCCAAAGATAGGTCAAAGCCTTTATGTTGAACAAATAACAATTTAGCTATTTTGAGTAATTCATCAGCTTTGACTTTGTGCCTACAACATATATTCATCTCCTTTTATAATTTAGTTCACACAAAATAAAAAGAAAGAGGCAACAACAACAAATAACCTTTTACTGGTACTTTTCCCAATCCCTCTTTTTTTTGTGTTCCAGTGCTTGTTCAGATTAGTCCATATGACACAGCAGGCCCTTTTATCCACACGTGAAGATGTGTTTCCTAAATCATCAAGAGGCCTTCCCCAGAAACTGTGATCTAATCTTTCTGCACGTCGTCTGCCATATTCCCACCAGTGCACACCACTTATTTACATTCCCCCAACGCTATTCACCTCCACTGCACACACTTCAACACTCCGCACACACTCCTACACAACACACACCACTATTTCTCGGTAATCTTAAGCACTCAAGGCATCTAAACTGCCTGTGTGCTCTCGAGCCAAAAAGGAATGAAGAGAGGAGACCGTGTCACCTCTCAGTGCATTTTAGGATCATGTTTAATTCAAGGGAAACAGCCTTTATTTATTTCTCTTTTATCTCTGTCTTTTTTCTCTCTCCTTTGCACTCCCTCATCCTTTCTTGTTTTCTTTATCTTACCCTTCCTTTCTCTATCCTACTATCTCTCTCTTTTTCCAAAGGACTGATGAGGCCTGATTGTGACATCAGGGGAAATCAAAGCTCGACCTCTCCCTTTTGGTAAAGGTAGTGCGATCCCCTGTACACACACATATTTATTCTTTCTTTCTTTTCTTTCTTTTTCTCTCTCTCTCTCTCTCTCTCTCACACACACACACACACACAAACACACACAGAGAGAGAGAGAGAGAGAGAGAGAGAGAGAAAGAGAGAGAGAGAGAGAGAGAGAGAGAGAGAGACAGCATTCAATCCCCAGATTCTTCCCAGCCCCTGAGGAGTTATATTGAGTTCTGCCTCTCTCAGTCTGATAGCATTCTCCATGGGCTCCCAGGGAAATCAGATAGGAGCATGGGACCATGGGAGTTCAAGAAGACTTGATAAGTGTCTGCTGCACAGGAAGATGCACATACATAAACACACCTACCGCACACTTTCACCCACCCATCAACAGTGAACACTAATACAACTAATACACAACTACACCCACAGACACACATATACACACACTCTAGCAGGAACAAAAACGTTAAAGGCTAAGCACCATCTAATGAACCTCCCTGAAGATTTCACACCATCTTAGCTACTGAAAAATATAAATATGAATAAATATTTTTTTAAATGACAAATTCAAACAAAGTGACATAAAAACCAACGTCTCCAGAAACTTGACATCACTGGTGCACAACAATCACATTTAACTTGACACTTTTATCCAAAGCATCTTACAATTATGACTGAGTACAACTTGAGGGTTAAGGGCCTTGCTTAGGGGCCCAACTGTGACAACTTGGCAGTAGTTGGGCTTAAACCAGCAACCTTTCAATTACAAATCAAGTACCTCAACCACTGAGCTACCACTGCCCCATAATGGTACCCGAAACACCATTATGACTGACTTGGACTGCGAAGATATTCTTAAGATATTTTTTAATTTGATGATGGTTATGAATCTGCAGTAACAGTAGAGGTGACTGTATATCCTAACAGTGAAATTTACCATTTAGAGTTGAGCCAGAGATGGAAGAAGCTGCACCAGATAGCAATGAACAATCTGACCCAGTCGTCTGAATTGGGAATTCCAACTGGTAAAAACCTTTTATATTAGCCATTATACTGAAAACAGACCCTAAAAGTAAAAAGTATTACTAAAAGTAATCTAGTCTATTAACAGTTATTTACAGAAGGGGCATTTGATTAGATAGCGTTAGCTAGCTACTGGTTATATTTTCAAATTTTCTAGCTTTAGCCAACTAACTATTTAAGATAGCAGTGCCCCTTTTGCCAATAATCAACGTCTTAGTTACGGTAGCTAGCTAACCTAATGCATTTGCTTTAGTGGCCTAATGTGTCTATGTGTCTAGCCTTGTATGCATTATCATAACCTTCTCTTCTGCGTGGCTGACTTCAGTGAATTTCTACTGCTTGTACTTTGAAAAAACAGAAATAAATTGACCAAGTGTTAACCACTTGTATTTGGAAATATGCTGGATCATTATGGGAACTGTAACACTAAATATCGAACATTAGAAAGTTCACACTCAGATATTAATGACAGTAGCTAGCTGGCTAAACGCAAATGTTCAGTGATGGTTATTGTAAAAGCGATCTACATCAAATTCTCATTCATAAAATACTCTATAACTAGCTGCAATACAACTACATGGCGTTGTTTAAGCCTAGTGTCGTTTAAACCACCAAGATTAGCAAATTAGTCAGTTAGGTACTAACCTAGCTAGCTAACAAGGCTGGCTAATGTCAACTAAAATGGGCGAAGTAATTGCACTTAGCATGTTTACATCCATGCACACCGATATTGATCATTGCGAATTAGAAACTCAGCTTTCACTGTATTTATGTATTTAACACTTTCATATTAGCTGGTGCTTAGCCTTTAAGCACAATTCAGTTCAACTACATTGAGAATAATACCATCAGTGTGTCACTTTATGATCCTTTCTCATTTAATATTTTTTACAATTTAAAGATTTGATGATATGAGTTTGTACTCATTATTGTTGCCAAATATTTGTGGTTTTTTTTAAGTATAACTTATTTCTCAGTAGGCGAAAGCATTTCGTTAAGTTACATTGAGGAGCTAGTGGGTTACCTTCAGGAAAGAGAAACAAAGCTACCACGAGTCATCACTGCCCTTTTCCAGGGACTGAAGAAAGCTACCAAGAACAACACACACATCTACATGCACCATGCTGCTGACCCTCCTTGCTCATGGCCATGAGTAAGGCAGCGTGAGACACAGTGCAAGCATTCCAGCTGAGTGGAGTGATGGACCTGAATGCTGACCTGCCCACATTTGTCCAACCTTGTGTGAGCACCACCAGTGTAAGAGTTTCCCGTGGAGACCCTCACAAAGGGCAAAGCCAGCCCGAGGGTATCCCAGACCAGGCCATATGGCCAAGGAGTCCAGAGCACCTCTGCTACGGTGGCGGCTCCCCTCCCAAAGCCTCCCCTTCTCTTTTTCTTCCTTCTCTGCTCCTCTCCCTGTCATATTGTTATGGAAAAATTTGCTGAAAATGTCAGTGGGTAGTGGTTGGCCCAGTGGAGCGGGCGTTTAATAAGTACCCTGACCTCTCTTCCATCAGCTGGAGAGAGGCGGTAATGATTCTGTTTCAGAGGGAGGGAACAGGAGGTGGCAAACAGACGGCTCGACACCGCAATCGATTGGGTTCTGTCGGCTGATAACTGCAGAGGAAGAAGAGAGTCGGAGAGAGAAAAGGAGGATGAGGAAAATAAAGAAAGGATTAAAGATTTTCTCTCAGTGAATAAGCCATACAGAAGGAGGTCAGATGTAGAGGAGCACAAAGGCACACGATTATGCATGGGCACACACACATGCACACATATGCACAAGTCACCCCCACACACACACAGCTGGAAAAGTACTCTGAAACACCTCACTTGCAAAAGGAACCCTTACAACCTAGTCTTAACCAGCGCTTTCTATTCCCTGTTCCCAAAACAATAGCTATCATTCTAAAAATTCAAACCAATCTAAAACGAAATTACAGATGTGGAAATCAACAGAAACATACGCAATTGGTGCACCAGACGAAGTAATAGAGACACACAGTTATCATATCTATCTAGTTCAACCTTGTATTCCACTTTGACGTTTTTTCAGAGTAGATTATTATTCAGGTTTCTTTTGGGATGAGGGGCAGGATAGGTGAATTCTACTTTCCCCTGAGCCAGATCATTCTAATTCATAACCCTGCAAATGAGTTATTGACTCAGAGATGCCCCATGGCAGAGTGATGTGGGGGCCAAGACCTCGTACCGCTTCTCCTCCCTCCTCACACCTTACTACTCTGTACGCTGTGCTGGCCAAACTGCAAACACTGCTTGCTCACACACACCATTTACTCTACAAAAACTCCATAAAAACTCCACAAAGGTCTAAGTTACATCTTTTTCACTCATTTGAACAAATGCAAGGACAACAAAGTACAGTAATTCACCGAAAATCTAACTCCAGCCAGTGTATGATATCGATATTGATATAAGCTGAGTTTGATATAAGATGAGTTTAAAACTTGGACTAAAGCAATACTAACCTCATTGAGGCATTCATTCAAAGGTTAACTGACCCAATATTATTTATTATTTTGAAGTTTTATGTAAAAAAACAAAAAGTTTTGCTCCCCCCCACCCCCAAGACTGGTATTTTTCCATTTAGCTTTAATCATAGAATCATAGTGAAGTTTGGTGAATGAAGCCTACAATAAATACATATCTATTTACTTGCAACTGTCACTTTAATAAATTCAATTTATAAAGAGGCTGATAAAGGTTAAAATGATAAAACTAACAAAATGTTAAACAGAAGCAGGCCTAGCTTTAACTACAGTCTTCAAATAGCTAGTTCATGTTTCATAATTTGCAATATTGGTAATCTCCAAATTGTATGAGTACATTATGTCTGAGTAAGCAGACTTCCACATCTGGCCCAAATCGTAGAGCTCTTGAAAACAATAATAAACGGAATGATACCAGTTGCATTAAAACTGTTGAGATGTTCTACTGGTCTTGTAGCCTACTATAAACACAAAGTATTTCCAGAAAGCAATTGCTTTGTCCTGAATGTGTGTTCTAACAATTTACCATGGGTCCTCCATGTTGGAACTTCCACAACCTGTTTGGATCATGCCTTGCAGTAATCTGTCTTTATTTCAGCCATATTTCAGACATATAGCCTTTTCCATAATTTCTCCATGTATTTCAAATCTATACTTTCTGCCAATCCCAAGCAAAGGAAACGGTACGGAAACACACAAATTCTTGAAATTAAGATATAGATTTAATCGAATCTGTTTTGATTGGCTAAGTTTTCTGAATATGAAAATCAGATTAGCCTGCATTTATGAATTTCCCTTTAGGAATAATATACTGTGGAAATAATGTATGATGAATCCCACATTGGGATATCAATAACATTATCTCCTGAGTAAATCATAACATGCCTAATGGTCAATAAGATACAGTTCATGCTGTGAATTTAATCAATGTAACTGCCAGTGGGAATGAGACTAAGAAAGCTAAAATAGTCCTGAGAAAACAATGTCATGGGAAACCGAACGGTACTGAGAAAACCGACATAGACATGAGAAATCTAACATAGTCCTGAGAAAACTAACATCCTGAGAAGAAATTTCAGTGAGTCCTATGTATGGGATGTATATTTCATGATGTAATGTAGGCTGAAAGAAATGAGGTAAGCAGTGTTAGAAAGAAACAAAGAAAGAAAAAAGTAAGGAAGAACAAAATGAAAAATTCAAATCTGAACCCTAAGGATAATGAAAAATCTCAACAAATACTACATTTTACCATGACATCACTGAAATGTCATATGCCATTTCAAAATTCAATTAATTCCAGTGGCTGTCCTTCAAAGGCTACAACAGAATGTGATTTTGAATCTTTTTTAAAAGTGCATCGAATGCATATTGGTTTACAAGCAAGCACTATGGGAGAAGGTAAGAGAAGTAACAAGAGTCTTATGTTAAAGCATCCCAAGAACAATTTGAGGTTAACTATTGGTAAGATCAAAGGAAGAGCAGGGATGTTTCAGTCTGCAGTCATTCAGCAAGTCTGCATTCTTTCTATAATTTCCCAGCCTACGGGAAAGAACTTATGCCCACTGAGAACCTGCTACTCTGGTAACTAATCAACCAGTAGCCACAGTGACCATGCCACTGTTAACCCAGCAGCTAATAGGCATGATTAATGTCTAAGACAATCAGTGTGAGGTTTAGTCCAGTTTAAACCTGAGAAGGTAGCCTTGTATTGAAATAATCATGTGATTAATATAAAATCACTTAATGCATCAAATCATTACAGTGTTTGAAAAAAGTACATTCCTTACCATTGACAAATCTATCATTATCAGAACTCTGTGAACTCTACTGCAACCCAGGAACTTTCTCACCATCTGTGCATTCCCTTCCCTCTGTTGCTAATTCTAATTCTATCTGTCTGTCTGTCTGTCTGTTTGTCTGGGTATGGGTGTGTCACCCCTCCTCTCCCTCTAGCATTCTCTCTCCTTCTTTGTGCATGTCTCTCCCTCTTTGTGCATGTCATTTAAAATACCAGTACCAATTGCTGTATTTTATTCTCAAAAAATGAAAACATATATTTTTAAGCATGAAACTGATTCATAAGTGGGGTATAGTTTTACATTTCTGTAGCTAGCTGTGAGTGAAACATGAATATTTTAAGCAGTGTAGTGATGATTTAAATATATTTACTCAGTCTTCTGGCTCCAGGCCAGGACACTGTGTAATATCCACACACACAAAAAAAAACCTCAGATGCTACAGTCTCTGAGAGAGCTGATAAATCAGGCTGGAAGCACTAAGCAGCATAAAGTCAATTAACTGAAATATTTCCAAAATTTATTTTCCCTCTTTAAAAAATTGCACGAACAGATAATGTAAAGAAAGCCAGTACATGGAGACCAAAAGAAAAAGTATGGAGATTGCATAGGGCAAAGAAAGCAGTAGATAATTCTGAAGAGAAAAATATGAAGGGTGGGGCAGCCACTATTGGGAATATAAAGCACTGGGGAAACTGGGTGGTTATGTAATTTATAAAATAGACTTCGGTAAATTATTCTTAAAAAACACACACACAGAGATCCTCTGCTAACATATCATAAGCATTCCAAGATATTGCCAAATGTCACAATATCTACTCAGTGCCATCCACTCAATGAGTTTATCTCATCAGTTAGTCTCGGCAGACCACTGTTTCCCATATGTATTTTCAGTGACCCTTTAAATCTATGTATAACCAAGAGCCAGCACACTACTTTGGATATTTCCAATTCCAAGAAATCAGCTTCCAGTGCTGCATACTTTTACGTCTATAGAAAAATGTAATCAAAATCACAATCTGTTTTTATAAGCTTCATCATATGTTTGGCCAAAGCCAACACACCTTATGACATTATAGCAGCTATGTGTAGGCAAGTCTGTACAGGTGACTGGCCGTTTTGACATATGAAATGAGAGAACTTGCCTTCACTCTGTGTTCTGAGGACAATGCAAATGCTGCTTCACACCAAAGCACCCAAGCACACAAACACACACAAACAGGTCAAAACAAAAGGTAATTGATCTGTGGTAGAAGCAGAGGGAAGGTCACTAGGTCAGTGTAGTTCCAAGCGAATGGTCTGCACCACAGAGGATAGACAACTAAGCAGAAACAATTTGGCTTTCTCCATCATTTCAAAGACATGCGTCTGTCAAAAGTAATCTATTGCCAATAAACTTTACAGCAGTTATTATATTTGTAGTAAGTATTATTAAAATGGGACAGGTGTTACAATTCTAATAGTGCACTACATGCATTTTGTACTGTCTTAATTTTTTATCTTATGTGTATCTTAATTAATGTAAGGAAGCATTTAACATGGTCTGGCCAAAAAATAGAATCTTTATCTCAATGACTGAGTGATGCTGTCTTACTGTAACATGATTTACCAGGGTAAGCAGATTAACTGAGACATTAGTTTGTGAAATATAGACACTCCCACTTATCATCCTGATTTTAGACCTGAGATCATTGCTCAATGAGCCGCTTATCCATGCATTGTCTCTAAGCAGCTTTCACTCTTTATAAATCTTATTTACAAGCCGGGTTTGGGGTAGGGATTGTACACATTGTTCTGTCAGGTAACAATATTAGCATAACTGGTTGGAAAACCGTTTAATAACCGAATAGATTAAAAAAGTGGGTCATCTAACCCATATATGAGTTGCTTTCTTCTAAAAGGTAGATGGTCAAATTCGTCTATGTATCATGTGTGTCTGTATGACAGGGGTTGCTAGATGTTGTCCCTGTCAGCTGGTTCCTGATGGGAACTGGAATCTGATGACATTTGCAAAAGGCAGCAGCTATGCTCCTACTTGGTCAGTTTTATTGAAATAATTTATTCCATCTATGTGAGTTGCTTCAATTTGTGGTCCTCAATGACTCCATTCATCTCAGCTACCAACTGTACTAACAGGAGCTATACTTCACCAGATCAGTGCCACAGCTCTATTTCAATTTATGTTTATCTTATTTATTTTACAATCTGAAGTTTAAATTAATAAGAAAGAAAAGGTGTCTGAAGCTCCATAAAGGCAGATTTGGGTCTTATTCCTTAAGAATGCAAAGGATGTTGGCTATACTGGAATGCTCTGTCCGATTACCGTAATCCACCTGTAAACACACTGGATAACACCCTGCTTCCGTTTTAGTACAATGAGCTTGTTGTGTCTATGGCAAACAGGCCCTAGACGTGAAAACCTTGCTATAGAAGTTGTGTTGCCAAAACAATGACTACATTGCAATCTCTTATTCTGTAACGAGTTTTTGTTTCTCTTGCAGGAAGTATACAAAGAATCTCTCGATAGCTTAGTAGTCCTATTAAAGCTGAGTAATATCAAAAACATCCTATTTCATGAATGTAACAGTTTATATAGGCCTACTTTATGTTGTGTTATAACACCTTTAAAATATGTGTGTTGTTTTCTCATCTAACTTCTTGCATTCAAAAAGGAAATTAGACTAAATTAGACTAAAGCTACTGATCTGTGCCACTGTGAAAAGGGTAAAACCCCTTTGAGGCAAAAGCCATTTGAAAATTAGATTCTTGTACATGGTGTGAGTGTTTTAAATAAGCACTTCTTGATATCAGGAAACCTTTTATACCCTGCACATTATTAAAGAAAAGTGCAGCCTGGGCTGTGTGATTCTCCCAGGTGTATTTGACATAAAACTGATCGCATTGACTGAAACAAAAAGGTGAACTTCAGACATTTCCACCTCTAACAGCAGCAGCATGGTGCATTACAGCAGCTGATATTAGTCTACGCTTGATGTTTGCAAAGTGCCCTTCTGAACCTCTCCTCTGTCTGGGTAGCTAACCATAGCTTCCATCTGAAATAATAAGTAATTATTTCAGAAATACAGAATACACATTTTTCTTAACCAGAAGTACACTAACTTCCAGGGTGTTTCTGTGTTATAGAGGTAAGGGTGAGCTTAGACATGCACGAATAAAGCATCCCTTAAACGGTTGCTAATAGCAACATGCAAGCAGAAAGCGACTGCGTTTAAAACCAAGGACGTCTTCCTTCCTGTGGTTCTGTAACAAAGTACTCTTATGTACAAAACGTTCCATTACACAAAACAGTAAATCATGACAACGCAGACTACTGCCAGCAATTAAAAACATTTTTAAATAGTTGGCGCTAATTCTATAGACTAACAGATACAGATAGTCTATGCTTTTATAGTTCCTTTTGAGAAGTCATTATCTGCAGTGCTATAGGACACGTCACAAGAATGCGTACCAGTGCCATATACAGGACAGTAACAGTCAACAATAACCTACTGCGAGAAGAGCATTTCGCGCGTGTACAAACGTGCCTTGCTTATCTTTGCCCAACTCTAAAAAGTCTTGAATACGTGAATACCACGAAACAACTCTGCGGCTAGTTCAAAGCCAAAAGTTCAGATGAGCATATGCTTACTTAATGTAGCCTAATCTGTTGTATAAAAATAATAAATAAATAAAGCCAACACATTTGACAGTCACAGTTATCCTAGGGAGCATGTGGCGTGTAAACACGGGCTGTTACACTAATAGTAACTGAGAGTGTCACAGCAACACGTGAGCTGGAAAGTGAAAACAACTATGGCGTCCACAACAACTCGCCATTGTCAAGGAAAAAAAATAGTCTTTAAAAGATGCTCTTACCAAATCTTAAAACGTGTGGCATTCCGCGAGAATATCCCACACATAATAGAAGCAGCAGTAGAATCTTGAGAGAGCACCTAAATTTCGCATGAGTTATCAGTGGGGAGGTAATCTTCATGATGCCTGTGATGTACAGTATTTAATTCCCTTGGATCGTAAGACTCCCCAAAATTTATTATTTTGATGTTTAACAGGGTGACGGCCCACGCGTGAGATCACGGCATGGTCACTGAGGAAGAGGGCATTCGCTTCCCAGATCCATTAGCAAGCTCTGCGTGTCCGTCTCACTGCGCCAAGAAACAACCTTCCGACTCAGCGAGCGGTAGAGCATCCATATTAGACGGGTGAAATCCAGACGAAATCCATTCACGGACAGCCTGAAAGAGAGGAACAAAAAGAAAACGGGTTTAGATATCCAGCTCGAGTCGCAGATCACTGAACGCGCAAGGCAAAACCTTTCAAATCAACACAGGCTGCCTATGCAAGCATTCTACTGCACTGCTGCGCAGCTTCTGACGTCGAGCCAAGATCAGTGTGAGCGCGAGAGCCTGAGCGAGAAAACGGAGACATTGGACATGTTTCACTGGTGTCGCTGACCACATATCGATCCGGGTCCATAAATTACACTGAAATGCACATCTTTTCTCCCATGTCGCTCGTCGCTTCCAGTGCTCTCGGTAATTTCCCAAATTTCTCATCAGATGCTGATCCTGTGTTCTGCGTGTTGTAAATCTGTAAAAATCGATCTCTGGATTTTAGATGATAGCCCAAATCCAGTACAGCTCCATAATCATGACGACGACCTGTGCCAAAATGTCAACAGTTTGTAATAGTGTCTTGGTGTTCACAATCTTACTCCTGCGCTTGCTCTACAGCCTTCCTATCACAGGACGTCGGTCAAGCATCTGTACAGAGAGATACCGTGACTTTGTAATTTAAATGCTTCATTGCTGATTGAGTATAAGACAAGAGAACATTTTACATTATCATATAACGTTATGTAATGTAAGATACGGGAAGGTGTAAGTCTATAATAATTAACGAAAGAAAATCAGATTTTGCGAATGCTTGTTTAAATAGCGTACGTTTTTCGTATGTTTTTAAAGTATTGAATTTGCTACATTATACTATCTTCATGTTAAGTGAGTTTTAAAAAGTCAATGCCTTTATGATTGTTAGATGACAATTATTCACCTGGCCTTTTATCTTGGTAATCACACTCAATTTATGTTATCATCTCCATGTCCAGGTATTTTTTAAGTATATCAAGTACTTTATGTGCTTTTTTTTTTTTTACATAATGTCCTAACAATTTTACTGGAATATGCATGAATATCTTAAGATGTTCACCCTTTGCCGTGGTTCACTACAGTTCAGATTTTTCTACTGTAGGCCTGGGTTAGCAGATAAACAAATTTCCCGCGGCAGGCGTTCACTTTAACACAAAAGAAGCATATTCAGTATTGTATTTAACATTAGAGATGTTGATGCTCTTGGGTGTAGGAATTACCAAAAACTTTAATGTAGCCTAAAATGGAATAACTGGAGTCCCTGCGCTTGCAACGAAATTGTAGTTTCAGGACCATGGTCAGCGACAGCGGCCTGCACAAGACCAGTTTTGTTTTGTTTATTTTTTTAAAAAGATTTTTTGACCAATGGTCTCTCTCTCTCTCTCTCTCTCTGACTCTCTCTCTCTCTCTCTCTCTCTCTCTCTCTCTCTCTCTCTCTATATATATATATATATATATATATATATATATATATATATATATATATATATATATATATATATATATGCCATCATTTAAATGTATTCAGCGAATAGCCGATGTATGTACTTTAACCAGGTCCGAGCCGCTCGTTAACAGAGGACCTGCCTGTTATCAGGCAGTTCCTTGCGGGAGGATTTCACAGCTGCCACTTCGTCGTCAAACGACACCTCTTCTTTTAGTGAGTCCAGTCATCAGTAACATATCTAATTATTAATATTAACAAGACTAGAAAATCTACATTGTTATCGAAAGATTATATACAAACTGAAGGCTATTACCGTCAAAGAGGTTCTATTTTTCTCCAACAGAAAATAAATAAATAACATAAATGGACAATTGAGCCATAGCTCATTACTCTTACTATCAGTAGTTTCAGGGCGTCATGCAGTGTTTTTAAACTTTCTGTCCCTTGTATAGTTTCTTCACTTTTTAAAACGCCGTATCATATTGTTCCATTGAGAATATAACTTTTTCAATTACCTTCTGCAACGTTCTTAAGTTTTTTGTTTTTTTTAATCTAGTAACCTTGTAAAAATGTCATAACGCAAACGTTGATGCACAGTGTAAGGTTTATCTCCTTACGCTACAACAGCCACTGAGCGCGCGTAAATTCCAGTCGACATCAATTATAGTCTTTATGATTTTGTAGATTATTATTGGCGCAGCTCTCTCATTTTATAATAGCCTACTGGCTAACATCACGTCTATCACCATCCCAGTTAAAACATAAGATTTAGAGTTTTCTGCTAGCAGGCTTCTAGAAGTCCTTCTAGAAATTTAACTTTGACCTTACTAGCAAGATTTCCACATGATTATTAAAAACTTAATCTGAGTACACTGATTTTCACTCTTAGACATGAAATCTACATGCCTATGCTATTTTACTTTATATCCGGCTTGATTATAGATGGTGAATCTATGAATCATTCATATAACGAAGCACGTCAATGCCACTGACAATTGACGGTTCTTACTGTACGCTAGGCGTTTAATTATACCATCATACTTTCTCAGCCATAAAACCCAACATATATCTTGGCTGGGATTAGGCGACGCGCATTTTAAACAAGGGTCGCACGCAGGTACTCGGGGTCACGTCTCAGCATGTTTTATTAACTACCAATCATAACCTTCCAAGATATTTAAGATGGCCTCAAGAGAAAATGCGCGCGCCAAATTACATGCTGGATCAGAAGTGTAAACAGCAAACATTTTGAAAGGATGCGTCGCAGAATTCGGTAAAACAGGCTATCAGATGAGTCACAGCAAGTTTCGGATCATGCTTTTATGCCTTATCTGTAAAACTAGCCTACACATTTTTTTTTTCCTGCATTAAAGTCTCACGGAGAGAAACAGATAGTTCTGGTACTCGTTAAAATTCAGTAATTGCAATCAAAAATACCCTTACCTCTGTTGATAAAGGCAACATGAGCTGAAGAGGTGTTACAACAGCCGGAGAAAGTAGTTCAATTGTTCCGACAGCGGAGAAGAAATCCGCTCTCTCAGACTTGCGGCTCTCTGTGCCCGGGCCGTGGAGAAGACACGCCTCCTGTCGGACAAAAAACTGCATTGCTTAAAGAAACAGGGGACTGGCGGACCTAAAGATAATCGGCGTTTCTTATTTAAAAAAAGATCCACAGATTTTAAATGTCTTCTTTTTACGGCGGCCATCTGGTTTTATAAAAGGTTGCAGGCCAAACTGTGAACACATTAGGTAGATGTACCCTGAAATCGCCTTTAAATCTTCCCATAAAATTAAAATTAAGGGCGTTTATATTTCGACACGAATAAAATTTATCATTAATTTAACGGCATGACTGGACAAGATTTTATCTAAAATTAAAGCAAATATCAGATTAAAAAGGATAAACATTTAGAGAAAATGGGAGAAGAAAAGTACAAAAATCCGTCGTGTCGAATTCTAAGGTTATATCAACGTTGGTTTATTGATTTAGTGCATTTATTTATTTCAATAAACGCACCTGAAAGGAAAAGTTTCCTCATCGCATTTGTTACCAGACACCAGAGAATGTTCTGATGTTCTGTGTGTGTGTGTGTGTGTGTGTGAGAGAGAGAGAGAGAGAGAGAGAGAGAGAGAGAGAGAGACGCTCTTATTGCCTCTCTCGTCTCTTTAATTACAGTCAGTCTTCCATATCGGAGAGGAAATTAATTATTCACCTAATCTGCCGAAGGAAATACCCAAACCGCAACAACAGTCAGTGCAGCAAACAGCACCGTATGAACGTGAATTGAAATAACTTGCCAAACACCAGCTCACAGTAGCCTACCTGTGCTCTTAAGTCCACGGCATACCAGAATAGGACTAATACTTAAACACCACAGATACAAAACAAAGGAGCCTAAATGCACAGTTTGTTATGCATAGTTTGCTTAAATTTCCTTTTTAATGGTTTTAGTGCTTCTGGCTCAGAAATGTTGTTCAGCTTTCCACTGAGAATAGCTGAGGATAAATGTTACTCTTTTGAGGAAGTAACATATTCATTTGTATGGACAAAAGACAGTACAACCCATTTTTTATTATTGTGAATATGGTCATGAAAATACTATGCAACTTCCTTGTTAGAATGAAATAACTAGCACATAGAACATTGTAAATAAAACGAACAAACAAAAAAAAACCTCTTCTGATTATAAGCACTGGTCTATAATGCATTGGTCTATCTTTACTGAAGTCTGCTTTTAAGTAAACAGGCATAATGTTATCAATGGGCAGACTCCCTTTCAACCTAAGATCTAAATTCCCACTGCAACACCTTGTGTCCATTTCAGTTATTCTCCTTTCAGCTGCTTTTGACATGGGAGAGCTTTAATAACGTCTTTTGCAAGGAAGATCCTCTGAAGTTTGGTCTCTAATGAGCCCTATGTCTTCCCATTGTCCCAGCTGAAGAATGAGGTGGAGCACTCTACAGGCTTGATCAGCCCCTGTTCTCATTGCCTGTCAGGCAACTTATTGGAAAGCAGCTCTGTAACATTACTGTGGAAACTCTCAAACTAGTGTAAGAGACAGATCTTTAGATGGCAGTCTTGATTACCCATGTACTCCCTCTACACACACAGATCCACACAGAGAGTTCAGTAATAGATCAATAATAGACAACTCTGTTGTGTGCTTACCAATAGGATAAGGAAATGCCTTTTAACCCCCTTCTTTCTCAGAAACACACACACACAAATGATGTTACTGAAGTTTGAATGAGTGTTAATCACTTCTTCCTGTCTAATTTCCTTATGTGAACATTAAATTTTTAAGAGCAATCAAAGCTCACTAAATACGTCTGAAAGGTAAAGATTCCATATCAGATAACTCAGTTAAAAGTCCACAATATTTATATATATTGCATCACACTTTAGCATACTGAAGTGTGAGGCCTGCATCTAAACATACCTTTTGCACAGCTCTGTGGCACTTCCTCTTGTTTTCAGTGCTCTTGTTTTCAGTTCTCTTGTAACTGTCTTAATACCTGTATAGACTTGAGTCCAAGTTAAAGAAATTTAACTGCAACCTTAGAAACATTTTGAAGTCATTTCTTCAATTTGTCAAAACTTGGTTCACTCTACTGCCAGAAGAACTCCAACTTCCTGTATTGAGTTAATGTAGTGACTTTGACGATAGCATGAAGTGAGAGAAGTTTCAAGAGGTTCCTGATACATTTCATAAGTCCTTGAGACACATTTTACTTTTGTGAGAATACTAAGTATGTGGCAGGGAGAACTTGATATTGCCTATAGCGTAGACATGGTTAGAAAAACAGGTACTAAGAAATCCAGAGCTATCTAAATCCAACTATATATGCATGGCATAAAATTTATATTTTTTGTTTCTTATTTATGTTGGTGTTGTTTATTCAAAAAAGAAATGTACTAATGTAGCTACTCCACTTTTGTGGAAAAGCTATTACCATTATTTCAGAGCACATACTATACCCATGCGACAGCAGCATGTGTACACACACAGGATACTTGTGCCCTAAGAGAAGGACAATTAGCTACTAACTCTCTTATAACTAACAAGAAAAAGGGGCAAATTCATTTTAACTTTCCTTGACTTAACTTGGGATGATGCTTGCTGCTTATGATTAGGTTCCATTAGGTTCTATCAGGTTCTTTGTTCTAATAAAGCTGGTTAGATGGTAGCTTTCAGAGGAGAACTGAATTACACACAGCCAAAAGAGAGAAATATTGCTTGAGAAAGAGATTTTAGGTGTCTTTATCAGTCTCAACCTCAAATAATTGTGTGAATTTGCCAGCCAGGAAAAATATATATTGACTATTGATTGTGGCTGTCTTCGGGGCTTTGTTTTATGTAATTTCAGCTTCCTAGTGTTTTCTAATTCAGATTTAATAACCAGGGCACAACCTGAAGTCCCTGTGAGGGTAAACTCATCAGCTAAGTCAATGCTTTCAGTGGCCACGCAAAAGTAAAGGATACCTTACTTCATGTAATGATTGCTCATTTCATATTAAGAAAAATTAACTATTGACAATAAGTAATATTATTCAGATCCACTTTCCTTGAAGGAGTGTCATCAAACATCAGTTTGAAACTGAAGTGAATGACAATGCATTTAAACTCAAAAAACACAAAAAGAACTTATGGGCCACTAAACGTAGAATAACTGATGTTGTCTTTAGAGAAGATGACAGATGTAAAGTCTGGCCTACTACTGGATTTCATATCAGTGAGCCAGTATCTTTTCAGACAGAATCAGCTGCAGGGACCAAGCTTCAATCTCACAAGATATGTTTTTTTTTTTGTGTGTGTGTGTGTGTGTGTGTGTGTGTGTGTGTGTGTGTGTGTGTGTGTGTGTGTGTGTGTGTGTTAGAGAAAGAAAGCGAGACACAGAGAGAGGGAGAAAGAGAGAGTGAGATGGAAAAATTGCACTACTTACTATTTTTCATTTATTATTTTCCTTCCCCCACCAGCCCCTTCAATAATGCAAAATTAAAGGTTTTCTCAGTCTATAATTAGTCGACCCTGACACTAATTAGAAATGCTCAGTGTGGTGCCACTTCATATTAGAGCAGAAGGACTATCCTCTTTTGTTCTCTTCCTCTTCACCGAGGCTATTTATGATAGGCTGAGGAATTTCGGAGGGCACGGAACTCCAGACAGGTCCAGATAAGGAAAGTGGTTCTGACAGTGGGTCCGATCAGCATGTGTTCTCCATAATATTAAGCAGTCTGCCCCATGCACAAAATGCCTAAAGAGGAGATCTGAAAAATGACCTTCTGAACTGCGAATATGGACTAATATTTCATATTGCTTACATTTTCAAGTCATAATGTCACGTCCGCAGACCTGAGCGTTCCCCGTTTTCATGGCAACCGAGTCGTTTCCGGGTTTTCGTCCGTCTCCATGGTTCCCTGTCTCCTCCCCTTTCGCTCCATCTGATGATCGTTTAGCATTCATTAGTGTAGACAACCTCTGTCTCTTTCGCTTCTTGTTTGTCGGTCATTCGTTGGCTGTCATTAATTCTTTTATGATTTCGTTCGTCCATGCTCCGCTCGCGTATGTATTTTGTATATTCCTGTTTAATCTCACTTCTCATTCCTCGCCCCGTGCTCCCTGCTGTTCTCTCATCTGTAATACTTTCTGTGTGCTTTAGTTTTTGTTAATTGGCTAACTTGGTCTCGCCCTAACCCTATTAGCCTGTTATTGTTTTGTTAGCCTGTTCGATTCCGTATTGTCCCTGGTAAGTCCGTTTGTTACTAAACTTGTTTTTCATTTCTGCTATCCGGTCTGTCTGTTGTCCATATTATGGCTTCCCTACTTAGTACCGTTTCGCATCACATCCAAGGCACAAGCACTTCGCAAGTGTGTTCGTTCTCCACCTCCTTCACGTTACACTTAATGTAGAGACACACTGGCTGGAAGGTAAACAAGCCCAAGGCCCTTGGATTGGCGTCTTAATCAAAATTCGTCCTTTCCATATGACTCACAAGCTTCGTTATAATCATAACACCAAGTAATGTGCCACATCCTTTAGAGAAATTTCAGAAAATAACACTCTAGGAAAGCATCTTTATTAAGAGGTTTTTTTTTTTTTCTGTTTTCACATAGACCTACATAAGCTATTTTGTTACAGGCAAGAATGGGAAAGGAAGAATCTTAGCATCTTCTTAAAACTGAATTTGAAACCTGGCTATATAAAGAACTTGATAAGCATCAGATCAGCTTTAGATCTTGCACAAAACCATTTTTTTTATGATTGATATTATATACTAGGAATCTTACTTTAAAAACTTCTGTAAGTATCATAAAATCCACAATAACAAATAGCTTATACTGAAAAAAATTTTAGCCATAAGCCAAAGAATTTGAAACTTGTATTGGAGAGATTTTGTTTCAAAATGAGTCATTCTTCTGATAAGGAGAAAATTACACTGGGCATAAGAGTAGAGACTTGGAGAAAGACACAGGTAAAGTGTGGAGCAGGACAAAATGGCCAACAGGTAAGTGGATATGGAAGATATCGAAATGAGAGCCATAGTGCGTTTAGCTAGAAGACCAAAATGGCTGAGTAGAGAGGAGAGCTCTGGGAAGGGGATTAAAGACCTATCGATCTGGCACTGCCATCATGCCTTCATGTTATATGAAGCCATGTTTAATTCAGGATTACACTGCACAAGGCCTGAGAAGAGATAGAGGTAAAAGGGGAACACTATGAGAATGAGGTTAGAGTGGAATGGAAGAGAGCAGAGCTGAGCTATTTGCTTCATGGAGATAGAGATGCCAGTCTCTTCTTTCATACCAGCCCATTTCTCTGCCACAAAAAAATCTCCAACACACACACACTTTTATATTCCAACCGCAGAAAACAGCAAAACAGCCTAACCAATAGGCAGCTCGCCATGCTCAGGAAGGGACAGAGCCTCGCTGTCAGAAACACAGAAAAACAGAAAAAAAAGAGGGGGGGGGGGTGAAGACCCTCTGAAATGATTTTGTCTGTGTGCTCAAAGTGAAGATCACTTTGCTCCTCGCTTTGGGCTTAGCCAGATATGCTTTCAGCCTAGAGGCAGTAGCCAGTGTGGATAGCCACGTACAGAGACAGAAGTGGGCTTTGTTCTTGGAGATGGAAGAGTCTGATGCACTGTTTTGTAGTGACTGTGATCAGATATTACTCAGATCTACCAGAGACAATGCTCTGTCTCTCTTGCCTGCTGCTCCTCCCTCCTCCATGCCTCCAGTGATCAGATACAGTTAAAGGTCAGGCAAAAGGGAATAGTATGCTAACACTCACAAGCAAGCTACATTTATTATTACATTTGTTAAACATCTTTATCATATGGAATGACCACACTTTCACAAAATGTGATCCTTATATGTATATAATTTGTCCCTTTATTCTGTCTCTGTGGCACAAAGGTCACATTTAAGATACAGTGCATTTTTTAACTACAATGTGAACTACAATTTGCACAATCCACTTAAAGAAGAAGAGGTATTTGAAAATAAAAGGGGATGAGCTAAAATGTAAAACTTCAAAAAAATGCTTTCTCATGCTTTAGTTCCCCTTGAGATGTTTCCAAAGGCGTACAGTGTGTTTACCTCATTCTCATCAGATGGGAGTGTTTCTATTTTCTGACTTGAAGTAGCAAGTCACACTGTCCCTGACAGTGTTTCTCCAGTATTTATCAGTCTATAGTAGTATCATCAGAACCAGGCATTTTGGCCTCACTTCAAATGGTATAACAGTGAAAATGGAGTTAGGAAAGGAGTCACGCTCCCAAAGCATTAGTCAAGTCAAAGTGGGGCCAGGATGACCCTGAAACAGGGTGATGCAGGAGAGGTCCAGATTGAAATTCTCTCCACATCTCCCCTCACTCTAGCACCTTGGCCAGCCACTCCTGACAGATATTGTACAGGCAAGAGAACCGTAAATTGCTTCACTTTGCTCTCCCTAAAACATTTATGACAGTGGAATCAGTCATTTAGAGCCCAATATTGTTTTAAACTGATTTATATTTTCAGCAGCAAAATGAATAGAAAAACTGGCAAGGGGTTTGGGTTCAATGTAAAAGAATTCAGAGCCAAAGAAAAAGACAATTCATTCCACTGACAAAGCATAATAATAAAACATGGATTACAGTGACACCACCTATAATATTTTCTTTGACTGTACAGATTATTTTGAATATCTGAGCATGCTATTAATGTACTTTAAATTTGGGACTGAATAAGTGTAGTGAGGCATAAGATGTAATTTGCCTGGGTTATGCTTAGCTATGATAAAACATGGTACATGGGGACATTGCACCAGAGTGAAGGGCTGGTGAATTTATTTTATGATTTTGACAAGTATGGATTGGATGTCTTTGGCATCAGTAAAGTTTGATGGACAGATAGCAGAGGAATAGTCATTTACAGTGCTCATCCCCAATTCAGGTCACAATCACTGGCATTGTGTGGATTTCCTCCCTAGAGTATAGGTGGCATGCACCTTGACTGTGAAAGCTCTTTAGTGATTGTATCTTCATGGTCCATTGTGTCACCAAACATGCAATGAACTCAATCCTGTAGGTTTACACCCCAACGGTGAAGGAATATTTTTACGGCCAACTCCAAGACATCACTGACGAGATACAAAGAGATACCTGAAGATTATCCTGGGTGATCACAATGTCATATTGGGTGATGCCTTCCAAGGCTTTGAGCAGGTAGTTTGATCAGTCATGCCGTTGGATGGAATGAATGAAAATGGAATGGATGGTAGCTTTCTGCACAACCCGTGCATTAGTTACATCAATTTCCAACATAGGCAAATTCAAAAGAAAACAAGGTAATCACCTGATGGATTAACAATCAAGAAGATTATTGATGTCAGCCTTGTGCAAAGCTTTCAGGTTGTGTTCACTATCTCATTAGAGTAAACAATTTCAAACTCTGAAAGAAGCCACTGCCAATTCTACCATTCACCATAAAGAAGCTGAAGGACTCTGCCATCTATAATGCCTTCACGTTGCAAAATCACTTCCAGGCCATCAGAGATCTATCTAGAGTTACTATCCAGAGTTACTCCTAAGAGGTCATCAGGAGACAAAGATCAACGTGAAAGGAGTGGTGTACTACAGATCAGTCTCGGATGAAAATCAGTGAAAGGAGAATACATAAGCAACAAAAAAAATTAAGCACAGACCACTGACAAAGCACGAGGAGCCTGGAAGAAGATATAACAACCTGGACTGACAGTCCAAATGCAGTTGAAAGTAGAAGGATTTGCTCAATTTTAAAGCAATTAAAATACAAGAAATATAGGAGGCTGCCAACTAGGGTGACTTAAACCCCACACTCTATTGTCAATTACTTCATGAGGTATAGGCAATGTATTGATAAAAATGTATACACAAAAATGGTAAGCTTCTGATCACCATCAATGAGCAGAACTGATGTTGGCTTCAGCTTTTTCTGAGATTCTTAACCAACCGAACTTGCTTATCACCTAGACCTTTGACACAGACACTGCCAAAGCAGAGCTGCAGGGAAACCTCAGAGAAATAACCAGCAAAAAAGTTAAAGTAGCAATTAGGATCTTGAGGAAAAACAGGATGACGCACCTTGATGATTGCTATCGCAACAACACATCATCAGTAGGGTATAATTACCTCACGATGGTCTACCCATGGTACTACTGTAGAATTGTGGATAGGCTGTGGTGGAGGAACTTTTAACACCATCTAATGAGCGCTGGTGCAGCAAAACAGTCCCAGATGAATGGAGGAAGAATGCCCTTGTTAAAATACCAAAGAAAGGCAATATTTTTGAATGTTTCATCTGGAGAGATATTACCCATCTCTCAGTACCTTCTGCGTGGTCCTACTAAGGCTCCATGCAGTCATCAACCAGCAACTAGGGGAAGAGCTGGCCAGGTTCTGGAGTGGATAATCATGCTGCAAGCAGATATTCACACTGCAGACTATCATAGAACTATGCATAGGGTACATTAACTCATTCATCATAAAGTTTGCCAACCTCAAGAAGGTTTTTAATAGCATTCCTCAGAATTCACCTAGGCATATTCTTTGGTAACACAGGGTCCCTTCAGCTTTTATGGGCATCCTCAATAGCCTATACTTCCAGCCTAGTTAATGCATCAAGACCAATGCTGAGTACATGGAATCTTAAACCTTGTTACCAGGGTATGTCAAGGATGCATCTTCTGTGTAAAGCCAATAAAACTGGGCTAAGCATCGGTGCAAAAAAATGTATTATATTATATATATTAAGGGCCATCTCAGGAAAAAAGCTGCAGGTTTCTGATGCATACAGAACATCAGGTTCTCTCTGTTGATCTCAGTGAAGATCAAGCTGCACCTATATGCCTCCATCATGATACTGACCAGCATATATGCATGCAAAATTTGGAAAGCAACTGCAACAATGATATACATTGAGAAGCAGGTTCAAAGACATGTTTTACTTTTGTTTTGCTTCTAAACAATAAAATAAAGAAAACCTAAAATAAATAAAATGGTAAAATGATGTACTGATTAAAAATTGTGTAATCTTCAAGAAATAGGAATTTACAGTGCATTTGATATAAAGTATGGCTTTAGTAATTTCAGACTGTATCTAACATTTTCATATTTAGCTGAAACTTTTAGCCAAAACACAAGTTGAGGGTTATGGGCCTTGCTCAGGGGCCCAACAGTAGCAGTTTTGAACTGGCTTGAACTGGCAACTATCCAATTACTAGTTCTTAATTGCCATAAGCACTGAGCTACCACTGCCTTTACCTTACTTATAGAACTTGACCTAGGCAGTCAAGAAAGGCAATGTGCAAAGATAAACACAGAGAGAGCCTTCTGTTTACTGTTTTCCAGGCTGTGGGTGCCACAGCACTTGCCCTGCCCTGTGCCTGGGTGGGTGCAGTGCCCACTGCACCCCCCCCCCCCATCCCCAACAGTGTTTGTCTCTTTGGCAGAGACAAACACTGCTGGTGGAGGTGCGCTATTGTGGCCAAGTTTACTGCCACAAAGGTCACTCTTTGTGAAGTCTTGGAGTATGCAACATGTGCCTTAAGCTCACTGGTTATTGATATTCTCAAGCATAACATGCTCCTGTGGTTTCTATCACCTGTTCTTGGAGAGATTGTTGTCCCTTGTGTATGTTGTTTTTTTCTGGAGGATGTGTTCCACTTTCTTACAGTTGTTCACCTTTGTCTCAGTTGTTTGATCTCTCTCACTCACAGAGTGGTGATTAGAGTCTGTGTGCCTGAATTGGGCAGACCTGGCTTTGATTCCTGGACCATACAAGTCAAGTGGGGCTTTGCTGTATTTTTCTTTTAGTTAGAAGTGGTTGGGGGTTTGCTCATCTGTAAACCTGTCCCATTTGTTTGGATGAACCTTCAGCTCCCTTCCTCCCCTTATATGTCCACCAAGCACTTTCCAGTGTTCCTCACACTTTCACAGTGGGCCGAGCTGTGTGCTCTTTGTCCCCCACACCTTCAGTTTGAATCCTGCTGCTTGGTTTCCTTTTCATTTGTTTTGCCTTTTTCCCCATTCCCTTTTTTGCTTCACCACATCTGCATTTGGGTCCATGTAGGAGGTCCTACCATCCCAGTGTGTTCATAAGGGTTGCAGTCTATTAGGGTGCATCACCCAGATTACCCTGTTGCCCTGTTAACTTCGCCTTTGGCAAATATGCCTAATTTATTAAAATATATATGAGTTAAAAAAAACAACCACCACCAAAAGTCCTAGGTGCTTTTCTCTTCGTCAGGAGTATAAAAGTACTTTGGGAGTCTGGTGTCTTAACTTTCAAATGCAAATCACTTAAAAATATAGACCATCGGTTTGCTTATCAGTCAAGACATTTGTTTTAGGACAAAAATAAATGTTGAGATGACAAGTACTTTCAGCCTATGAGCAATTTAATTAATGGCATAAAGGTTTACTCAGACCTCAGAAATTCACTCATATGCTCTAAACTTATGCGATTAATTAGCTGAGTTTATCTTTTAATTGAAGTGAATGGATACTAGACAGAAGATGTTGATTGGTATAGTATTTTATTTTAACATTCTTTTAATAATCTGAAAGTTAGAATACACTGCTCCATAAAGTTTCTTACAACCATGCAACAACTATATACTGGGCAAGTAAACACAAGTAAAATTTGAGATGGATGAAGCCTACTGGTCTATGGTTTATGTTTTCTGAGTCTCAATGGTCATCTGTACTTCCAATATCTCAATTTCCTGAAAAGCATCCAGCACAATTGTGCTTATCAAAATATTGTAGTATACGGTAGTAGGTTAAAGAACGCTTTTCATGCATATATACCTTTTTTTATCCCTTTACCAATTTTCTAGCCAAAAACACTTAAAGGTGCAACAGTGTAGTCTAAGCCTTCACAAGTCTAAACTTCCACCCACACCCTTTTGTTTCTCCATTTTTTTGTCTTTTTCCATGATGACTTTCTTAGTGTGAGAGAGAGCTCATTTGTAGTTTGTCTCAGCTCCCCATCTCTCATCCCTGAGTTGATGGAGTGATTCTTTCCTACAACGTGCTTGAGAAAGCTATTGTGTCATGCTGATGGACAGAGTCTTCCAGTGCAGTGGGTCTGGCCACTTGGAGGGCTTAAATCAATCTGTTCATTTGTGTGTCTGTCAGACTGATTATCGAAAAGTGCAAACATTTCAGAGCCCCTCCATTCTGAATAGTACATTTTCATTAAAGTGCACACTAGCTGTACCAGGCCTAACTCCACTCTTCCAGCTGGGCTCTGTTACTGTTTACGTCCACGAAAGCAGGGCAAATTGTTCAGAGGCATTCATGCTTTTAGTATTCATTGCTTTAAATCATTTTATAGCTTGAATTGAAACATGGTTCTCATATGTTTTTTAAATCAAGCTCATAAAAATAGATATGGAAAAGTTGTGCTGTCAATGAACTGAAGCTGTTGTTTGGTTTTGTTTTAAGATTATCAATTGCTTTATCATTGCAGTGTCTGTATTCAACCTAACTGATAAACAGCATTAGCTTTTACTACAATACTAAATCAGAAAATTTTCACCTTTTATATATAACTAGAACTCCTCCATTATAGTTCATTCTCTATTCTGGAGAATGTCCTTTATTATGTTCACAGGATGCAGTCCATATTATATAACACCATCTTTAATGCTTATCTTATGTCCTTTAATTTATCTTATGTCCTCAGTCCAAATACATGCTAGACTAAAAGGTAGATGAGCTAATAATGTAATGCAATATAATGTAGCTCTGATGAAATAATGTAGACTACCACTTACTACTTAACAAGAAAACGTATTCCATTCTACAACCTGTTCTCACCTTATCAAGGCTTATCAGGTCCCACTTTACAATTAGTGGAAATGTAATTATTTTTCATCTACCTAACTTACTTGCCTATACCTTATATTCAGGTTAAGTGTTTTAACACTCCATATTACACCATGTCTGCATAAACACACACATTTAAAACCTTATTAGTCAGCAAGGAGAAATGGCACAGATGTTGCTGTCTTTCCTGAAGATGTGAGGAGTGTCACAGGAAACAAAGACCAAAGGAGAAAGAATGAGGACTGACAAACCTTGTATACATAGGAGAAGTCAGTATTTCACCAGTGGGAAGCCATTAGAAGATGACAGCATTTGTATGCTTCCATTATGATTAAGGTGAGCTGTTTAAACTGTAAACAACTTCATGTTTACAACTATATTCTGAAAAGGATGGAGGTGGCATGACACTGTCTGCTCATGGGCTACAGCAAGTATTCACTTGCTGTATCCATATTCACCTTCAGTCATTCTGACTGTCACTAAGATCCAATCTGAGATAAGCATATTATCATCACAAAGAGGAAAAACAAATAAACAACAGCAAATGGGTTCAGAGTCCAGGGCATGAAGCCAGCCTCCAGCCTGGCTGAAAAATGCAGTTCCAGCCACCAAGAGCTAATTACAGTATCACCAAAGGCAACAAATGCCTGCTGTGGTACATGCTGCTCCATGCCAATTACTTCTGAATTTATATTTGTTGTAGCTTTGTCACCTTTATACACACATTGAATTATGACTGCTGGTAAGATGGACTACATTAATCAGCAAGCATAATCAGTGACAGAAATTCTAATATTTATGGTAACACTGACCAAACTGATGCCTCACTTTACCCAGATTTTGTCCTAGACGTATTTTAATTAAAATTTCTATTTCTATTTTAGTTGACATTTTTTTCATTGTTTAGTATTTTTCACTCTAAACTGTTCATATAAAATCAAAATGAATTGTGAATTTAGAGTTATGATATCTTTCTTACAATGACAGTGACCTCATTCTTTATGAAGGGCATAAAATGTTTCTTTCTTTGTAAGGTCGCTTATGTGATGTATCAACTGCAGTGAGAAATGTTGCTGACATTGACTTGAGATGAGACTGCTGCTCTGTTTGTGTTTATGAGCATTAATTTCAACATTTAGTGCAGTAAATGAATGTGAAAGTACATTTGACAAAAAAAATAATTATACAACTATACCACAGAATGATAAATTTCAGTGTGTGTTTCAATGAAAAAATGCATTTCCATAATATTTCCTACTCCTATGTTCTTTTCCATTTGGAGATTATTCAGAATTTCTGGGGCCATATGACATTTAAAGTGTTTATTTGAAAGTGTGTTAAAGTGTTTATTTATTTTTACATTGACTTAATGTAAAGATTAATTTGATTCTTCCTTGGAATAAACACATTAGTCTTAAAACCAAGTATTTTTGAATACAGCATTAAAACACATAGATCCACATATGCATTTACGTGCTTTTGTGAAAGTTTTAGTCCTGCATATAGCTGCCAGATTTCACAAGGTGTGTTATTAAGATTCATGCAGTCGTGGCGGCATCACAGTGTGAGGCTTTCTCCACAGAGCATACTGCACAATGTGAATAATCGGGATACATATCCAGGCCTGGGGGAAGTGGTGGTGTGAAGCATTCTGGAAGTGCATTAGCAGCTATTCAACTGGGTTCTGACCCAAACAAGTGACCCCATGTGCTGCAGCAGGTAGCAAGGTTTTTTTTATTATTGTGGCTATGAGCAGAGCATGTTGCTCTGTCAGACACTATAATACTTTAGTATTCGGTAGGCTGCAATGTGTGCCCTGTGCATATGAATGTGCCGAATGTTATAGCTATTATCTTCACATGCTGTGAATGCGCAATGTCAATGCAAAAGTCATGCCAGAGAGTGCTCACATCATTCATTTTCAGATGAGTGTAGTATTTACTTTAGTAAGTATTGCATGTTTTTATTAATACCTACCCAGTTTTCAAATTTTTAAGTGCAACCAGCTGACCACAATTCCAGTACATTTCATGATACACAATCCTTTAACCATTGCTGCTCATTCAGAGGTAAAGGTTGAGGAAAAAAAATACAGAAATGTTTTCCTTCTGATTGTTTAATTTTCTTTATTGCATTTATACATTTATTTATACATTTTTATTATATTTCGCATGGTTTCTTGCAGTAATATGATCTTGCAATGCATTCCTTAAAGCATCATAAAGTGATCATATCTTGTAGACATGGTGTCACGGTATGGCCCCTCCCCCCAAACGTCTCCCTGTGTGTGTGTGCGTGTTCGTCTGTAAGGCCACGCACTCCTTGTGTTTCACACCTGCTCCTCATTGTGTTTTGTTAGCGTGCGTGTATATAAGTCTTGTATTTGAACCCCAATAGTCTGCATGCTATGCTTGTATTTATGTGTCTAAATAAACGTATGTGTTTGTCCTATGCTTGTGATCAAGTGTAGTATCTGTTCTTATCAGTTTTTTAAGACATATACTGCACCTTGTTCTGTGGTGGGGGTTTAGGTTTTAGGAGATCAAGGGAACCGGCTGTGCAGTGGTAGGAGGCTTGACCTCCACCACCGCATGGGAACCCCGTGATCTTCTTTAGAAGGATTAGTTGGTTTTTATGGTGTTTTTATTGGGATTTTTCACTTTTATTGTTGTTCAGTTTGTTTTATAACTAGTTTTATGCCTGGCCCTCTTGGATCAGCAAGGGTGGAATCTCCAGGGACCAGACGTGATCTTCCTCCAGAGCCCTACATCTGTGGCAGATGGATCACCACCAGCATGGGACGTCGAGGACCCGGGACGGAAGGGGGGACCTCCGCTGCAGCTCTGGCATCCGGGAGATTTATCCCAGGGGAGCCAGACAGGGGAGAAAGACAGGGGAGAAGGAGGGTTATTGAACACTGCAAGGTTCCGTTGGAGGAACCCGGAAGGGGGGCTGCCCTTCATGGGGAAGGTCCCCTTTGTTAGGGAGCTTCTTTTCAGATTGCTGGGGCTTAAATTGGAGGAACCCGCCTGTGTTCAGAGGAGTGGGGCCCAGATCAACTTTGACGCAACTGTGGCAACTGAAGGGTTGTATAAGGACATGCTTAAGAAGAAGGTGTTGGTGGGGCATCCGGAGTGAGTGCATTTTGCGGTAGAGCCATTGTGGGGTGTTAAAAAGACATTGAATATGGTACATGTTTTTAACCCCCATGTTCCTGCAAGTGTCATTTGTAGGTTCCTGCAGAAGTATGGAGAAGTCCCTGATGAGAAACTGGTCCAGGACGAGCTAGGGGTTTGGAATGGGTGCTGGCAGTATCTGGTTCTTTTGAAGGAGGATGGTAAGGGGGTGGATATACACCCCCCCCACCAGTGTATTTTTCCATTGATGGGAATAAGGCTTACCTTTATTATTCGGGGCAACCCCTGTGTTGTAGGAACTGCCAGGGCCAGGGACACATGAAGGAGGACTGCCCGGACCTGAGGTGCCACAAGTGCTTGGAAGTGGGACATTTGGCCCGAGACTGTGGCGGCCTGTTAAGGTGCCGACAATGTGAGAGGGAAGGGCACCTGGCACGCTCCTGTCCTATGATGACCAGGACATATGCATTAGCGTTGGCAGTTATGGGCAGCGTCATTACTTTTACCCCTAAGGAGTGGAGTACGAGGGATGAGGCTCGGACTGGAGAACCCCGTGTTGAGAGATGGAGCAGACATGCGGGAGGCGAAAGGAGGACCCATGGAGAACTTGACAGGTGCGGCCTCCGTTGTAAATGTTAACCTGTTTCCGCTTGTGAATGTGGCCCCAGGTCCGGAACAGATCCAGCCCAAGAGGGGGAAGGTCCCGGCAGTCATACCAAAGCAGGGACTTAAGAGGAGAGCAGATGAGGAAGCCCAGGGGACCCTAAAAAGAAGGCTGTCCATCCAGAGGGGTCGGCACCCAGGATATCTCACTCCCCTCAGTCTGCCACTTCAGAGGAAGTGATCTGTATGGGGACATTTGACGAGGAGTCCACGGAGACGACGGCCTCAACGGATCCCTTCTCGGATGAGGAAGCCTTATCGGAAGATCGAGACATGCAGGCTTTGGTAGGACTGGGGGATGAGTTGGAGGTGGGATAGTTTTTTAATGTATGGGTTATAAATTTATGAATTTTAGGATTTTAAGTTAAACCAACTTGTATGTAGAACCTAGACAATAGTGGTGTTTTAGCCAGAGGTGGGAGGTATAGCAGGTTAAGGTGAAAAATCTTGAACTCTTGTTTATGTAGAGAGATATGGTGTTTTATAGATGAAACCAATTCCATGTATGTAAGTTTAATATCTTTTTATGATTATTTTTTGTAGAATATTTTATGTGAGTTGGTGAAATAAAAGGGGGGGAAAAAAGTTTGTCCTACGTACTTGTCCCCGCATCCTGCTCAGCCTCTTTGTCACAGAAACATTAACTGCCAAAGGATGCTGGGAAAGAAAAGCAAGAAGGGGAAGAAGGCGCAAAACCGTTCCTCCCCAGCCCTTACGGGGAAACCCCCCATATGCCTGGGCACTCTTAGTACCGTGACGACAGGGGAGAGTGCGCCTGAGAAATTTGTCGGGCCCTGGGTGTAGTTCAGGGGAGGACTCCGCAGAGTCCTTCAAGTCCCTGATGGACTATGAGAACTGGTACAAGGGAGACCAGTATCCAAATCTGGACTCTGCAGGGTCCCAGTACCCCTGCTGGGGCTACCGGGAGAGTTACAGGGAGTATGAACAAAGTGGGGGTGCGGCTATACGGATGTCAGCCTCCGATTGGAATGTACTGCTGTCAGCTCCCAATCAGACTCCGCTATCCATCAGGTGGAGAATCTGGAGGTCGAGGAGGTCCTCCATAGGGATTCTCTCTCAGATATGGACACCGTATCGGTAGAGTCTGTGAGAGAAGAGCCTCCGGCACTTAAGTACCACCTAAGGTTCCGCCTAGGAGGCGCTGACCCAGAATAAATAGGCTGCCCAATGGGGCCTGCAGGGAGGTGTTGTCTGCCAGTGAGGACGCTCCTCCCACGAAGCCTTGCAGCCTCAGAGCTCAAGTGCCGAAGTCTTGTAAAGGCAAGAAGGCGGTGTCACCAGAGCCCGCCCCCGAGATGGCCCAATCAGCTGGTGCGCCTCCGGATGCACATGTGCTGAAGACGGAGCAGCTACCGTCACACAAGCCGGCGGGGTGGACTCCAACCCAGCCATCACATGGAAGACTAGTTGGGGCTCTGGCTATGTTCCCTGGACTGTTTAGTAGTGCTTTATGTGGTCATGTTCTCATACCTGTCCCGATCACTGTAATGGTTGCTTTGTCCCCCTTTATGTCTGTGCTCGTGCCCGTCAGTGTGTCCATCCCTGTCTCCCTCCCGTCTGTCCTGCTCACGCTGACCAGTGTCAGGTTGCTCGGTTCCCCAGCCTTGGCATTCGGTGTGGGTTTCGGGGCTGTGGCCCAATAGGCTGCCGCATTGGGAGCCGCAACGTTAGGAAGGGGCTCTGTCACCCCCAAATGTCTCCCCGTGTGTGTGTGTGTGTTCATCTATATGGCCATGCCCTCCTTGTGTTTCACACCTGCTCCTCATTGTTTCGTTAGTGTGTGTATGTATATAAGTCTTGTGTTTGAGTTTCTGTGGGTCAGTGTTTGAACCCAATAGCCTGTGTGCTATGCTCGTATTTACGTGTCTAAATTAACGTATGTGCTTGTCCTACGAACTCATCCCCACATCCTGCTCAGCCTCCTCGTCACAGAGGGTGTGCACTATAATGCCCATTCTGTTCAATGATTTTTGTTTTGCAACGCTTTTGGGAAAGTCAGCCTTGCTCTGTACATTATGAACTCTTTGTACCTTTAAATTATGTTAAAAGTAAAATGATAATCAAAAGACAATGCAAAGCATTTTCAGTGAAGGCAAAAAGACAGCCCTTAAAACATTAGGGTGAATGGTGGGCATTGCTGATTGTTCAGTTCAATGATAATTGCATGTTTTATATAGTATGGATGATGCGCTGTTCTTCGTTGGGAATCTTTATTGCTAAAATTAAGAGTATTAAAGAGTATTTTACCTTGTACTACTTCAATTTCATTAAGATTCCAAAAAGACTACATTGTTTGCCTTCCTAGATGCTTCCAGCTGTAGATGCATCTTTATTAGAATGATGAGGTAAATGAAGATATTGATCACATCATTGCATTTACAAAATGAAATAACAATAGGTCTGCAAAAACAGGAAGGAAGAGAAGCGGTCAGTAATTTAGAATTGGCACAATGGGAACAATGTCAGCATATCTCAATAGGATGATGCTTTAATCTGTGTCCTTTGTAGAGGAGCTGCAGAGGTGGAAGTTATCATAATATACTCCAACTGTTATAGATTTACAGTACAGTAAGAGTGACAATCGCCTTGAGGATCAAATGTTGCAGAAGAGCTGCAATGATTTCTGTTGGTCTTCAGTGCATTGCATTTTAGATAGTTGTGCCATTGACAGTCACATTTATTAGGTCAGAGGGTTAGCTAAGAAAATGAGACTCCTGCATAAAGCTGGAGGGAGAGTCTAGCCTTTCTAGCAAGCAAAAGGAACACATGAGAGAAGATAATGGGCAAACTCTCTCCTGATATGCAGGTGGTTGCTGTGTTTCTGCTGTAATTAGCTTTAGGCCAGTCATAAGACTTCCTGCTGTTTTAGTGAGGTAATGAACAGCTCCCCAGTGAGAGAATGCTGGCCATACAGCAGGCTCTGAGACACTCCTTATTTTTGCTAACAATGTGTCTGCTGCTGCTTTCCCTCTCTTGGTTTTGGTGCGTGCATATGAGAAACTTTAAGCTGTAAGGCTCTATTCACTTGGTACATAACAAATTGTATGGAAATATATACAAACATATATGCATGTGTTCATGTGTGCACTTGCATTATACGCAGAATGAGTGGACTACCAGTGATACTGAATGATGTTGCTCATGGTTATTGCTTATATACGTATAAAGCTTCAGAAACATTGTGCAATCTAAAATGCTACTAGTTTTTAAGGTTAAAGTGTTTATTCTAATACCAAATTAACTACACTGTTGATACAGACATGCCAGCACAACCCCTACTACAATGCCACTACTATGTCAGCATCACTGCTATATTGAAAATTGTCCACCAACCAAAAAATAACCAATCAGCAGCAGTTCTGTGGTTTAAAACCACAGAACTGGTCTTCAGTGTGCAAACTTTAAAATACAATTCTATGTATTTCTATGAAAGTAAGAATAAATTGCATATTAAGATACAGAACTAGCGCATATATATATATATATATATATATATATAATAAAATTTGTTTAGATATTTGTGAAATCAACCTGCAGTCATAACATTGCTCTGTTTTTGTTCATGAATGTACTGTGCAAAGTTACACAAGTAATTTTCTGATCTATCCATATGTTTTATTCTATCACTATCATTCTAATTCAAGTCTGTGGCTATATAAAGCATGCTTATGACATACAGTATATATTTTTATATTTTATATAATATGATTCATGGGTTTAGAAAAGCTATAGGCATTTGCCAGACTACCTGTGTGTGCAGATGAACGTGATCTAAATCAAAATGAACAAACTCATATTAGCTGTGATCAGATGTACAGCACATTGGCTAAAGGAAAATAATATATCATTAAATTCATATTTAGACCATATTTGCATACGAAAAATTACTTCACCATAAATGACCAACTCATTGGCATTGCACAGGAAAAAATATTATCATTATATAATTTTTGAACATTCCTTATAACTTTGCTATACAGTTGTGTGGAATAGTTTGTGAAGCCTTTTGAGATCATTTTGAATTCTGCATTAATGGAACCTAAAATGTAATCTGATTTTTATATAAAGCATAATAATCTGTATTTTATTAAAATAATCTTATTTATTAAACAACACTAACATTTTTTGGATAAAGAGTTTAAACAAATTAACATAATATATGTGAACCCCTAAGACACAGGTATTCAACTCCAGACATACAATCTAGTTTCACTGGTAGTTATTTTAACAGTTAAAGTAACTGATTAGATGCTTTGACTGCACACCTAATTCCTGAGGGTTGAAAATCCATTGTATTTGGATCTTAGGTACATATATTCTATGACTACCAGTCATAAAAAAAAAACCTCTGGACTGAATTTTGGCATTTCAGAATTTGGTCTGGAAATGCTAATTTTAGCTTTTCCATTCAGGCATAAGTAAAACCTACTCTTGCCCTGCTGTAGAAAAAAAAAATCAGCCTTATTCAAGTTTTCACAGGTCATCGAAATATGAAAAATAGAACACAATAGAATAGAAAACCAGCTGTTCTCTGTAGTAGTGAGAGAAAAAAAAACATATGTACAAAAACAAAAAAGAAACAAAGAATCTCACAGTAACCGCTGGTTGACAGATAGTGTATCTCTTGAGTGTTTTACGAGTCTACCATAAAAACCCACTGGACAAGAGTAGTGTTCATGGGAAAAGGTTCTGTCATCTTAAATTTGCTAAAGGCCACATGGATATCCTATATGCTCTACAGCACTAAACAGATAAGACCAAAGTTGAACTTTCTGTTATAAACAAACAAACAAACAAACAAACAAAAAAAAACAATCAGACAGACAGATACAAACACCATTAAGTTTGGAGAAGTAAAATCCTTCATTCCAAGTGTGAAGCATGGTGGAGACAGTACAAGAGTGTTGCTTTAGGGCCTGGGTGGTTTGAACTCATTGGGAACCTAATAAAAACAGTGTGAATTCTACAGCATCATTTCAGAGTTTTTGTCTGTGTTCTAAAACCCAAACTGGGTCATGGAGCCTCATATAATTTGAGACATGCCACAGCAAAGATCAATAAAGATTATCCTGTAATGCTTATATACACATATACTTATATATACATAATGTAAATGACAAAGGGTTTTTTTTAATGACAAAAAAGAACAATGCTTGTCACTTCAAACCTATGGTATGAAAATGTTTTGGATACTTAAAAAAAAAAAGGTTTAGAATAAATAAACAAACTCCACTTCCTGAAATATGCATTTACAAGAAGCCTCTGAATATTAGTCACACTAGAACTCTGACTAAGACATTCAATATTGGGTCACTTCACATAAATCTGGGGAAAGTTTGTTTTAAATATATGGTGCTGTACATTTTTTTAAGCTTGTACAAAATCATAAGTAGCCTAGTCTTGAAAGTGTCGAAAGTGCCTGCTTTTGAATCTAATCACATATTATTATTACTGATGATATTTTCCTTATATTTTCCTCAGACGTAATTTTGGACGAATTTTGCAGTAGAACTGAAATTAGCATATTAAATTAAGCCTCTTTGAAACATAATAACACTATAATACCCATAGAACCTTGCGTTTATGCCGTCTCAGGCATCTGGCTGGTTTCCTGTCTGACGTGTGTCCAACCGGGTTTATATTGGACTGACTGAAAATTGTCAACTTCGAGGTCTGAGTACCTTTTCGGCTTTTAAATTACTTATTCGTAGTTTTGTTGCAATGTCATTTATGGCACAGTACAGTTTCCCCAAACATGTGTTTTAAAGAAAACGATAGCTAACTAGCCACCTCAAACCAAGTATAGAACAGCTAGCTAGCTATCAAGCACAGCTAGCTAGCTACTTTAAGCACACCTATGTGAGTTTATAAAGTTAGCTAACTACCTTAATCTTGTCTTATCATGTTCCTTTCGATTTCAAAGGCTGTTTAAAATGGTAATGACACTAAATTACGCTTCACTAGAGACGTGCCTAATTAACCAGTTAGCTTGTCAGCTGTGCTAGCTATCTTTGCATATGATACAGGTAATGCCGGTATTGAGAGTAACCTAGCTAAGTAAGCTTAGCTAGGTTAGCTAACTCCTAGCTAGCTGTCTTAACCTACCTATCTGAATTATTGCGAAAATGTTTTTGTTAACATTAGCGTCAGTTAGAGGTGTCTTAGCATTATGTTCTAAATGAAATGCAGGCTAATCTAAGATAGCTAATCCGTTAGCAAGGTAACGGTGTTTTAGTTTCGTTTCTGCTTCAAAGTTTAGAGTTTTCAAAGTCTTTACATTCTAGTTAATGATCATGCCACAAGATTCAGTCCTTGGTCTCATACGCTAAGTAATTTATATGCTCACTGTTACCTAAGTCATAGGTTCAGCTTTCTTTAGTTATTATGCCGACGACATCCCGAGTTACAGTGGCACCAGGTCCCCTTCTGATCTGTCACCCTGTTCTCTCATCAAATAGATGTCTGAAGAACTGGATGAATGCTAGATAACTTTCTCAAGTTAAGCACAGATAAAAGAGATGTTCTGTTTAGTCACCCAAAATCTTCCAAAGTCTCTAATTTTGTCCTTAATATAGACAGTGCCATTGCCAAAGCTCCATAGTCTGTCTGTCTAATCTTGTCTGTCTGTGTGACCCTTTACCTTCACACCTCACATAAACCTGTGCACTAAAACTGCATAGTTTCATCTTCCATGTTTTCATTACCTCTTGGCCGGGTTATTGCAATTCCGTTTTCTCTGAAATCTCTGCTACAGTACTTGCATGATTGTTTATCCATTTCTTCATTTAAAACTGAACTAAAATGTACCTCTTCATTATCCACTGTTAATCTGTCTTTACCTAATTTTATTTTTTGTTTTTTTTCTCGTCCATTTGCACTTAAATTAGTGTTCTTTGTCGACCGTGTCTTTATTGTGTTCATTGTAGATGAACAGTGTACAGTGACCTTGAGCTCTGGAAAGGCAAATTATAAATAAACCTTATTACCAGCATCACTAACTACATCAGATATTAAAAGTAATGGTTAGTTAACTTTTTGACTACTACACAAGATAAGTGTCATCAGCCTCTAAGATTTCTTTTCATAACTAGAATCATTTCTCATCCATCCTTCGCTTCTGATGACCAAAATGGAATGTACCACATTGAACCTCTGGAAAGCCACATGACTGGAGTGATTAGTGATTTTCTGGTGATAACAAACGTAAAGCATCTCAGCAAGGACTACATAATTTCTCTGTAAATCAAACCCTTCTGTGCCACCTTTTTAGAATAGATGTTTATCCATTTTTTTCACATTGCACACTTTTTTTTTTTTTTTTGCCATGCCAAAATTCCGGCTTGTGAAACTCATGATGTTTTATTGATACTGGGTTGTAGATATGTTGATTGAATTCTATGGATATATTTGAGACCATAGTGTTGTGGTATTTAGCAATTAGTATCAGTCTATCCCTTGTGACCTCTGTTCCCTTGTGCAGATGTTCTGCACAAGCTTTCATCAATGCTGTGTGCCTTGGAAGAATATAGAAGTCCTAATGCAGTGCATCTGCTATTTGCTCACTGTGTATGCTGCATAAGCCTTTTTTAAAGTTATATAGCTTCTGTTAATTGTCAAACATCTTTTAATAGTTTCTAAATAGGCTACTACTAACTGTTCAGCGTCATAGAACCCACCAGTGTGCTTGCTGCATAATTGTGATTATTTTTAATCTTCTTTCTATATGGTGTTACCTTTGTTTTGTACACTCAAGTTTTACATCAAACTGCAGTATAAATTGTGGCCCAATTACAAACTTTGTGAAAGAATGGGTCACTCTCAGGAGCTCAGTGAGTTCCAGCAAGGTACCATGATAGGATGTGCACCTGTGCAGCAAGTCCAGTCATAAAATTTCCTCGCTACTAAATATTCCACAGTCAACTGTCAGTGGTATTATAACAAAGTGGAAACGATTGGGAACGACAACAACTCAGCCACAAAGGGGTAGGCCATGTAAAATGACAGAGCGGGGTCAGTGGATGCTGAGGTGTATAGTGCAGGTTTCTGCAGTCAATCGCTACAAACTTCATGTGGCCTTCAGATTATCTCAAGAACAAGTGTGTAGAGAGTTTCACGTAATGGGTTTCCATGGCCGAGTCTTACTTCACCAAGCCTTACATCACCAAGCGCAATGCAAAGTGTCGGATGCAGAAAATGCAAATTAATTGCCAAAGTTTTGAGGAGAACCAAACATGTAGTGATCAGGAACGCATTATGCTCCAGTGCTGTCGTATTCCAGGACAGCAACCTACCATGAGCTAGTTGAACCTTTTTAGGTTGAAGATCAACCCCAAACCTATTGGCATGTGTTAGAAGACACTTTTTTCAAGCGGTGGTACAGGAAAAAGTCTGCATCTTTCAAGAAGACCATTATTTCTATGCAGGACAATGCTCCATAGCAGGCATCGAAGTAGTCCACTGTGGCTAGCCAGTAAGGGCCTTAAAGATGAAAGAATAATGATATGGCCCCCTTCCTCACCTGTCCTAAACCCTGTTGAGAACTTGTGGGCCCTTCTTAAATATACAGTGAAGGAAACAGTAGAGCTCTCTGAACAGTGTCTGGGAGGCTGTGGTTACTGCTGCACAAAAAGTTGATTGTCAACAGCTTAAACCGACAGATTCAATGAATGGAAGGCTTATGACTGTTATTGAAAAGAAGGGTCACTGATTTTTTTATTATTATTTTTTTAATGTCAAATATTTGTGAATTGAGGTGTTTTTTTTTATATTAGTCTCACTTTAACAGATGAAAATAAACAAATGAGATGGGAACATGTTCTGTTTTTCATTTAGTTGCATAATAATTCTGCACACTAATAGTTGCCCAATAATTATGCGCACACAGATATTCTCCTGAGAAAGACAAAACCTCGCTTTTACTTTCTTAAATATTCAGGTTTGAGGTTTAACATTTTGAAATGACTGAGAGCACTGTAGTTATTCAATAATACAATAAATCCTCAAAAATACAACTTGTCAAATAATTGTGCACACAATTTGTGTGTTTTTATATATATGTATATATGTATGTATGTGTGTGTGTATATGTATGTGCCCCTCCATTCTAGCTCCATGGGAAGGTTGGTTGCTCTAGAAAATTGCCTAGTGTCACCCTTTCAGTTCTTCATCTACATTTAGTTATTTAGTTTAACATATTCATGTAAATATGCATGTAGTTTAGTATAGTGATTTTTTTTTCTTTAAAATAGATCAGAATTTGTCGTCACTTGTGTGCTCATGCATGTATGAATGTATTTATATGTTGCCCTATGCAGCAGCCATAACCTATAATTCAGCATTGCTGTTCTTTTCCAACAGGCCTTTGTTCCTGCATGAGTGGAGCTCACCTTCAATGGTTGACTGACTGGCAGAGCTATGTCTCCTCCTCGTCTCACCGGTGCATTACGTTCTTTCTCAACAGTCAGCAAGCAGGAGGACTTCAATCTCGAGCTTTGTGATTTAAAGGCAAGGCGTAAAAGCTAATTTCCAGAGTACATGTTTGTTTTAATTGCACTGTATAATTTCTAATAAAAATGTACAAGTTTGCCATGCCTATTTATTTTAAGAGTGCAGCTTGTTAGAACAGTATAGTATTCCTATCTTTGTGTATTGATATTACTGTAAAACTGAATTCATGAATAGGTTGTATATTTTTTTAGATTGGGTTTAGAAATGCATGCAGTGTCACATATGGACTGTTTAGTGGAAGCTACTCTGTCTACTCTAATGGTCTATGGAAATCAATTAGGCCTACCTTGACTCATTCATGTCAAGCTACTAAGACAACTTGGGTCTTTTGTATAGAAGGGGGAGACATTTACTTTAAACTTCATACTTTAAGGTGTATACTAATTTTGAATATTTGTGTTTATAATTAACTTGTTTAGTTTTGTTATTTGAGCACCATGACAATCCAGAAGTCTTAATTGTTTATCATCAATATAATATTTGGACTAATGACCTAACATTTGATGACAAGTTAATATAGTTGTTTATTTTTTAAAAGGCAATGGGGCAAAAAGTCAGTATTGTTAGTTTTAGCACCAAACCTTGCTTTGCTGCAGTTGCAAAGCACATATATGGGGATCATTTCAGGAAGTTTTCATAGAAAAATGAGAAAAAATGTAATGAATTATAGAAGGGAGCACAACAGTAACTTTAGAAATGTACAAATGTATGATCTGTGAAAAAATGAGCAGCAAGACTGACCTTATACACAGCTAAATGCAATTACGTAGTTCGTCATGGCACAGAAAAGTTGTAGATGGCAGGTCAGTGCTCATTTTAAAAATTTGATTAAGCACATAATTCACTTAGTGACATAATATTTGAAGGCAGTCTGTCACTGAAGTCAGATTTGTCAGAAATGGCACAAAACATAAAGTTCCTGCACCAAAGACTTGGTAAGAAGAGCCAATTATGTGCAGTGGATATGCCAAACCTTATTTTACTTCACTTTGTTTTTATTTTTTTTCCCTGGAAAAAAAATACTTAATTGCAGTAAAATAACCTGCAACCTACTGTACTTTTGGTTCATGTTTTTATTTATCTTCATGCTGCTTAGAAGAAAATTTATCAAGTTTGCTTTCATTCATCAAATATTCGTGGAATTCCTAAACGAGTGTATGTAAAATACACCACTGACACTTCTCCCCCCCCCCCCCCCACACACACACACACACATTTCCAACTTTAACTTACTACTATGGGTTTCAGATTTTGTCTTGAATGATGTTTTGAGACATGGATATTAGAATGGATATGAAGGCTTTAAAATCAAGGCCAAACTCTTGTTAGTTTCTACCCAGCTAAATGGTATAGGAAGGGCTGCCTTTTATTGTATGATATCCTTGGTCTTGGAGCTCTGTAAATGTAGTCCTATCTTCTTCCTACATCATTGATGCCAGGTAGGTTCCCTCTTCTCTACTCCCCTCCCCCTCTTCATTTGGTTGTCCCCTGACTTTGTGTTTATCTTTTGCACAAGTGGTAGATTGTGCATCATATCTGTTGAAATCAGCTTCTCACCCCAGAATTTAAGTTTGTAAAGCAGTAACATTTTCACTTTATTCCAAAATTTCACTTTATTCCTTAGTTTAGAAGGCACCAAAGTGATGTGTAGCTAACATATTTTGCTACCCTTAAATCAAAAGTGCTAAATCAAAGTGTTTTATCCTTGTACCTTTTATAATAATGTTTCACTTTAATGTCTGAAAATATTTTAATATGTTGCTGCATGTAAAAGAATTTGGTACATTTTCTTCGGGAAGAAAAACTACGTTTTTTCATGGTTACTTCTGCAGGCCAAACGTGTGAAGAGGCAAGAGCTGTTTGCCAGAGAAGGCCTAACATGGCCTAAGGTTGTCCATTTCTTTACACAACACCTGGAGAAGAGGGAGCAACAGACAACCTCTCAGGAGCTGAAAAGTGTTCTGCAAGCAGCCAAGCAGATAGGTATAGTATTCAATTATTTTCTTTAGAAAAGTTTTGTATTTTAAGTAGTATTACAAAACAATACATTGTACAATTTGCACACACACACACACAAACACACACACACACACTATGTGGCCAAAGGTTTATGGACACTCCGCCCAATTATTGAGTATTGAGATTAGGTTTTGCAGCCACACAAAGCGGTAGACCATGCAGATAAGTGCCAAAATGTATAGCGTGTAAAACTAACCTCTCCTGTGTTGCAAACAAATGTATCTCGAAGCAAAATCAAGAACTTCATGTAATGGCTAAAAAGACACACCAGACTAAGATCTCTGCGTGCATTGCCAAGTGACAATTGGAGTAGTGAAGCACTGTGCACAAAGCAAAGGTAAAAAAAGACATGGTTTGACAAGTCTGGTGTGGAGGAACTCTAGTGGCCTGCACAGAGCCCTGAACTCTATGGTATTTAACACCTTTGGAATAAGAAGGTCAATTGCAAGCCAGGCCTTATCATCCAATAGCAGTGTCTGATATCATGAATGATCTTTAGACTGGATGGGCACAAATGCCCAAAGACACACTACAAAATCATGTTAAAAGCCTTCCCATAAGCGCGCAGGCCATTAAGGCTGCAGAAGAGTAGACAAGTACATATTAATCCCCATGGATTTGCAATGAAATGTCTTAATATTATGTAGGTGTAATGATCAGGTGCACACAAACCTTTTGTCATGGAGAATACATATGAAAGGCAGATTGCTTGTTTTAGTCATAAGGCATGCCTATCCACACCATTCACAGCCTTTTGTGCTGAATACATGTTCCATCAATTTGTTTTGGTCCATTTTGCATCTAATATTGGCCCATTAGAGAACAAATTGAATTAGCCAATGCAAGTGTTTTTGTAATTGAGCCACCATTAGCTTAGAGTCATTTTCCTCACACCACCAACCTGGACTTATTTTCAACCTCATCAGTAACAAAGGTGACCAATTTTATAATGGGACTGTGTAGATCAACCACTATAGTATTTAGCTGTCCTGATGCGCCTAATAATTATATTAGATGCAAATTCCTCAGAATACAGCCTTAGTCAAGCAGGGCCGCATGCTGGGTCCTTTCCCACTGTTCATATTACTGTTCTGATCCTGTCGGCAGGGGGAGTGAGCTGAGGTGTGGGGGGTACAGGGAAAGCAGCAGGGCAGGGATTGGAACATGGCAGGGTGCTCTCTTTGCCACTAATCCCAACATAGTGCCCATGAGTACAGGAGAAACTCTGGTCACAGCAGGGATGCCACATTTGAGGTGGAAATGAGGACCGTGAAAGGCAGAAAGGATTCTGAGTTGCCCTTGATAAAAGACTTACTTTTGTCTAGCAGCACGGTGCGGCTTTGTATGGTTTTGGTAAATGTTTCCATACTCCTGGTCTGATTAAGGTTGAGGTACTTCTCTCAGGCGCCAGGCTCACTATGCCAGGCTAGAGATTCAGCTTGTTTGAAATGTGATAAGATATTTGCAAAGGAAGTCATGAGATTAGATTATGAAGATAAGCAGTACTTGGAAGGGGGGAGAGATCATAAAAAATGACCCTCCCCACTAATTGGAAACACACAAATTTTTACTATTTTCATAACTAAGATATAAACAATTTTTCTTGAGGTTGCTTAAAAATTCTGGGTATGGTGTACTTTGAAAAGCTTTTAAACTTGTCTGCTTGTTATCTTAGCTGTCACTGTGTTTTTGCAAAACCTGCACACTTGACTGAGGTGATCCCACTGAAAACTGAATTGAAGCATATTGCTTAAGGATACATAAGTCAAGCTGAAACAGCATTTTGAGCAACGTCACATACCTGGAAATAAGTTGGATTCATGGTCAAATTACATGCATTATAAGACAATGTTCAGGGCATTTTCATTTTATCCAATGTGCGCTGTACTATTAGGGATAAATGATTGTGAATTCCTTGATTTCAAAATTAAAATTCCAAAATTTCTGAATGCATGGCTCCTTAATGTCATTTAAGTCACAATAATACAAATGATTGAAGTCATATTCAGAGCACTCTTATGTAACAACCAGGACAAATTTTGCAATGCCATGCCTTTGAAGACATTTTTTAAACAGTCAAGGCCATTGAAGCAAAAAGCCCTCACATTTAAGTAGAGCCTCTTTTATTAACTGTAACCTTAACCAAATGCTTTCTCTAGCTGCTGATCCATCCTGCAGGGCAGTTAGAGGGTGTTGGGACCAATTTTATACAAGTTTGCCCCTATTTGTTGTACAACTATTTAACTATTTAACCAAAATTTTGTAGTTTTTCTTTATTTACATACTTATTTACTTTCTTACTTGTTCAAACATGAGTATGTATGTAAATTCCACATTCAGACCTGACTCTAGTGCCCTTTGTTCGAAATGGTTCGTTCCACAAAGGTTTATATTTTTTAATTTGGCTTTGATTGTTTAAACCATTTGTCTTGTTAAAGTATTATTTATTTATTTATTTATTCGTAAATCAGACTTTATGTATTATGACTTGGATCACATTATATTTTAGGCAAAATTCAAAGGGTTTATAATCATTTGTTAAAACTATATTGAGGTGAGATTAGAACTGAATAATAGTCATTCCATCTGAAGAAACTGAACTCCCAACAAACCTCGCTTGCATAAGTCTAAAACCTCTGTAGACAAATCTAGTATGTTTACAATATAGGACTGTGCAATATGGCCAAAAATCTCATATCCTGGTATACGTCATTTCATATCCAGGGAGCAGTAGCAGCAAACAAAAATATATACATACCTAACATAAATATTGGCATATAAAGTACAAAATGTAAACATTATACTATTGAAATAAATGATGGAACATAATATGAAATGATAAATGTTTTTCTGTCATTACATGATATATAATCATATCACACAGCCTTATTACAGAACATGCTTTCTGCAACCAACTTGTCTGAATGCTGTTTAGGGTCTGTTTTAACCAGGATCAACCAGAGTTCTGCCATGCTGTAGATCATGAAATGTACAAAAATGAGCAATTATCTATAGGCAGCAAAGAATGGTGCATTTGAAAAATTTTAATTGGTCCAAATCCTTGCCTCCTCCTTTTTTGTGCAAATCTTTCCTTTAATTGGACAGTCGGCCCTTTGTCCTGTTATTAAAGTCTGGTTTAGTCAAGATTTTCTTGAAGCATTCGTAGGTGCTCAATTACCAGGATGTGCAATGTAGAAAGTGGTCTTGTAAAGAAAGTGGTCAATGTAGAACGTGTATACTATCTTATTTTTAAGAATCTACTCAGTAATCCCACTTTTTCTATGTTTCCTCTCTATTTTACAGTTGGTACAGATTATGGGCAGGATATCATTGAAAGTGCTGCTGTCTTCTTGTTTAAGACATTCCACAACAAAGAGCATGTTGGCCATGAAGAGACCCGGGCTATTAAACAGATGTTTGGCCCTTTCCCAGCTTCTGCTGCTGAGGCTGCCTGTGCTGCTGTGGACCGACTGGTGGCCAAGATCGGAGAGTCACAGGCAGAGGCTTTCATCCAGTCCCAGAGTTCTCACCAATCCCTGGACCATGGAGCTACGTTTGGACGGAACATTGCATTCTCCTTTGACACATATGTTCTAGATACCCAGGATACTTTACCATGGGAGGAGGAGCCTGATGAGAGCCGAAACCTGGACTTCCACAGCTTCCTAAGTAACCATGCTGGTGGGAGGAGCACTGGGGTAGAGAGGGTGGGCGTGCACTCATTGGGTGCTCTGGCCCAAAGCACTGCTGACAGTTCTATCCTCAGAAGAGAGGTGGAGGAATACTTGAATGGCGGCAACATGATCTCGTCCAGTGCTGAGGAACTTTGCACCTCCCTGTTTGAAATGCTGGCGTCTACCAAGAGCGACGATGAATTACAAAATGAGGTGAGAGATTCACCTGCTTGCCTGGAACTCGCTTAAAACTGTTGTAATTAACTGTACTGTTTTTGCCAGATTTCTGCTGGACTTCCACCTTCAGTCATTTTCTTCAGCTAAAACCTTCTCCAAAGATAACCATGCTCAGCATTTAAACCACCTGTATATGCACCTTATACAAACACAAAATGACTGACTGGTAGGAAGGACTGTCTCCTTGGAGAGTGGTTTCCTGATTGGTTTAGAAGATCCAGCTAATTTTTTTGTTTCTGCTTACAGAGCTCAGTCTCTCAGACTCCCCTTCCTTTTTTCTTCTCAGAGCAACTATTTTGTTCATAACTAGAGAGTTGCATGGGAATTAACTTTTGTCCCCACTCCACCCATCCCCAAAATACCGAACACCATTCCCACCCATCCACATGTGCTTCAACACAGTCCCCACCACATACCTGCTTTACCTAACAGAGCCCCCCTTCCCATTCCTATAGAATTTATCTCCACTACACCCCATCCCCACCCTATCCCCATGTGCCCCAACAGTGTTCACTGCTGTCCAATTATGTCATTTTTCATTATACAAATTATTTGTTTTACATTTATCTAGTTTTATAACCATTAGATCTATAATAGTATGTTAACACATAGTAGGATATAAAATATAATTCACAGTATTGCAAAAATGTATCGCAAAAATTTGTCTTTACACTTTATTTTCATAAGCAAATGACAGATTAGAATTTTCTCACTAGTGATGTCAGTTATTGATTTTAGGAGCAAAATCTTTTTTGTTTGTTGCCCTTTTACATTTGTATAAACAGCACTGCTTTAACTAGCATGTTGTGCTACATTCCTGCTAATGTGCAAATCTTTGCCTCAAAATAAGACTTAGAGTAAGGTTCTTATTCACCTGAATTGTGTGCATCCTTAAGAAGCAAGTTAATATAAAATTGTACCAAAACCTTTTACCGAAAAATAAAACAGCACTGCTTTCACTTTCAGAAATTATGTTCCACAATTACAAATATCTGCATCCCTAGCAAAATACTTGGAAATCTCACCAATGAAATTTGATTTTTACTACAGGGGCTGGCCTATAACAACCTGGCCTGACTCATCATTCTGAAGAAGGGGTTATGGCATTATTAGTAAAATATCACTGTCTGAGTTCATGCTACATTAGACGTTGAACTTCAAATACACTACAATACGACTACAATAGACACACATTGTGGCGTACCTTAATTGAGACAGTTTAGCAGAAGTGTTTTTAAATTAGAAAATGTCTGCATCAGCTTTAACAGAGCTCATCCACACTGAAAACCCAGCTGTCTATAAGCTCCTCTGTTGCTTAGTGGTCTTCATGCTATAATTTAAAAAAACTAATCAACAGCCTGATAATTCTTGTAGCAATGGTAGTAAAGCTAGAACCTGCACTGCAGCCCATTCGTTTACCATTGTGTCTTTTAATAGACTTGCACGATGTTGAGGCAGATTTGGTACTCTTATAGTACTTGCTAACTAAGATTTCTTTTCAAAATTGTGTACTAATGACAAAATGAATACACTCAACTGTACACAATAATTTAGACCCGTGAAAGGGTCTTTAGGCTTTCATTGTTTCTATAGCTTTGTGACTTCAGTTTCACACCTTTACTTCATTCTGATTTGGCTTCCTTCTATTTTTGCTTTTTCTGATCACGTGTGATGATCTGACCTTCTAGACCTACTCCTGACCTACTCTTACACCACTGCTCAAAGTTTTTAGTTCAAGGTGTTGCATCTCAAATACACCCTATTGTGATATCCTTTATGTGATTGACATTTGGAACCCAAGTTGCCCACTTTGTCGGCCTGGTCCTCCATGCTTCTCTCTACAAGTAATTCTAAAGTGACCTGCAAAGGAATAATTTACACTTTCTACAGTTAAACTAGACAGTGGTTGGGGGAATGAACAATGGTATAGGTCAGCTTTTGAATACTTCACATTAGTACATTTAAAGTGACTTTTAGTGCAATAGCAAATACAGTATATTTTATAGCAGGAAAAGAGAACCCTTTGCAGATAGAGCTTACAGGTAATTTAGTCTAGAGCATTTACAAGGGGGACAAATTGTGTTAAGGAGATCTTGCCAGGCACAAAAGTTATTTTCTTTTATTGTTGGGTTTTAAAAGCAATTTTCTTAAAGTGAGACCTGTTATTCTCTTGTACAGTGCACAGATAAGTATATTTTGAAAAAGTCAAAGTGAATACTTGTCTAAAATAAGTGACTGTAATTTAACTTTACATGATATAGTGAGTTTGTAATTGAGGAGTGCTTGTGTTTAGTAGACTTTGTGTTTACACACTGTCTGACTTAGAGACATCCAGTCCCCAGTAACTACAAGACTGTTTAGTCCACAGTGGCTTTTGCAGGAAAAGCTTCCCCTGGTATATCCCAGAGGAGTGCTTTCTTACAAGGGTTAGAGTTTGCCAAGACATCTTGGTCAGAATTTATGAGATTGTGAAGAACAAAGAATACTTTTAGACAGGTGCATAAAAGAAAAAGGGCAAAATAAAGACAGAATTGAAAAATGTGCTGTCTGGGCAGGAGGGCGAAGGGAATTTACAACATGAACAACAGTATACACATACACACACACACACACACACACACATACATACTGACAGCTTTCTTGTCATCAAAGCGTATCTTATTGTGTGTTAGGGTCTCAAAATGTGTCTGGACTCCACACTGTCATGTTTTGCATATCAGCAAAAAAAGATGCAATAAAAAAGGGTACAGATGTTCAACTTATTTCAATGTTTTATACTGTTTACATTCTTAGGTTATTGTTGTTGAATGAATAGTTCAACACTTTGTCTGTTAAAAATGCTGAAGACCTTGTTCTTCTAGGCCACTGTTTTCTAGTGTGCAAGTTGAAAACTGTGATGGTTATTCCAGAAAGCATCAGTTCCCCAAGTTATTAAACTGAGGACAGTGTGAATTTTTAAGAAGTTTGCAAAAGGAATCAATTGGCATTTTAAAAACTTAGTTATTTTTCAGCAACTTTTTATATGCAGTATTTGTTTAAAGTGACCATTATAAAGGTGCAACTGTTATTCTACAGTAACTGGCTAGTTTAATGACAAGAGAATGAACAGGAGTGGGTTCTATCTTTAAAAATCATGTTTGTTTGAGCAGTACATAAAAGTGATTGCCTGCTTCAGCCTACCACATCTATTATTTTTGTTCAATGTATTTTTTACTTCACCTTCGAGAGCCACTTTTATTTATGGTTCTGTTCATAAGTATTTTGGACAGTGACGCAATTTATTCTGTTTAAGCTCTGTACTCCAACAGAATGGATTTGAAAGGAACAAGTTTAAAGTGCAGAAAGTCAGATAAATCTATATTGGATACAACTATCGAAATCGTAACCTTTTTTTTTTATACAATAGTCCACTCATTTCAGGGAATTGGTCATACATAATTGAACAGATGATGATCATAATTTACAACTTTAAAGATCATCAGATACTTGTAATATCTTTCATCTTTCAAGGCTAAAATTAAGCTATTTCAAGTTCCTACTTGTTTTGGGGGCTTTTATCTTTAGTCTCATTAGGTAAAAAAAATGCTCAGATGTGTTTAGGTTGGGTTTCTTATGTGATCACATTCATGTAACCAGCGAAGAACATTCCACTTGTAAAAATCCTGGAAATGCCTAGTTGCTTTATTAGGAGGTTTCCAATAATAATCCTGCTGCAAAATTATGTTTGGAGGTATTTGTGGTAAACCCCTACATGCTATTTTATAACAGTGTTCCTAATATAGCTCTTTTATTTAATAATAGTGATTAAAGCTTTTCTTTATTTACAGTTGTCTTCTGTGGTCTGCAAGGTTTTGTTTTTTTATAGTGTTTGTTTGGTATTCTAATGTGTTCTTGCTTTTTAAAAAAAGTACAAGTTGAATTTACCGCTTTTTTTGGGGGTGGGGGGTATATTTTATTTATTTTTATTTTTATTTTTATTTTTATTTATTTTTTTTTTGTCACATGATGGCCTTCAAGTGCTCCATATGCAAATGTCACATCTAGACTCAAGACCATTACTTGGAGGTCACAGCTAGCCAAGAAACAGTTGACCAGCCTGTTGTCTAAATACTCATGATCTGATATACAGCACATTGTATAAAAGCACTGATATTGCTATATGGTTCATTTGCTACTGATATAAAGACCTTTTGAAATAAAGCTGAAATTATGTACTATACTCTTACAATTACTTTTTCAATTCATGTCCACAATCCTGCAGAGTATAGCAGAAGCAAAAAATATTCATGGATTGTAGCTGAACTTAAAAAATAAATAAATTGAGCTGATTTATGCATTCAGGCTATAGCATAGTATAGTACTATAATGTTCTTTAACTTTCAACATTTTGAACATGTGTTCTGAGCTGGCTTTAAAAGGTCTGCTTGGTGTTTTATGATTTTTTTGTGGTGCTAAGTACCAGGTGGCTGTGTTCAGAAGGCTGAGTACCCGATGAGACTCTGCTTCATATTTAGAGCTGTTGGGTGGTGATAATTGCCAGGTGCTCACATTTGGCATATAGCGAGTTTGATATTCCCACTGCAATAGGATTTTTTTTAACCCCCACATTTTTGGCTTATTTGTGATGTCCCAATCACATATCCTTCTCTCATACACACAGCTGTTCGAGTTACTTGGTCCTGAGGGATTTGAGATGATCTCCACGCTTCTGCAGAGAAGGCCCGACATCGTGGACTCTCTTCTGTCTGCCCTTTCTGACAGCAAATTCAGCTACCCACCAGGTGAGTCTTGCAGAAGCATAGTGCAGTACCACCACCACAAAAAATTACCATGAAGTTGATGAAATTCAGAGTGATGCTGTCCTCCACTGCAATGCCCCAAATGTATACACAGGAAAATGGCAGACAAGGCTTTCTGTCCTTTTAGAATGTATTCAAACACAATTGAACAAAATTGTTCCTACCTATGGCATTCCCCATGGCCTGGCATGGAGAAGGCTATAAAATGTTCCTACGTGATCATCACATATTTTCAAACTGTCATATAGGACAGCTGTTTGGAAAAGACTGCTTAGTTATATATACCTGACGTAACAGATGCCCTTGTTCAGCAAACTTTACTCTGATGAGAAACCAAACTTTCATAGATAGGAGCCCAGTCAACCTTTCCTCCCACAAGTGAAGTGGGAGCATGGCCAAAGTGTCCTTTCATGTCCTCCATAAAAATCAAACATAGCTTACTGCTGACTGTATCCACCTGCAATGCCAATCAAGTTGAATGGTTAAAAATCCAGAATATGTGCTCTCTATTTCATTATGGTGCACATAAGCAAATCATAATTTGTCTGGTCTTATGTCAGCCCTGATATGTTAGCTTCCTTTGGAACAGGACAACAAAACATTCTAATGGAGCTTAAGGCAGCGCATATTTTCGTGAGGTTGAGTTGTCCTGGAGTCTTTCATGCATTAGCCATCTGCCCTCATGGAACATGAACATGAGCTTAAATTATTTTCTCTCTCTCTCTCTCTCACACACACACACACACACACACACACACACACACACACACACACACACACACACACACAAAGCAAAACACCCTCACCAAAAATCGTACTATAGAACAATATTATGTTTCAGACAATTTCATATTTACAGGGCTAGAGTGCAGTGGTAGAGTGCAGAGTTGCAAAAAGTGCTCACAGCTATTTGATGCCTTTAGCAGGTATATTTGATGCAGTTTCTGTGAAGAAATCATATCAAATGCTTATTTCTACTTTTTTGCTATTTTTGCTATTCTCACTTCTTTCTCAACCACCCTTTCTTTATCATATTTTAGAAAATATTTTTATTTCTTCTCTTAATCAGCATTGGTGCATTAAATGGTAAAATCATATTGGTGAGTTCTTTTGTATGTAGTATTTAATGCTGACTTGAGCTACTTTATGTATGTCTATAATTTAGTGTATTTTTGTGAGTAACTGCAGGCATGTTGCCTGTGTGAACCTTAAATGTGTAAACCTAAATTGAAAATGAAGCTCTAAATATGAAGTGCTTTAGGTCTTGTTGTTGAGAACAGGCATAGTTATTCAAGTGGGCATTGTGCAAAATCTGTTTATTCTGCCACTGAGGCACTGAAATTGAAAAATGTGCTTGGTTAAAAAATGTTTATTCTAAAAACAACAAATGGGAACTGGAACATTTAACATATATATATATATATATATATATATGAGAGAGACAGACAGACAGACCACACACACACACACACCAGTGATCAAAATTCCACACAAAAATGATAATAAATTGATTTTTAACCCCAGCATCCATATGTATTTTCCATTCCATATGTATTTTTTCCAGTGTAAATCTCAATGTGCAGGTTTTTCATGACACATACTGAGTCTCATTCACACATGACTTAGTTCAAGGTAGAAGTTGTAAAAAAGTACAAGAAGAAAAGGGAAAGGACAAATTGTTAAAGAACAATGCTGTTGAATAATCTTATAAGATAAAAGGCCAGTGATTTATAAAGGAGTAAAATATTAATGATGCTTCAAAGCAAATAAGTTATAAAAGTGATGCATTCACTCCACCAGAAACGGAAATGATGCTTAAGTAGAGCCTCATCTCCAGATGAACATCATTGGGGTTAACATATTTGTATTTGTTGACACTACAGAAGTCAGCCCAAATGTTCCTTATAGTCTTTGATAAATTACTCTGCCTAAGTAGAACTTATTTTATTACCAAACTCTTATTATGATGGGATTACCCTCTCTTGACACTTTTCACTCAGTACTGTATTCAAGGAAGATAATAGTTCAACATCAAGTAATGGGCATTAATAGATCATTTTAGAGTTATAGATTTATGTTTTGATTTCACTATAAAGTGATGAAGGGTGGAGGTAAAACTTTAAATGGCCCTCTTTCTCTCTGTGCCTTTCTCTTTTTTTGCCGTGTTCTCTTATTCTCTCTCTCTCAATTTATTTATTTGATTCTTATACTCTCTCTCTTTCAGACATAATTCAGTGCAGAAAATTATCCTGTTTTTCATTTCTGTTACTTTAGTTGTACAGTGCCAGACATGCACTGTCAAAAAGAGATAATAGGCTACTGGCTATTCGAAAAAGTTTGCTTGTCAGACTGCTTTTGAGAAGTTACCTTGACAACCATGGGCAGAGGTCAGAAGATGGGCTAAAAGCTGCTGATTAAATTGCCCATTCTTTGCATCCCATTAGGAGAGGTGGGATTTTATTGTGTGAGTTTGTCAAGAGCTGATTAGGTATATAAGTGCAGGCTCTTTTTTTGCGGGGATCTAAGCGTTAAATGTTATGGTGTAGAATTTTGAATCAAACTTGCATGCAAGGTAAGGTGCAATTCACAGATATTTTGACTTTTCAGCAATCCCTGGGATGATAACATCTTGAGTAGAAGTGTTGATAATCCAGAGCAGTGCAGTTTCCCTTGTACTACATTGTGTACTCATGAACACTTTATCCAGTTGACATTAAGCATGAAAGATGGCATTAATGTTTCCCAAATTACTAAGTTTGTCAAAGGAAGTGTTACCAATGTTATTGTTTTTATGTGTTATGAGACCCAGGGCTGGTTGCTATACCAGCTAAGGTATAATGAATGGCCAGTATTCAAGGACCCCAAAAATGCAGTTTTTTTTCCTTATATTGCCAATGACATTCTCAGGGAGAAAAAAGTATCCTGTTCTTGTTTACTGATTTTATATATATATATATATAAATAACTGATTATATAACTATCCACCATTTTCCTGTTTTTTTAGACTCTTTCTCAACTGGATTAAATAGCTGGATAAGTGTTACCTGTTAAACTTTAAAGTTTGCTAACCATGATTGATGGCAGATAAGACAATAAGTATTAGGCATTAAGCCTGCCCAGTGCTATAATTGAAGTTATTGCTATTGCTGTCAGATGAACAGGTTAACATGTGAAGATGGTTGCAGTAATATTTAGGATTACTCTGTTTTGAAAGCTACTCTGTCATTGTTGAAAGATACATGCAGAGTCACCAGTTGTAACCTTTAAATGCTATGACTTAGTGCTCAGTGCAGAACTGCGGTAGGGTCCATAATGTTTTTTACCTATTTTGTATTGTTACTGTACCTGCTTTTCAAAGTGGTAGTATTTACACAGTCTTCACACAGTTAAGCTCATTCAAAACCTAAAGAGTCATCAGAAACAATCCCATGCTATGGCCATGGCTTTGACTTTAACAGTTCAAACTCGAAAAGACTAATCTTGAAAAATTTTTCAAGTTGTTGAACAGACACATTCAGTAGCTTCTAAAGGCTCCCTTTTTTGGAGTAACAGCCTTGTCCCTGTATCATTTTTGCTTCCTATTGATTTTTCTGCAGGAGCCTTTGTCACAGTCAACAACAATATCATGAATATTACCACCCAACAACATTATTGCCTGGTAGTTAGATGATATAGTTGTGCATTTGCAATTTGCAAGAAGAACTCATAAAACCTGGGAGCTGTCATTCAGCAGCTACTCTTGAAGATTGGGAAATCTGGTCAATAAGTGCACAAACTGATTTTCAGTGTATCAATTATAAGGAATCTGATATAGCATATCTAATATAGCACCACTGTTAGTGAATATAGCAGGATTGCAAATGCTTGTTGTAGCTTTTCACATGAAACTATTGATTGAATGATAGATTGCTTTCAAGGGGAGATTGCCCTTTTGTAACTTCCAATGAAAAGAGAGAGTTAGAATGCTACAAATTGCTACAAATTTGTATTGCTTTTACATTTTTTAAAATGTTATTTTATTGCTTTTGTTTGGTAATTGCTCTGCAGGGATTTTAGTGGCTGAACATTATGCATGTAGTAAGAGAAACACAGTGATGTGAAAATAGCATCAGTCACACGCAGTGTAATGGCCAGCACATGTTCCTGTGCTATGAAGCCAAAGTGTGAAGTGTGGGCAAGAGGCACATCAAAGAGTGGAAGTAATAAAAAGGTGCAGTTCCATACCAGGGGTGGGCGGGCATACAGACATGACTGTATCCCAAATGCAGCACCCAAGAAAAGAGAAGAGTCACCTTTGAGATGGAAATCACAAGGAGGTAGAGAGGGTGTCGGAGACAGTATGAAAAATTTAAAAGAACCTTTTGAGTCTTGATGGGCAATTGCTGTGAGCGAACGAATGAACAAGCCTAGAACTGCAATGCTCAGAATGAGATGTTTCGTCCAGAAAGATTATTGGGGGGAAAGATTGCTTGTCGAGAATAGGTGTCTCTACGGGTAACTGCAGATGTAAATTATAACCAGATGGGGATCTGAATTTATGGTACAATATGATACCGAGCACCAAATTTTGATAAAAATGTACTGGGTTGTCAGTGGTCAAGATGGAATGATAGCAGCATAAATTATATATAATTTAAGAAGCATGCATTTACAAATTCAGTTTCAATAAAATTAAATTATTAAATTACCACTACAAATCAGTGCCTATTCACAATACATTTTGTTAGACATGTTTGTTAGAATTGTATATGTAGCCACCAATTACATAAGAACATAAACCTGTGCAAGGCTTTGAGATTCAGTCTCAGATGCCATTAAAGTTTTAATTAATTTGTATCACGTCAGTTAGACCTTTTGTTGAACAGCTGTGTGCATAATGTAGTTATGTGACCCTGGGTAATGTAGATTGCATAAAGATGGCAGTAATAAAACAGTAGCTTTGGATCAAGTAGAGTAAAAGGCTGTTTATAGCCAACAGCATGTAAAAATGCAGTTTTCCTTAGTACTATGGTTAATTAACCATGTTGTTAAATAAACTGAAGCTGCATATATCCACATATTCTCTATTTATCTTTAGTGGAATTATTTTAAAAATTGTTCCATTCATTTAATTTCTCTTCCAGGTCTGTCAAAGGCATCATAGCATGTAGAGGTTTGAATTATGATCTAACTCTCAAGTTAATTCTTAATTAATTCCTGTTAGCCTATGGCTCTTCAGGGTAGTATTATTGGGATGTGTTGCCATTTTTGCCTTTTTTGTTGCCTTTTTGCTTTGAACTATATTAATTAGACAGCATTATTTTGAAACATTTCTTTTAATTCATCTTTTCTGCATGTTCTAGAATGCTATACCAAACCTGTCTATTCTCTGTGGACTTCATAATTAAGCTTTTGGCTCTACACTTTTGTCTTATATTGAAAGTGTTATCTATTATCTGTCTCTTTTCATTTCACTGTGTGTCTTTGAAATGGTACTTTCTTACTACCCTGAATGGTGATGCATCAGGCCTCCTCACTAGTAATACATTTATATAACTTTTGTGATGTAGTATTGATTGATCCAGTCTGATGAGTATGTTTAGGGAGACTTCAAACCTAATTTGCTTGTAATTTAACTTGTGTATGGGCATGTATAATAGCCCTGCTTCTTTTAAATTCACACAATCTTTTCTTTGAATTTCTGATAGTGTATTCAGGTGTTTATTTGACTGAGCAGCTAAAAGTATATTTCATTCTGTTGCTGTTATTACAACTCAGTGCTGTGCTGTTGTAGTTCTTTCTTACTCTCTGGGGCAAATTGCTTCACCTGACACTCCTAGAGAGTCAATGAGATTAGGGATTACAGTTCTCAAGCCTTCCATTTGAGCAATGGCAGCATATCAGTGCCAGATTTGCTAATTTAATGAGAAATAAGTGGGCTCTGCACCTGCAAACCTGGGTAATTTCACACTCTCACCAATCCTGTTATAGTTCCATATTGTTGGATGCATTCTTTCCAGAAACACATTTGTCAAGGAGGAGAGGTACTATTGGTACTATTTATGTTCTATAAATAGTGGTACTATCTTAAACTACAGGTGCTATAAATAGAGGTACTATTTGTTATTTTGCTTCCAACATAAATATTCAGTTGTGTTTGTGCATGTAATAAAAGTCTCTTTACTTACACCTGGTATAAATAAAATCCAGTGACTTCTGTCAGTGTAGTCTGTGAAGATTCTGGAAGAGATTTTAAGTAGATGGAACAAAGACGTCTGGCTTCAAGTTAAAAGTGTCAGTGAAACCCAAACCTTTGCATAATTAACAATGTTGTGGTGAATAGAACGTGTCTTGTTAGATCAGCCAGATCAGTAATAATGTGTGTGGAAAGCAGAGCCTCCTCTGTCTGTGTAAGTGGAGTGGCTAGTGTGCAACTTTGGTTCCCATGCTGGTTGCCAATGAGGGTGACACCTTGGGGAGAATAGCCAATCTGACAGTCTGCCTTTCATTTGTAATGGTGATGTGGATCAAGTGGTTTTCCATGCTTTGCCATCATTGCATTCAGTGAAAATTGATGTTTTTAAAATTAAAGGAAATGAAGTGGCCATTGAATGTGAGTTGAAGGTAGGTGTTTCTAATAAAGGGCTGGTGAGTGTGCACCATTGTTGAGCAAAAAAAAAAAAAAAACTTAAGTGATTTAGTAGTATTGTTCTAATTAATGAGTTCTTTTTGGTGGTGGCAAGAGTATGTCTGCCACCCGAGTGGTCTGCATAGGTGAGTGCCTGCGTACATGTGCCTGATTAGAAATCCCCTTCTTGTCATTGTAAGATAAGCAAGTCTCACTAAGAGACAGGAACAACTACTTAAAGCTGCAGTCTTTGCAGGAGACAAAGAAGCGATCATTTAGACAGCCAGCTGAAGCCCCAGTGCAATCATGTCTTTTCTTTTGCTCCTAAGAGTGGATGAGTTTAAACACTAACGTGAACTAATGGATAATTCAGATCTTATTCTGCATGCCTCTGTAAGCCCATCAAGGCCAGTACTGTAGCCTCTGTTTAAGACATGTTCTCATGTGGTAATAATGCTGTTGATGGTCTGTTTGCTAATATTTCCTTACTGGATTTTACAAAACATCAATCATAACTTGTTTTAAGAGGCTGGTAGTGGCCTTCTGGGTGATATTTATTATGTTACATATTTACTAGTGCAAATATGCAAATATTATGAGAAAAGAAAAAACTGCACAACCCCTAAACATTTTCCCCAACTGTGTGGTTTTGTCTAGACTGTATCATGTCATAATAGGCTGCTGTGACCTTGTTTTAGACAAGATTTTATATCTTAAATAAATGGTCACAATATTTAAGGTGAACCCTATTGCACTGTGTTCTTTGTTATTAACATTCCAGTTCAACCTGGCTCAACTGATGGACATAATTTTTACAAGTGGGTTCCTAAATGTTGCAGTAGGTCCTTGTTTGAAGTATGTTGTTAATTTTGGTAGAAGTGCTCCCTTGTATGCTAAGTTTAAATATTAAATTCGGTAAAGCTGACATGCATTATATTTGCATTATTTTGTGAATGCGAAGGAAATGGTAATGTATAAAAGCAGTTCATTTGTAATAGATTTGCACAAATAAAATAATTAGCAACTTGGGAGAGAGGGTGCTTAAGGAAAAAATTGAGAGTTGACGTCTTTCTTACTGTGGCTGGAATGGCACTTTGTTTTCCAGATGGAATGCTTAAAAGTGGCGAGTCTGTAAAGCCCATTTATGGTTGTCAAGTGACCATTCAGTCAGAGCAGGAGAGGCAAATGATGAAGCTTTACCGGCGGGAAGAGAAGAGGGAGAGAAAGAGGGAGAAACGTGGAGAGGACGGAGATTCCTCTGAAACATCGTTCCATTTTGACCCAAAGGAACTGAGACTGCAGAGGTAACCCCCCCCGGCCCATTCTCTCTCTCTCTCTTTCTCTCCCTGTCTCTCTCTTGTGCTCTGCCTCTCTGTTTCCCTCTTGCTCTCTTCCTATTGCACTCCCTACTTCTCTCATTCTCCCTCTCTCTTGCTCTCTTTTACTCTATAGGTCCCTCTGATCCTCCTTTTCATTACTGAACAGGCACCCCTCTACATATTTCATCAGTGTGTTGCATTGAAGAGCGAAAAAAAAAATAATTCTCTGATGAATGTGCATTCCAAACTTTTACCATGTATTTTTTTTTCTTCTGGAGCTTTGTACTAAAAGTTTAATTTCAGAAGATAAAAAGTGCAGCGATCTGGTTAATTAAAAATGTTGCCTGGCCAAATCTGCTGGAACATAAAGGGAAAGCTTAGTGGTGAGGTAAGGCTTGCTGACACTCACTGATGTACCTCACACCTCTCCTGTCTCTTCATCCTTTCTCCAAATCCTTTCATCCTTTCCATTTGCCCCTGATCCTAGTACTGCCTCTCTACAAAATAATAGAACATGCAGCAGCTGCATATCTAATCATCACTGAGAAATTCCCCACTCTTACACAAGCATCATTGTAATTTGAAGTTTTTGTGTTATTGTTTTGCTTGGTATGTTTGCATAGTCATTAGATATGCAACTATTCACTGTGATGCCTGAGAATCTTAAACTAGCCCTTTCCTTATTTCCTTAAGGTAATGACTTAAACAAGACCCTACTGAGGTCCTTACACCTTAGCAAATAACATGGGTGGCCTTGTTCTAAGAGATACCTAAAGTAACTGGAGAGATTAGACATTGATCCACAGCACCCCTCAGCTCTGTCCAAGCTGAGCCTTGGTGTTGACATGCATCTCTGAATACAGTAGCATCATGTATCGAATACCAGCTGGATGAGCTTCCCAGTGGCGGATTGGATTGCATTCCTGTTTACAGATTGGTTGAGTAAGGAACCTGAGGTGGTAACATTTCCAGCTTTGTTGTACAGAGCTAGTCATTGCATAATGGTTTAATTTTCAGTTTTACAGTGTCACCTGAGGTGAACTACTTTTTTTGTTTGTTTTTTTTTGCTGCTTTTATAGAGGTACATCATTCTCTAAATAGAACCCTTTCCACAGTGATTGGGTAATGTATCCTATTAAACAGGAATTGTCAGATTTAGAGGCAGTGCTAGTCTTCCAGTTGTTGTGTAATGTCTGCCCATTTGTCACAGTCACAGCCACATCATCTATATATCGCCTCTCCCTTTCAGTGGGGTGGCACTGTGAAGAAATCAAGGCTACTAACCACTCAGTGGTGCATGTAGTTGCTGGTGTGGGTTCACTGTACTTCACAGTTTCTGTGTGTTTGACAGTTTCAAGTCTAATACAGGAGAGTAGAGATTATCTTCTGTACCATGTTTGATGGGCCTCATGCTTGTGTGTGTGTGCGTGCGTGCGTGTGCGTATGCGCATATGCAGGGAACAGGCCTTGTTGACTGCTCGTCGATCTCCAGTGTTGGGTCGCCAGAGAGACTATGAACGCATCCACTACCCTCATGTGTATGACGCATATGCTGAAGCAAGCAAAACCTCTGCTTTCATTGGGGGCTGCAAGGTGAGACATTATTATAAGCTAAACATGCTGAGTCTGTACTCTACAGGGACAGTTTCATACCTGCTTAATTGTTTAATAGACGGACAATCTGCTGTATACCTCTAAGGTTTTCCACTCATTCATTTACTCAAAAAAGTCATCTTGCTTATTTATCACCCATTATCTCCCACTAGATTGCTAGTTTTATAGTAGCTTTATTTTAATTCTTAGTGGATCACAAATGATCTGGATAAAACCCAAGTTTTAATTGGTGCTTTTAACTGGAGTAGCACTGAGAGTATGAGGATGTGGCGGTGTGGCTATGGGTTTGTGTTTCAAGATGAATGCATTAGCTGCCTAGTTAAAGATGGAAATTTTCCTCACAGTAGCACCCATCAGCTCAGTTTTACATATGTAAAAGGAATGCATAACACAGCCCAGGACAGTATTACACAGCCAGCACCAGTCATTTTGAATACTGGTGACTGACCTTGGCTGCGATTGTGAGTGTTTGAGTTCATTGGGGTTGTGGGGAGCTAATGGATGGTAATGGTTCTGTCTCTTTGCCAGGTGGTAAATTGTAACTGGGTTTGGCTAATGCAGCCTGCTAATGTGTGTGTTTTTTTGTGGTGTGTATGTGTTTATTTTTTTGCAGATGCTGTTGCCTGAGGGCATCCAGAGAGAGAATAATAAGATGTTTGAGCAGGTTGATATCCCCCCAAATGAGCCCATGCCGATTGGATTCCAGGAGAAGCCAGTCTACATCTCAGAGCTGGATGAGGTTTGTGGTGCATCCTCTGTCTCATGCTGCTTATCTCACTCCTCTCTACATCACACTGATGGTGTACACTGCTTGTATTCACAATCGATAGACAGACTTACATGCTAAAATTGGGATTTGCTGTAGCCGCTAGATTACAACGCTTCAGTTGGTTGTGTGAGAATCTGTCATGCTGTACTCTGTAGTCCTCCAGTTCTTTTTGGCATTCCTTACTTTGTGTTGGTACTATAAATGACTGAGTAACAATATGTTTTATGAAATAGTTGTGTCTAGAACTGGGTAGTGTTAATTCTTGTACAGTAATACAGTTTTGAGGTAATGCCCCACTTTCCAGTACAAATAGGGGCAAATAAGGTTCGTGTCAGATGCTGGAAGACCAGGGCAATCTGATAGTGTGCTACTGGAACATATACAAGACATTCGTGAACAAGAGTGGAGAATAGAGGACTGTTGGAATGCTACTACACAAGTAATCCTAGTGTGAGAATGTGGAAACTATGCATGCATTGAAACTCAACATCTATACTAACCCAGAAACAACTAGTAGCTCAGTTTTCAAACATCCACAAGTGGCAACTGCTGTTACAACTAGAGATCAATGGGGTGCAGCACAAATGTCAGAGGGGAGATCTTATCCCCACACCCCAAAAGTGGGAACCAAGAGACAATGGGTCCATGCACTAAGCGCAACACAAGTGCTAGACAGACTACCAAGACTACTACCACAGACCAACCAGCTGATATATGCCACGGCAACAGTGATACCTGAGATGCTTGGCTACATGAACTTCATCAAGGAGCAGTATTGAGATGGAGAAGTAGGTTGGAGGCCAAGATAAGTGCAGCACAGTGAGAAGTATGACATGCTGTCCATACCTGAGGCCTTGGAGACTGCCAAGCAAATATTAACAGTTCTGGGAGCCAACCTGAAGATGCAAACAAGAGAAGTAGAAGCCAGGAAAAGAAACAGGATTTCTCAGAGGCAGGTTAATAGCATAACAATAGAGCCACCAAAGCTGGAAACTGTAAAATACTGGAAAGGCATAAAAGAGAAGGAGGTAACACGCATCAACAATGCCCAGTGGTTAGTGAAACTGAGAGCAGACCACAACAACCTCCCTGAACAGGATCCAAATAGTAACTCAAGACTGTAAAACTGTGCTCTGCCTGGATTGATTACAAGAAAGCCTATGATTCAGTGCCCCACACATGAATGCTTGAGGCTGTATAACAGTCTTTAAGAGCTTTCATCAAGAAATCAATGGGGCTGTTGAAGACGACCCTAGAGGCCAACTTCAAGCCAATAGCACAAGTCACCATTAAGTGTGGGTTTTACCAAGGAGATGCCCTGTCCCTGCTGCTGTTCTTCATAGAGCTGAACCCCCCTCAGTGAGCTACGGAATGGAGCAACCTCCTCTACATGGATGACATCAAGCTGTATGCCAGAAGTGTACAAGACATTGACTCACTAATCCATCTCACCAGGTTATACAGCAGCAACATTGGATCGTCATTTGGACTTGATAAGTGTTACAAAGAGAGGCAAGGTAGCTAGAACAGAAGGGATCATACAAATGTTGAGGGCAGCTACAAGGCCACAAGGAAAGCAGTTATAGCTAAATACCTACAAAGAGTTACGCAAATCCTGAGAAGTTAGCTGAGTTCGAAGAACAAGATTTGGGCTATCAACACCTGTGCTCTACCAGGCTTCAGATACCCCAATGGAATAATAAACTGGCCTCAGGAGGAGCTAAAAGACACTGACATCAAGGCAAGGAAACTCCTTACCATGCATGGAGGGTTTCATCCCAAATCCAAAAATCTGAGATTATACAGTAATGGCCAAAAGTTTTGAGACTAGCACAAATTTTGGTTTTCATAAAGTTTGCTGCCTCAGTTTTTATGGTGGAAATTTGCATTAACTCTAGATTGTGAAGAGTGATCAGATGAATTGCAATTAATTATCACTCTGTCATGCTGATTAGAAGAGCTTTAAAAGGGTGGTGGTGCTTGAAATCTTTTTCTGTTAACCATGGTTACCTCCAAGGAAACACGTGCAGTCCTCATTGCATTGCATCAAAAGGGCTTCACAAACAAGGACATTGCTGCTTGTAAGAGAGCACCTAAATCAACCATTTATCGAATCATCAAGAAGTTCAAGGAGAGAGGTTCAGTTGCAGTGAAGAAGGCTTCAGCGTGCCCAGGAAAGTCAAGCAAGTGCCAGGACCGTCTCCTAAAGAGGATGCAGCTATGGGATCTGGTCACCACCAGTGCAGAGCTTGCTCAGGCATGGCAGAAGGCAGGTGTGAGTGCATCTGTATGTACAATGAGGCTAAGGATTTTGGAGAATGGCTTGGTGTCAAGAAGGGCAGCAATGAAGCCACTTCTCTCCAATAAAAACATCAAGGACAGACTGACATTTTGCAGGAAGTATAGGGATTTGACTGCGGAGGAATGGGGTAAAGTTATTTTCTCTAATGAAGCCCCCTTCAGACTGTTTGGGACATCTGGACAAATGGTAGCACTCACCTTTTCTTCAATGGACAATCATGTGCCCTGTGTCATGCCAAAACGCCCTGAGTTTGCTCAGAATTTTGCCTAAGAACACTGTCATGAATGAGGAATGGTATCAAAACATCCTCCAAGAGCAACTTCTCCCAATGATCCAGGAGCAGTTTGGTGATGAACAGTGCTTTTTACAGCATGATGGAGCACCATGTCACAAGGTAAAAGTGATAACCAAGTGGCTCAGTGAATAAAACATTGAAATCTTGGATCAATGGCCAGGAAGCTCCCCAGATCTCAATCTCAAAGATAACCTGTGGTCAATCCTAAGAAAAGAGGGTAGACAGACAAAAACAGAAACTGTGATCAACTCCAAGCACTTATTAGAATGGGTGGCTATCAGTCAAGATTTTGCCCAGAAGCTGATATCCAGCATGCAAGGTGAATTGCAGAAGTCTTAAAAGAAGAAGGGTCAACAGTGCAAATATGAAGTCTGCTTGAACTGGATGTATATGTCAATAAAAAGTAAAAAAAAAAAACAAAAAAAAAAAAAAACTTATGAAATACTTATAATTGTACTTCACTATACCATATAAACACCTGACAAAAGGAATTAAAAGAAACAGAGGCAGTAAACTTTGTGAAATCCAAAATTTGTGTCCGCCTCAAAACTTTGGCTACGATTGTACCCCCGCATGGCGGGGGTAGGGTGAGGACTAGTGAGCATCAGAGCCACTATCCAGGATGAAACAACCAAGATGTTGGGTCCCTAAGCAAGACCCTTAACCCTCAAATGCTCAAATTGTACCGTCATAAACGTTGCATCAGCTAAATGCCATAAATGTAAATGATGGTCCCAAGTGACCAAGTACCTCAACAAATAGCTCAACAAGCTTATCGGGTACCTCAAACAGGAGAACCCCAAGGAGGATGGGAATGAGGAGGAGCAGGAACCATCATGGGAGAATAGACTCCTGCACAAAGTGGAAGTGGCTGATATGGAGAAGTCCTACCAATGGCTGGAAAAAGTTCGGTTGAAAGACAGCACAGAGACACTAATCATGGCAGCTTAAGAAAAAGCTCTGAATACAAGACTAATAGAGATCTGGAATCTACCACACCAGGCAGCAACCAGATGCCCCTAAGACAACACAGCACATAACAGTGGGATGCAAGATGCTAGCAGGCAGAGCATACATAGAACACCATAACCAAATGGCTGGCATAGTACACCGAAAAATCTGTGCTGAGTATGGACTGGAAGTTCCAAGGTCAAAGTGGGATACACCCCCAAAGGTGATGGAGAATGACTATGCTAAGATCCTGTGGGACTTCCAGATACAGACCAAAATGGTAATGGCTAACCAACCGGATAAAGTAGTGGTGGATAAACAGCAGAAGACAGCCATAGTGACAGATCCCAGTGACAGATGAGAGGAAAATCTCTGGTCAGCTGTAGCTGAAACATACCTAATAGCGTGTTCTACCTCAGCGAGCATGAATAACAGCTGCGATTCGATTTGGTGTGGACTGATGTGGACTGGATTGATGTGGACTGGCATTTCTGGATGCAGGTGACATTGCACAATATGGACTGATTTTATGGCATCTTATTTGTCGTTCCAGGTAGTATCCACATATTTTCAAGAAGAATCTGGGCATCTGGGGATTTTGCGGGCCAGTCCAGATGGGTGCATGCTCCTGAATGTTTATTAGGCCAGTCAGTCAGCCCTGGGAATGTGAAAATTGTCATCTTGGAATACAGGGATTGGAATATTATGTTCCTTGGCAAAATGAAGAGCAAAAGGCAAAACTTTTTTCTCCAGCAGCGCAACAAAAAGACCCATCTCTGTGTAATTAACCCCCCCCCCCCCCCCAAAAAAAAAAATCACAGAGCCTCCTCCAGCTTGAACCACACCTTGGATCCAGGTCTTATTGAAGGCTTAATGCAGTCTATGATGAACACAATGCCTAGCATCATTCACATACAGGCAGAAATCAGATTCATCTGACCAGATAATGTTTCCAGTCATGAACAGTCCAATTTTGCGTCTCTTTGCCCATTTTACCAGGCAACTTTGTGAACAGAATTGAGTAAAGGCCTGTTGCGTGTCCCTCTGCTCAGAAATTGTGAAGGACCTGCATTGACTTCTAGAAGCAATTCTTGCCTGAAAGCGAAGCGATTTTTATTCACAAGCCGTGAAACGGGATTTTTGCCGCTGCAGGTAGACCCGTATGACCGTGCGCTTCGGTACACCTGCAAATTCAGCTACTTTCTTCACACTATGGCCTTTGGCATGCCGAAATGCAAGCACTCCTTTTTGCCAATCATTAACTACTTTTTTGCTACTCATTTTTCACACATCGAGCGAGACTTCACTGCACTATACCAACTCATCTCAATCGCATCACACACCCTGCAGGTATTTTTTACCATGATTATACACATTTAACACCAAAATTGGGTGTGTGTGCATTTTCTGACTTGTGCAGCAGTGCTACTTTTACCATTTTGCCTCTGTAGTGATTTCCATGCCAATATCCATCTTCCCACTATACCCATATGTTTGATACCCATCAAACCTCTCTGTAATGTTTTCTTCCCATACATATCGGAAACACCTTAGATTTCTGCTGGGTGAATTTAGTGTTTAGTACCATGTACTTATAGCACTCAGATTTTTCTTGTTTTAATTTATAGCCCTACTTTGCAGAGATTGTATTAGTATGTTCAGGGGTTTGCAAATAGTTGTCTGTAGAGTACGAGGCCTACAGCATGTTGTTTTATTGAAGTGGTATTGGTGTAAAATGTTTTGCTCTTAATGGATCCTATTTTAGCCTTATTGTGTGCTCTTAACCAAACTCATAAGCTAACGGACAGGGTCACATCAGTCTACTTAGCCAATAGCAGACCTCTGGCTATAGGAGGCTCCACCTCCTCTCTGGATTCTCCTATGCTTATTCCCCCTCAGTGCTGTAGTCTTCTTTGATTCCTCAATCTTAATGACAGGCATGTGATCATGGATGGCTTACAGAGTGCATCCTAATTCTCAGGATCAGAGAGTGTGACGCAACAACCGGCAGAGTCTGAGGGTCTGAGCGGATTAATTAGTCATGCTTCTGACATGCTCGTTGTATTTTTGTTTGCTGGCTGAGGCTCGTGTGTGTGTGTGTGTGTGTGTGTGTGTGTGTGTGTGTGTGTGTGTGTGAGAGAGAGAAGGCACAGTTCACCAAGCAGGCTGTCATGTACAATATGCCCCCAAACCTCCGCCTTAGCCATGCCTGAGCAGCAGCCGTTTCCTGTCCCATAAATACACATATTGTTGGCAGTGGGATGTCAAGCTGGTGTAAGTCACTGTAAATCCATGTTAAGCTCTCAGCCTTTAGCATCATCACAGTGAGTGGTCGCTTCTGCTTTCTTTCTTCCCCTTAATTGAGACCTTAGCACCCCTCTACCCACCCATCCCCAATCCCCTCGGCTTTTAGCCGCCCAAACGCTTGAGCGAGCAGGTGTGAATGGCAGACACAACTGAATGAGCAAGTGAAGCTTGAAGCAGTAGCTTTTAGGAGCTGACACTGGCATCAAACATAATAAGTGGCCTGAAGAAGCAGGTAAAGTAGGGGAGGTGTTGCCCAGTCTCCCTAATGGAAGGTGGGGGTTATTCAGACCTGCCACAAGTGGCCAGTGTTTGCACTGAGGCTAAAAGAATATACGTTAAGAGGGGGGGAAGACAGCATAAAGGCAGAACCTCCCTTATTTTTGTGAGGGGAAAAAAATGGACAAGACTGATTTATACTCCTGCCCCTGGCACTTAATTTTGAGCTTTGTGTTTTCCACCTCCTCAGGAAGCCATTAATTACACCAATGAGTGAGCGCCGTTTTTCTATAGCACAATTCATGATGTGCCTTTTGCACTGAACTCATTGATATGGAAGTCGTGTTCAGTTGAGTGCCAAAAAGACTAACACGTCTGAAATATTTGTAAATGAAAGAATCCTTTTCTGTGAGGTATCCTCCTACAGCCAGAGCAGACTTCTGCTTTACTGTGGGCTTGATGGAGATTGATATGGAGGCTCTTAAGATGAGTTCTGCGAATTAACGGAAGTGGAGGAACAGCTCTATTCACTTAGCAAAGCTCCTGGAACGCTGCAACAGAGTGCTGCCTTCTTCTAAACCGGCATGGCGGAGTGGCTAATAAGTCTTTACTTTCGAAGGCAGGCCAAGAAGCCTGTCTGTTTTTCTTTTTAAGCACTGTGTGATTGTCATTTATTGAAAGCTATAATGGGCAACAGGGACATAGCAATTCGGCATGCTTTTAATAGCTCTGCGAAACATTAAAAGTGGAGAATTTATTAGGGACCCTTTTAACTAATGAATCATGAGGCCTACCGTCTTGCTCTCATCACATTGCTAAAAGCCTTCTTAATTTTTGTCAATAAATATGTGGAAGAGCTTATTTTGGGATGAATGCAGAATTCTACATACACATCTGTCCATAAACTCTCAAACACACACCAAATGGGATTAATTGTGGCAGCAAAGATAATCTTTTGATAATCACTACATAATATTTTTTTATAATCTGGTAATTTATCTGGAGCAGTAAAACATTTGTTCACAGTACTATCACAGTGTATTCCAAAGGTATTAGAACAGTAGTCTTAAATTGTCCTTATTCTGAACTTTTTGATTATACAATAAAAATAACACCTTTGACTATACTGGCCAAACACTTTTGGAAGCCACTTTGTGAGCACATATGTCCCGTCACTTGTACTGTTTCACTATGCTCTTTTTTAATACCTTCCTAGATGATAATACTTAAAGTTCCACATTTGTTGGATACCGATAAGGGTCTTTTTCAGCACAACAGACACAGGCACTGTGCCTACTGTATTGAAGTTTAATGACCTTAATGCATTTCAAAAAGCACATATAAATTTTGCAAACAAGTGGCTCCAACCTTAAACCACATGCATCAGGAGAATGCACTATATCTCGTGTTTTTAAGTTGCAAGAGTCATTAACTGCAATTTTGTACTGTGTAACAGCCTGCAAACAAAGCACTCTACATGAAACTCCAAGGTCTTTTTAAAAAAAGCTTGCAAGTACTTGAAGGACACAGATGGTTGAAAGAGTCAAATATCCTCGCCAAGTCTTGTTCCTCACAGTAGTGCAAACTATCTACATAGTTCCACTTCTTACAGTGTGGAAGATGCATGTGGGTGTGTGTGTGTGTGTATACACAAATATATACACACACACACAGATATATATATATATATATATATATATATATATATATATATATATATATATATATATATATATATATATATATATATATATGGATAGATATATATATATGGATAGATATATATATATATAGATAGATAGATAGATAGATAGATATTTGATATACAAGTATATACAACAGTTCCTTAGCAAATGTGTGTTTAGTATTTTTGGTCAGTCTTGCAAAGCAGGTGTGAGAATAAAGAGCACATTCATCTCCCCCAGCAATGGACACACACAGAGACCTCCTGCAGAGTCCACTGAGTTTGGCACATCACTGTTCCTTCACCATTATTTTTACGCTCAGGTTAAGCCACGACACAACACACAAATGATGATCCAAAAAAGTGTATTTTTGTTTGTATCGCAAAGTTGGGAAAAGACATCTAAAAAATGCCCATGGAATTCCTCACATATGGTACCTTTAAGGCTCTAAGAGATACACCACTACAACCACTACACTTCAAGATGGTATCTACTAACAAAGCTTGTTGGCTTGCGACAGCTGCTCTCTTACATGGAAGTGTATTGTCCAGTTTGAGCTGGCTTTGCTGCTTGTAAGATATAGGATGTGTAGGATTTCAGAAGTATTGCTTTCAGAAACCAGAGTTTCCTAGGCTTGGGCAGTACTTGGTCCAAATGCATGGAACAATTGAACCTTCAGTTTCACACTTGCTCCAAACATTTTTCTGGTTAAAAAATGTTTGTGCCTGGCATCCTTGGTAGTTCAGAGTTCCAGAGAAGTGCTGTTGGATGGAAAGGCCATGCCAATTCTTTTTATTTTTTTTCTTTTACTTTTCTTTTTGTTTATTTTACTTTTTCTTTTTTTTTTTTTTTTTTGGCCACAACCAGAAGAGATTAAATGTATCGCTGGCTCTCCTTGCAGTTTCGAAAAGATGCTTGGATCCAGCTAGGGTGCCTGGTAACTTACAGAGAGAGTTCAGTGAGATTATTCAACAGGTGTGCTTGAGGGCACTGTGCAGTCTTTTTCTAACAGTTTCCCTCCAAGCATGCAGTTTCTGAAGAATTCTACTTATTTCTTAGATCTGAGTGTGTTGGCAGTCTCACATGGAGGATGGTGTGAAGGAACTGAATGTAATTAACATTCATGCATATTTGAATATGGAGGAACACTACAACAATCTCCTGTTCCGGCAGCTTCCGTTTCGAGTAGGAGAGAGATGAGAGACCTTGCCTTTCAGCCAAAGTTAGCCTTTGTTGATTTTCAGTCATATTTTTGTTTTTTGAAGTTGGGTTTGACAGTCTGGTCCACTATTAATATTTTAGATACATGGGTTATTTCAGCACAAAAAGTTGTTTTTCTTTTCTTTATGCAGTTGTGGGGGGTGGGGGCAGTGGGCCCGTTTGCTGGGTGGCACTGGGCTGCTCGTGTGCTCCTGTTTTTGTGCAGGATTTGGGCTCCTCTTGGACAGTTGCCTGAGGATGGGGTGATAAATTACTCCTCTCTTCCTCTGCTTTTTTTCCCCTCTCTCCCTCGCTTCCTGCAGTTGTGCTGAAGGGAAATGAATGGGTCTCCTGTTTGCTGCATCTGCATCTCACAGTCTGTCAGATACGGTGCATCTGCTGTCTAGGTCTCGGGTTTTTCTGTGGGTGGGTGGGTGGGTGGTTGTTTGTGTGTTTCAATAAAAAAAAATGTCAGTTTTATTTATGCACTAGTGTGTATTCATTTTCCTGTGTTTGTGTGTGTCTGTGTGGGTATGTATGCGTGGCTCAGACAGGTCATTTTGTGCTGTGTGGGTTTGAGAGAGGCAGATAAGCTGTTTGCTAAGACTAGCAATTAAAACTTGATCAAGCCTGCAGTTCAAATGGAATGAAATGGAACCGAAAAGTAATTAAATGGATAGCATGCAAACAACAACAATGATATCTCTTAGCTTTCTATTACCAGTGCTGAGAATTTAATTATTTGTAACAGCTTAAACATATACATGGCTGTGCATCCTCTCAATTTCATACACTAAGACACACACAACACACCCCCACCCTTACAGAAATTTGCACTATATATATAGTTTGTGAGGATAAGCATCCAACTTACTGGTACATTTTTTTCTGATTTTCATTTGCTTTTTAAGACTAGAATACTTGGGAAGAGAGGCCCCATTGACTGGGCTTTGAATGTTGCTATAAAATCATTCCTACTATCTATGAAGCTCCAATTAGTGTGTTTAAAGTCACTCGGGGTTTGAGGATGTATTCCTTCTTCCCCCACTCAGCACATATGGTCGGATGCCTGTGCACCACATAGCTAATTAGACTGTCAGGTTCTGCTGGACTTACAGAAGACTGCTTTGGGTTGAATGGAACCACACCTTCTTCCCCCTCTCCTACTCATATGCGTCCTCTTATTCACATACAAACAGGTGCAGTTTCAAGCTATGCAATTTAATAAAAATGATAGTGGTGTATTTTTAAACATTCCTAATGTTTAAACATGTATTTTACCATAGATCCTTAAATTTGACAGTATGGTTATATGGTACATATTACTATATACCATGGATATATGGTACATATGTCTTATAACACCATATATATGGTAGTTTAAAGTTGTCTGGGCTTTTAGGTAATGTAGTCACCTTGTATTTATCTACTCGAGCTGTCATTCCTGTACGGTTTCACCCAATGTTGATGTGAATTCCACTTAAAGCTGATGTTCTGTACTGTATTTAATGTTTACTGTTTCCTTTCAAATCCAGTGTACAGTACATGACTAAAATGACAAATATTGTCACTAGCCAAATAGTTACACACTACAATATATATCCATACTCTTTTGCATTGCTTTTTATATTTGTGAACTTCTCCAAGTGAAGACTTGTAGAAGTATGGTGAAACACATGTGACTTGTGAAGCCTGATGGATAAAGTTAAGTTTGTGCTTTCAAGTGTAAGGTGTCGTTCCCCACCCCGAGAAAAGAGGTACTCTTCGAAACATCAGACACTGAAAGTATGTTTGACACTTTGCTGTTGCTTTAATTGAATTGGAGTCTTACCTGGTGATGTTAGGTTTAAATCTGAACAAATGTTAATAGGCCGCCAACGTGACAGTATCCTCATTCAGGAGGGGCTTGATCAAAAGCCTGCTTAGTACAATGATTACCAAAGTTCGACCAGCCAGAACAAGCCTGCCATGATTTGAGTTTTAAAGACTACTTTTGGCAGATTTCCTATCTGCTTTTTGTTTGTTGCACTATATATGTGTCAGCAGATGGCTTACATGGGGGCTACACTACCTTGCAGAGTTTACATTGGCAGCTACAGGAGCACTACTGAAAAACAGCCCAGTTTGCCTCTACTTTTTAAGTGGCAGTTCACATATATTTGCATAATAATGCAAAGGATACATAACAGAAGGAGGGGAAAGCGCAAACTGTTTTTTTTTTTTGTTTGTTTGTTTTTTTTTGGTGATCATTACATGATGCTAAGTCTGTATTTACAACACTTTTGCATTACCTCAAGTTGAACATTGGGGCATGCATGCATTTGCATGTATTTGAATGATTAAAGAGTGCAGGGACCACAACTGTTCGTTACAAACGGACGAAGTCAATAAATCAAAACGATGGATGCTGTTAAAATTAGTGTGCCTGCTTAGTCGGCACAGTGACACAGTCCTGTGCAGGAAGTGAAGGAGAGAAGATGAGAGCATCAGGCTCCTAATTCAGGTATGAATATTTATAAGTCCATGCTCTAAGGACCTGCCCCTTAGAGAAATAATTGGTTGGACAGGCAGAGGCTGGCATTGCCAGGCTGCTGAGAGCAGTACAAGGATTCACCCTCTTCATTTGTTTACAGAGAAGGGCAATGAAAAGCCTTCAGCTAATACCACACTAAGAGCAGTTTTATAAATGCAAGAACACCCGCTGCCAGTTTGGGGCTAATGGGACTAAGTGTGCCTTTTTAGCAGTGTTCCTTTTGGTATAAAATAAATACTGTGATTGTACAACAAAACATTTTGAAACCTTTTCTTTCAGTCGTGGTATCCCTTAGCAATCCTGCCTGACTGCTTTCTGAATAAGACCAACATTTATCTCTCTAACACTAAAGGAAAGCTTCAACTGGCTTCACATGTGTGGACTTGAATCAGTAATCCAAAAAACCCTTGTATTACTTAGTAATAACCATAATATATATTATCACTCTGTATTCATTAAAAAAGAAGCCAAAGCAATATTATATAAAACAATTATGCAAGTTTTACCACAGTAGAGCCCATGCAAAATTCATCTTTTAGTTTTTAAATCTTAAAACATAACCTATGACAAACTATTTGGTTTAACAGAATATTTGTTTACTAAAATGTTTTCTGCAGCTCAGCAAATTATTCTGTTTAAAGGAGAAAAAAATTAACAAATAAGTAAAAGACAGGTCAGTTGAGACGAGTAAATTTCAATATATTTGTCACACTTTGTAATTATTCACTATTCTCCCAAGAGTGCTGCTGTTGCTGGTGGTGGTGATGATTATGATGGCATGACTGTCATAATAGCTGCAAAACTCAATGACTTTATCTAGCGCAGATGAGAACACCCCCTCACTAACACTGAAGTGGACCACTTTAGGTTTTCCCCACAGGCTCAGTAGAGATACTCCTCAGTGGCCCTGCCTGCCTGTCAAAAACCCACGCTCCCTCATTTACTCACTTCACAAGCATCCTTCATCTTTCCCTGGATAAGGTGGACTCTAATAAAGTTGCTCTTTGGTGCATTAATATTTTTCCCTTTCAGTATCTATTTCTTCCTGTCTTATAACCTCAAAAAGACACACACACTTTTTAAATGAGCACTGGAGTGAAACATGGGCGCGAAGAGAGCAATCAGATATTTTTAATGAATCCTTAAATAAATGACTCTGTTGCCTGAGCCATTGACATTCCTGACCAGATGCATGAAAGAGGAAGACAGAGGGTGTTGCTTAAAGAGCAAGTTAGTACTTTGAAGTGCTATTCATGCTATCTTCATAAATCGTTGAGCATAGACACTTTCGACAGTCCTCTTGCCGGCTCCTTCCTTAGGAGCTGGTACAGGCAGGTCTCAGTGGTTGTACGAGTGGATTTATGAGTTATTAATTACATATGTTGGTTCTCTTGGTCACTGCTGATCTCAGCCCACTCTTAGACTCCAAGAAGGAGAAAAGCAGTGAAAAATATCTGCTCTCAGCAGTAGCTTAAGTGCGCTCCCCATGGCAGCAGCCTTCAGAAAAGCCCCTTCATTCCTTATCAGGCATTTGGTGAGATTGAAGGCTGTCACCCCCAGAGTGTTGTCATGGCGAACCTGGCCAGTGTAGGCAGATTGATTGACAGCTTGTGACGCTGCTCGGAACTGCTCCCTCCTCCACAGGCTCGATGGTCTTTTGACACGCAGCTGCTTACTCCAGTGCCGCATGTCCTCCCGGCTGCAGGCTTGGAAATGCTAGCTGGAGATTAATTGGTCTGACATGAGACATGGAACTGTCTCTGTGCAGGCCAATGTTGCTTTTGGATCATGCTTATACTTGAACTGAGAGTGTAGCTGGTTTAATAGTTGAGAAGATGATTTGTTTGTGTGTAAAGATTTGCAAACTTGTTTGCTTTGAGTGCAAATGGAGAGGGGCTGGACTCCTCTGATGCTAGCCAGATAGAAGCCTAATTAGCTCTGGACTGTAGTACGGTACTTACGTTTTGGCTAACACTCTTCTTGGCCTGTTCCTTTCTCCCTTGTATCATATGTGTCTCACACTTGTAGCTGCACCCCAGCTGGTGTGGAGTGAACAAGTTTGGTAAAATGTGGAAGATTTTCAGTTTCCCCAAGAGCCTCTTTCAGACTTTCAGTTTAAACTAGCCATGTTGTCAATTTATTGTTTCTTCTTTTTCTGGTCTGTATTATTTGTTTGGTGCATATATGTATCCTTAGTTGTCTGCTTTATCCAGTAAATTAAAATTGTAATACCATACTTCTTTCTTTCTTTCTTTCTTTCTTTCTAGATTGGGCAGCTGGTATTTAAGGGTATGAAGAAGCTGAACAGGATTCAGTCCATTGTGTTTGAGACAGCCTACAATACCAATGAGAACATGCTGATCTGTGCACCAACTGGTGCTGGCAAGACCAACATCGCCATGCTGACAGTTCTGCATGAGATCCGCCAGCACCTGCAGCCCGGTGGGGTCATACGCAAGGACCAGTTCAAGGTATACCAGTGTTCTTTCCTAATGCCCACAGGTCAAGAGTTGTTCCCCACTGCATCCCACGCCTCCTCACTAAACCAGTGCCTGACTGCTTCCTTGGGATTTTTTGGATAGATGGGAGGGTATAAACAGGCAGCGTCCTGTAAATTGCATGTGCGCACACAAACAATGCCAAGTGGAATGATGATAGGCAGTCTTCATACATCACCATTAAACTTTCTCAGACTTAGTGGACGACATCATATTTCACTGCATGTTATATTGTGCTGGTTGCCAAGGAACAAATGATACTGTGATGTTCATTCATTTATCATGTGCTCGCTCTCTATTCCTTCCTCCCCCACTTTCTCCCCTCCCCTTGAAACTATAGATAGTATATGTAGCTCCGATGAAGGCCTTGGCTGCTGAAATGACTAATTACTTCAGTAAGCGTTTGGAGCCACTGGGCATCACTGTCAGAGAGCTCACTGGGGACATGCAGCTAAGCAAAGTGGAGATTCTCCGCACGCAGGTAACACATGCAAACACAGTCATTTTGTTCAGTCGTATTTCAGTACTGGCAAATGGAATATTTTGCACTTTTGTGGAAATTAGACCATAATGCAGGGTGACTTATAAGATCTAATTTACCTTGATTATAATTGTTGAAATGTAAGCATTTAGTAAAGAAGATATTTATCTCCCTTCGGTTGTTCTTGTGCTGAATAGTTCGCAGAATTAATTTTTGCAGCACTCAGTGTGATGAGACGTTATATCTAGCTGAGCATACAGCTGACCGAGCCATTAGATGCTGGCGCTTATATTCCTAATAATTTTGTAGAAAAGACCAAATGAGACTACATCGAGAATATCATGCTGTGCATACTTTGTTGTTAATACAGCCAGATGTTCAGGAACCAAAGATAGGCAGGAAGAAGGAGAATGTGATTCAGTCTCTAAAAGGAAATTGCACCCGTTGATCTGGACATGGTTTGGCATTGAGGTCATACACAGAACAAAGCGCGGTGTTTTGTACATTGTGTACGCTCAAATAAGATAGCTGCCAAGTCTAGCAGCATGACCAGCATGTTGCATCACTTCACACAGTGCAGTGTGCAATACGAGGGATGCGGCAGACTATGTGGGCCTCTCCCACCACCATGAACACAGCCACATCACTGCACTGCCAAGCTAAAAGAGCTTTTCTCCAGAGCAATGTAAAAAGAGTGGGAAGTGGGTGAGAAGAAGAAACCGCTGTACTTACACATTTAATAGCCAACGATCTGTTTCTTTTCAGAGCTGTAGTGAAAAGAGGGTTCAAACAGCTGCTTAAGACAATTGACTATAGACACAATTTACCAAGCCATACATTCTTTGCAGAGGAAACTCTTCCAAAGCTGTATGTTTGGGTTTGTGAACAACTGTCTGTCAGGCTCTCCAAAATCACTTAGTTTGCAACCACAACTGATCTTTGGTCAAGCAGATACTTTAAGTCCTAAATCAGCATTACTATACATCTCTTGGAAGACTAGCAGCTGAAGTCAGCTTGTCTTCAAACAAGCTACCACAGATAACACAGATGAATTCATAGCAGAGGGATTACTTCAGGCACTTGCGTTTTTAGAAACCAAGAGTGGAGAAACCAGTATGCTTCATTATCAATAATGGTACCAGCATGATTAAAGCAATATAACATTAGAATTTGGAAGGATTAGTGCAAGAACTAATTTTTTATTTTTATTTTTTAATCTGGGCACTGTATTGTGTGACATCAATCAGCTCGTAAAAAAGTGGCTTTGCAAATTACATTTTGTAAAATAAATGCCATTCACATTCGTTGTGAATCTGACCAAAATGGCTCTTCCAAACTTTGTGAGAGAATACAAATATCTAGAATACTTCTGTTGTGATTCAGGAAAAATATCCAGTCCTATCAAATGTTTTAAATTACACAGTGACCTTAATGTTCTCCTTCTTGTATGCTGTAAGGCATGCTCATCCACTGTAACAGTGTGTCCTATCCTCTTTGTTCAGCAGCATGATGTAGCCATTTATACTGGTTTATATATTAATCATGTAAAGGGCATAAGTCTAAGATTGGCTATTTTCATTTATACATATTATGCCAAGATGGGTTACTTTTATTATGTGAGTTGTGACAAAGGAGTCTTCAGTTGTTAAAACCTAGCAGAAAACTGGAAACCATGTTGGTTCAGATTCATATGAAACAGAGGTCTCACTGCCACCTGCTGCCGCTCTCCACTCAGCACTTACACAGCTGCTTTCTATGCAGGTGAGGGGAGAGCTGCGTTATTAGTGGAGTTGGAAAATGTTCTTTAAAACTATTTTTTTTCCTTCAGTAATGTAAAACTATGATTATTCACCTGGTGGATATTTTTGCTTAGATTTTTTTTTTTTCTTTCATTCATGGTGGGGCTTCTGCATTGTTTAGGAATTGTAATCGATTTACAAAATTGGTATTGACCCCAGAATAAACAAACAATTCCACACCCTAGCGTGGATGAATGAGGGAGACGGCGAGATGAGTGTTTGGATGGATGTAGGTGTGTAAGCGGGAATGGGAATGTGTATGTGCTGACGGACGCCTGCTGTCAGACTGGGTTTGGCTCGTAATGAGCTGAGGCTGCGGTTGTTTTCATCACAGCATAGCTCCTCAGATAAGAGAAGACAGAAGCGGCAGGCTGGTAAAGAGATCAGTCTGGGTTCAGACACTCTCATGATCAAGGGCCAGATAACCAGGCCTCTTAAACACAGACCCAGAAAAATCGCTCAGTCTCCACACACACTGAGCACAGGCTTCAGCCAAATATTAGCTCTGCTGTTCATTGTCTCTTGAAAATTGTATTCTCTCTTTCTCTCTGTCTCTGTCTCTTGATCTCTGTCTCATCATTCCAATTGAGAAAAATGTTGTAGAAGTACACTGATCTATGGATGCCTTGCATTAAAAATGGCTTAGCTGCTTGAATCTAGGAGAACGATCTAGAAGAATGGAATTGTTTTTTAACTACAAAAACCTTTTTCTTTTTGCATTTGTCTGGGGAAGAAAGCACACTGATAACACAGAGTTCTTTTGAATTACCTGTATAACCATGAATAACACTTACTAGTGTTCAAAACCCAGATTTCACGCCATGTGAGTAGGCTAACATCAGATAATTTAATTTCTGGCTTTTTAACATCCACATGATGTTAAAAACTGTATGGATGGGGGAGACTGATTTTAATTGCACCTCTTGTATCCAAATATTTCATAAAACCATTATTACCAGGTAAACAGAATTTTTGCCATCATTACTATTTTTTTTTTTTTTTTTTTTTTTTTTTTTTTTTTTTAATCGGAGCAAACTTTGCCTCATGAGTGAATGCCTAGATGGATGCTTCCTTTTCTTCATGGCAGATTTAATTCATTTCTCAATTTGCTTGCTCTTTGCTTGTGTGTGGCAAGTTTTGCAAAAGATTTCTTATTAAAGTGTCCCCCTCCTTACAGAAGTGGTGCCTCTAGTCTTACTGAAGTATGTGCCCTGCTGGATATGCCTCTAGTTTGCTTCTTTCTTTTGGCTTTAATCCTGAAATCATTCCAGGTCTCTGTAACCTAGAAGACTGTAGGCTTTCAATTTAAAATGAAGAATTGGCTACAGTGCCCTTGGGTAATGATTGTCTTCTTTTCTGATCTATGCTGTTGAGAGCCTTATCCTTAAATTCCTCAGTGTGCTCTTGTTTGGTCAGATTTGCTAATGGTTTTATGAGCGAATGCTTGCAGTCTTGCATGACTGCTCTTCTCTGCTTGGTACATTTTGTTTTACTTTAACAAAATCACTAGCAAGTTGAGTCCATGTAATCAGGATTGCCCTGTGCATCAGTGCAGACTGAACATTCTGAAAAAGATAATTAAGTCTTGAGTTACAGCAATGGTGTCAAACTTATCATAATGTGTCTGAAACGCATCATAATCCACATTTTTCAGGAGTCTGGGAGGTTTGCAAGTAAATGTTATTGACCAAATTATTGAATTTATTTTAAAATGTTTCTAGCTGCTTAAGGCAATCCGTCAAGTTTATAAAACCCGTTGTATACTGGCTACTACCTGTTATCAATTTGTTTACAACAATTGGCATATAATTACAGAAAATGTCCAATGAAGTATTAAGATGAAAGAAATACCTACACCCTTTAGTGCACCTTACAAGCAACCAAATGTGATGGCCCCTTCCCCTTGTTTTCATTCCCTCACTCACTCTTTCATCTACTCACTCACTCTCCCTCCCTGCCACACCCTTGAATGCTTGAACTGATGCATCATATGCGATGGGGAGCAGTCTTAATCAGCCCCTTATCTAAGCCCCAGTCCTGCATAGCTGAATGTGACAGGGATGGGGCGAAAGGCTCTGTAAAGAATGAGGCTGGTGCCTCTGCAGTGAGTAGCGGAGAGAATACAGAGCGATTCTGTGCTGGAGAGTGCTCTGAGGAGCCTGGAGAAGCAGCTGGGGCACCAGGTCCTGACACACAGCCTAGTGATGGTTGTTGTGGAGCCCAGACACAGAATGTTATCTAATCTGCCATTTCCCAAACCCAGGGGAGGTGCTAGAGAGCTTCAGGGCTCCACAGGTAGTGTGAAATACATAAGAAACTGTTGTTGGCACAGAAGGGCTGGGCTTTTATTCTCATCAGTACACCCCACCCCCAGATATTTTGATGAAGTCAAGCCTATTGCATGTGCAAGGTAAAAGAAAATGCGTGTAGGAGTTATGAAGGGTTGATGACAAAGCAAGCAGTTAAGAAATGGACATCATGGTCACTCTATTTGACCAGTCTATATGGGTAGGGTAAAGAGGTGGGTCACTCCTCCCTTCACATTATTGTTTTAAACACTGATTATTCTATCAAAACACACAACTATTCATGTTTGTTTATTTTTAAGATTAATAGTAAAACAGTCAATTGCACTGTTTGAAAAGTGAAATGTCACACAGTGACATGTGTGGTGTAATAATAGACCTTCTAGCCAACATTCTGCCAAAAAGGATTTGAAATACAAATAATGTTTATTGGGTGTGTCCATTAAGTATTTCGTTTACTAGTCCATTAATTGGAGCGGTGTTAAATATTTTTTAATGGACTAAAATTTCATGGTTCATCACATGAAATTTTATTGCTTGCAGTTGTATGCGATTTCTGTACCTGACTTGCGCATGTGAGTGTGTAATCGGTGGGGCTCGGGTGTACTTTTATCCGTGCTGTTGCTATAGGAGAAAACACAGGTTCAGGTCCAGATCTGGTTTAAACTCTGTTTTCCCCTTTGTCAAATGGCATCTTGTGTCACTTTGGTTAATTACACCGAAGGGCATCGGAAGCATCAGGAGTGAGTTGTGCGTTATTGAGCGCCTGAAGGTGGTCATTAGATATTGATCAGTGGAGATCATCAGAGCACCATCTCTCTCTGCCTTGCTGAGGACAAGCAGCAGGTTACAGCTTAACACCTCTTTCATCTATTGTGTCCTTCCTTTTACTTTCACTCTCCTTTTTTTATCTGCCCATCTCTCTCTCTCTCTCTCTCTCTCTCTCTCTTTCTCTCTCTCTCTCTCTCTCTCTCTCTCTCTGGTATTTTCTCTGTGTCCCTTTCTTTCTCCCGTCCACGAGCCTGTCAGTCTGTAGCTCTTGGATTTCAGCATATCTCCTTTTCTCTCATTTAGTTGTTGCCATAGAAACTGCTGTACTGTAAAATGCCTGTTACAGTGTACACACAGCTATACAAATATCGTCCTTATTGATCACTGAATTTGTGCTTGCATTTAGATATAAAAATAAGCAATGCTAACAAAACATTGCAAATTGTGCCTTACTAACGAGCAGATCAAGGTCTGCATGTTTGGACACTATAGAGGGATTGGCCTTGTGTTTGCTCCTTTAGCTCAGAGGAAACACAGCAAATAAAGCCTAAAAAAAATGCAGTTTGCTTAAGAAAGACCCCGCTTTTTTTATTGTATTAGCTTTATTTTCTTAACCACATATGTATGTACATATAGAAAGCATTGTAATTTCAGTATGTATAGTCTTCTGTTTTTATGTTATGCTGAGTAGTTAGAAATTCAAGAACTGAAAAATACTTTAACTTTTAGGTCATATGAATGAAACAACAAAAATTAATGGGTGAATGACAGAGAAGCTGAAGATAGTATCTCTGCAAGTATTTAAATATCCATAAGATGTATATTATCTCCAAAATCTGAATGCAGATTCCATATCTGAGACTCGGGAGGATATTTTCTAATCCCAGAGCTCATTTAAGTATTAAAATGCAGAGAGATGTGAATCTCAGAAATTGGGCCAATTCCTCTTAATCTCTGGGGAAGTGCATTTAACTTAATACGAGCTCTGTACTTGGGGGTGGGGGGTTAGTCTCCTGAACTAGCAAGACTGATGAAAGCTGCTGTCTGTTTTGTTGTGTAGAAAAAGTAGCCAGCCTATGGTTAGACTGGTTAGACCCTGCCAAGCAAGGCTCTTTTCCTGTGTTTCGTACACTACTTCTGTAATGAGGCTCAGCGCGAGGGCACGAACAGTAACCTTCTGTTTCCTTTAGCTGCTGCTCTCCTCCTGAGCCCGGCTCCCTCCCCCATCCGCACTGGCAAGCCAGTAAACAATGCCTCGCTGTTTTTAAAGAGGCCAGATGCAATGCTTGGGGTCTTGCGTCAGCCCTTTCCGATGGAGGCAATTGGACATGGTTTTCATGTCAAATTTGATGAGGCACAAAAGCAGCGATAGGAATAGGCACTCCACATGTGCCACCAGTGCATGCAAGCACATGCACACCCACGTGCATGTGCACTCTACACTGGTGGCAGGTGTGAGGTGTCTGGTCCCACTGAGCTGCATGGCTCCACCAGCAGGCCAGCTTGCATGCACTTAGACAGTAGCTCTCTGTAGTGGTGTGTGTTTTCTTGGACTGCATTTGTTTGAAGTTAGGCAGCGCTAAAACGCTAGGCAAGCTGACCTTGGAATGCATGTTCAGTTCTCTGACCTGGAGGCCACTGCCCTGCTTTAGAGCCGAACTGTACGTGACTCCTCTGTAATAATTAATTCATTCATTCTTTCCATATTTATTTTCTTTCATGCTAACCAGGGAGTAGTTCAGCTTTTCAGACTTGCTGTGCTTGCGAGTAAAATGTTGTTGATTATAGGTTTGCTAAAAAAGAAAAAAGACCTCAAAATCAGGCTACTATAATGAGGGCATGGTGAGATGAAGTCAGGTTGAAGAGTTGTGAGTTTAGAATGACGGACATGGAGTTAGCCACTGAATGCTTGTCGTCTGTGACGCTGAATTGTCATCCTACATTTGACAGCTTGACAAGTTCCTTAAAGCGTCACTGGAGTGGAGGTCCTGCAGTCTTGCCTGGTCTCATCACAGAGCTTTTAGTGAACAAACAAGGATTACCATGCAGCTATTTCTGACATAGAGCAGTTATTGATACTTTCAGGCAAAAACAACAGAGCGATTACAATATACCAACGTGCAGGTCAGGTTTGGAATTTGACGTGTTTGGATCTCCTCTGCCTTCATCTCCCTTCTCTTCATCTACCGTCTTGCTGATGTTGGAGCCTTCTTTTTCACTAGGACATGATCCATAGTTTAAAAAGATTTTTTTTCGGTCATACATTGTCTTTACAAACCATCAGCACATCACTACCAGTGAAAGATCTCCCAGCTCTCTTGCTCTCTGCCCACTCTAAAGACGGATTGTGGTTACCATGGAAACAGTGGGCAGGCCAGGAAAGCATTTGGCAGCAGTGTCTGTCTCTCTGTGTGTGTCTGTGTGACTGTGTGTCTGTGTGTGTCTGTGTGTCTGTGTGTGTCTGTGTGTGACTGTGTGTGTGTGTAAGTGCATGTGCATGCGCATTTACATCTTCCCTGGCCCAGGGGAAGTGGGTAAATATTTGCTGCTTGCGTAATAACAGAGTGGCAGGCGTCTTGATGCCGAGACAGCTCTACAGACAGAGCCTTAATTAAGAGATAAGTCTTGGTGCTGGGGAGGGATGCCTAGCCACCAGTGGCTTTTTTTTTTTTTTTTTTTTTTTTTTTTTTTTTTTTTTTTACACGCCTGCACACATCAGTGCCTCCACAGGAGTCCCTCTCTACATCACCCAGCAACCCAACACCTTGCATCGCCTGCGCCAGGCCCACTTACTGACACACGTTCTGTCTCTCTCTGGAGGTGCTGTTCGGTGAGGGCCTGCAGACCCAACCGCTGCATACTTTTAGAACTGTGCGGATTTCCCCGTGCCAAAGAAACACACCATGTTCGGGCAAGCCACTGTGATACTAGCTTGTGAGGGTGGCGTTATCATCACAAGGGGTAAAAACTGCATTGGCCTCTTTGAAGTCCTATAGGGTTTTTTATTTTTTTTTATTTTTCTTTCTTCCCCCCCTTTGCTTTGTACTGTAATTAAAGTAAGCACTTTGGCCCTGCTACCTGTTTGCCAGGGCTTCCATTTAGATTAGCGGCAGTCTAATTAACAGTGGAGGCGCGGTTTCTGTTCTGGCACCAGTCTCTAATGGCCAGGCAGATTGATTTAAATGCAAACTAGAAAGGATTTAATGAACTGCTTTTACTGAAAGTGTTTAATAGGAATTTCCACACTCTCAGACATGTTGGCAAACAGCTCTTGGGCTATTAATTATATATTATTGTGTATTTCTGGTTAAAATGTTTTTTAATTGCATGGCAATAACTGCATTAGATGAGTCTTAAATGCATATGCCTGTCTAAGATACTTGACATTAGTGTGAAGCCATGGTAGAAGTATCCAAACTGTTGAGATAAAGATGGATTCTGATTAATTTACTGAAGAACAGTTCTGGAGAATTCATATCAATTGTCATGCGTGATTTGTGTGTCACTAATTCGGAGCCCATTTCCCAAACAGCACTACTAAAAAAGCCTTGTGGGGAGACACAAGTCTGTAAGGTGTTTAATAAAGACCATGTTTAACTCCACCATCATAGTGTTCATCTTGGAGAGGCAGATCTGAAATAAAAAGATAAAAGCTTGGGCAGTGGTTAAGGTACTTGACTAGAATTAAGAGGGTTGCAAGGTCAAGCTCCACCACTGCCAAGTTGCCACTGTTGGGCCCCTGAGCAAGGCCTTTAACCCTCAATTGCTCAAGTTGTATTCAATCATAATTGTAGGTCATTTTGGATAAAAGCATCAGCCAAATGCCATAAATATAAATATAAGCATCCTCAATGGACCTAATGCATTTTTTTTTCTAAAGTGCTCCGCACACCCAATCTGCATGCATCATTTACACCTGTTTTACACTTACAGTATTTACATGTTTTCTGAAGCATTCTCCAGAGCACTGGTCAAGCCCTGTCTTTCTGTCTAGTTGATGTGCTTGTGTCCTGCAGATGCTGGTGACTACCCCGGAGAAGTGGGACGTGGTGACAAGGAAGAGTGTGGGAGACGTGGCACTGTCTCAGCTGGTGCGCCTGCTCATCCTGGACGAGGTGCACCTACTGCATGAGGACAGAGGGCCCGTCCTGGAGAGCCTGGTGGCGCGCACACTGCGTCAGGTTAGACACCCCACCCCACATTCTCTAATTTACATGCATATGTATATGTGTTCATGTGTGCACGAATGCCCTTGTACATGCGTGTGTATTTGTGTGTATGAGAGCATGCACATACACATCTGCATTTGTGTGCTTTGTGAGTGACAGAGACCTGGTGATGATGATTGGCACCGTGCCTTACAGGAATCAGTCTGGCCGTTTGGGATATTAGTGTGATTATGCAAATCCTGACAGGCAGAGAGATGTGAGTCTGCATTCCAGAGAGTCCCATGTTCATGTTCCATTCTTTCAAGCTGCACTTCAGTGTCAGTCTCAAGGAGGAAATTAATAAATAAGCTTAAACTGGTGCATTGTGGGAAGTGTCCGTACTCTTTGTTGCAAAGCAAGGAGAGAAAAGTATGTTGGGACAGTGTCAGATTTTTTATTCTTATCTAGAAGATTTTGGGATTTCTCAGTGGGGTTAGCAATCTGTATATCTGACCATTATTTGTGTTTTCATATTCTTATGTTTTCACGTACTTCTAACATGAAGCTTGATGAAAGCTGTCCACAGCAACAGCCAGATATTACTGGACAGTTTAACAGGGACATACAGCATCACTTCAAATGTTTCATGTGCTCTATTTAGTTCAAGATGTAGTGCTTTTTTTCATGTAGATTGCAACCCCATAAATCTAAGTAATAGAAATCAAAAACATATAAAATCTATATTTCTACCATTACTTCCAGTTGGATAAGTCATAATATTCCAGTAGAGGGGGGAATCTCTAGACACCCTGTGATTCCATTCGACTGTAATCAGGGTGCCACGATGCCATTATATTATTCTTCTCCATGCCTGAAAATTGGAAAGGTTATTAAGACCAAAATACTAAGTCATTATAATCGACTCTCTTTATATGCATGAAATTGTCTGTGTGGGTTTTTTTTGTTTGTTTTTTTTAACTGAAATGTTGTATACTCTGCGTACTTTCATTAAGATGGACACGGTGTCAGAGATGCAATGCAGTGCTGTTGCCCAGCAGCCCCTGTGCTTTGCCAGGGTTCATCTCCATATGTCATTATATTTGGGCTAAGAACAAACACCAGATTAAGAATAATCCTGACCCATCTTGCCTAGATAGTGATTGTTAGTGAATGTTACATGTTTTTCACACATGCTTTCTGAATGCCTAACATTAGCGTAGTAAAATAAATTCAGTTATGTAGGCAGTATCAAAGTCTTCTACTTTTGCATCAGGTCAACAGTGCAAAACTTAGAGAGCTATGCATATGCCCTCCCCTCCCCCTCCCCCCCCAGTCAACAGTATTTCTTATATAAATACATTTATAGTCACCCCTGGTATTCCATTATTGTTTATTTCAAAACATAGAACAAGTTTCAATGTCTAGCCAAATTAATTCAGAACCCTGGAATTAAGTTGCTTAGTGGTCAGCAATATAGTAAAGCAAGTTCACAAATTAATAGAGCTTTCTTACTTTGTTTCAATACATTTTTTATCCTAAATCAATCAGGACCTGATTTGCTTACAACAAATCTGCTTTAGGACATCATGCATGTGCTTATGACACACTCAAACAATGGCAATGTTCACTGAAAGAGCCTGTAATCTGTTCAGATCGATTGTCAACATTTTGAGAAACAAAACTGAGGAGATTAATGAACATTGGACAGTGTCAGACCCTTCCTTCACTGCACTCAAAGAGATAACACACAGATCTGACGACCTTGAAACTATGCTGTATGACAGTTTAATATCCTGGTTGTATGCATTACCCTTAAACTTAGCAAATCAAAATCTCAAGAACAAAAAAAAAAAAAAAACCTCTATCTGGTGCACTAAAACCTCCTGTACTTAATGTAAGGTCATGAACCAATGCATCATTTATAGTATGATAGTTGAAATCTATGAACTAGATTTAATTTTCTTAACAGAAACCTGGCTTGGTAATAATGATCACTGTACCATCCGTGAAGCAGCTCCCCTTTTTACTTTTTGAATCTCACCACTTACTACTTGCTGGGGACATTTGCCTAAACCTCAAGAACCTCTTATTAAGGATTTTACAATTTGAGTGAGCTCTTTTGAGCTTAACCAGCATTTTGCAGGCCCTACACATAAACTAAGCCAAGAATAGATCTGATTATATTAGATACTTTGTTTTAGATACCAAGGTATCTAATATTTTTCTTGTAGGAATTTCAGATTACTAATGCCCTCCAGCAAATGTACTGGCAGTCATTAGCAAGTGCTATTTTACTGACAATTTACTTTCGCAAGTAAACTTTCTTACTTTCAAGGCACATTAACTTTTATGAAAAATAACTAAAATTACTTAACAACCAAGTAAAAATGGCTAGAAACTTTTCAAGCCTCTTTGACAGTCATAAAGACATCATGTAATTCTTCATGTTCACTATCGACAGCCTGGTTAATAGTGTCCATATCCAGTCTGATCTCCTAAATGACACGTTTGATTACTTCGCTGTCTTTTTAAGTAGTAAAATACTTTCAACTAGGGACAGTGTTGCAAATGATTCTCACTTGTCATAGTCCTCCCAGTGCACAGTAAGGCTAGAAGCTCAAAGTCAGCATTCTTAGCAATTATTCATAAAATACTTTTTTTCACTTCTCACCACCACCAGCTGCCCTCTGGATCCTTTGCATTCTTTTTTTTTCCATTGTGAGCATCATCAGTCACCAATATGGAAAAATATCAAGCCTCTCCTATAACCTCAAATCCTGTAATCTCAACATTTCTATTTTAAGAAACTAGATAAATTTCCAATATTCCTTTCCTCATCAAAAATGTGTTTTCTGTTCATTTACACATCTTAAATGATTTCAAGTTCATTATAACACAGGTTCATTCTAACATTATAACATAAATTATTTGTTATTAATGATCTTAGAGTGACTCAAAATGCAGGTAACCTATCTGTATTAGTTATTTTAGATATGACTAAAAGATACAACTTCATTGGCTACAGACCTGGATTGGACTCTTCAGCTCGGTTCTAATTTGTCTTCAGACCTACCCGAGTGGCTGTGAATATTGTTACACATCATGATTGAGCCAAACTTTGTCTTGTGGAGTCCTTCAAGGCTTGTTCTTGAGACCAGCACTATTCAGAATAAATAAATACATTTACATTTACAGATAATGCATAGCTGTTTATTAACCTAGCTACTGATCCTCGGAGGTCTATCAGTGTCTTGTTTGATCATTTGGAGGACATCAAATCCTAGATATGTCATAATTTTTCTGTGGTTAAAGAAAGAGAAAACCGAATTCCTTGTTACTTGGATTGGCAAACAGAAATCTTGCACTGCCACACTTAGTCAATCTGTGAAGGCTAAAAAGGTTTTAAAAAGATGGGTGTTACTTTTGACATTGATCATTGTTTTAATAATTATATAAGTAATGTTATAAATACATTGTCACATGATAAATATATCCAAGGTTCATGACATTTTCAGCTGACAGTAAAAAAAAAACAAAAAAAAAACTTGTACATACTTTTGTGTCAACCCTTATGGACTATTGTACTGATCTTCTTCCTGGCCTATCAAAGAACTTGATCTTTAGATTGCAGTGAAAATTTTGACATGCATGATTTTACCTGATCTAAGACATCTGCACTGACAACTTTTGACCTTCAAATGACTTCATGGTTTTGCCTTATTGTGAAATATTAATTATGTTCCTAAAAGAGCTTTCGGGTCCACAGACCTGATTAAAAATTCACAAGCGTTTTCTTACTATGGTTTTAAATTTGGAAATTCCTTCCTAGCAGCCTGAAAGCTTCTGTGCGATATAGGCAATAGTTGAGGGTTAAGGTGTGTGTGTGAGAGAGGGCATTTAACAGGACAACACAGTTGAGGGACAAAACCAGCACAGAGTGACAGACAAACCAGGGGGACATCCAGTGACAGAAAAAACAGAGCCAAGCCAGATCAGAACCAGAAGAGAGAAAACCAGGCAAAATGGAAAATACAAAAAGTAAATTAACAGCAGGGTAAAAAACATGAGAAAATAATAATGAATTGATTACTCAATGCACTGAATAAACAGGGGCAATACTTTACAATAAGGCAAAGGGAGTGAACATTTTATATATGGGATGTGGAATTTGAAACAGATGTAACAGTTCGGTATTCTGAGGGTGATCTGGAGAGTGGTCCCTGATAGGTGGATGGTAAGGTGACCTCTCCTTGATTACCCAGGGGATTCTGGGAACTGAAATCCTGATCTGTAGAACCAGGAGGCAGCATGACCATGTGTGTGAGAGTATGTGGTGTGTGAATTTGATTTCTCATCAAGAAATAATTATTTTTAACAAAACTGCATCTGTCACAATTATTACAGCCTTCCTTTACCAATAAAACAGTATAGTCATCTCCTATTATATCTTATAAGGAATAAGAATACAAAGCATAGAATTTTAGACCCTTCCTTTTTACATACTCAAGATCATCCAGGTCCTCTCATGTGCATTCTCCTCTTTATTTTAGCCCACAGGTTTTCTGTGGGGTTTAGAACACGGGACTGATCTATGGCTGAACTTGTTTTTATGTTCAGTAAACCATGTTGATTTGGTCATATGTTTTGCATCCTTGTTCTCCTGCAAGATCCAGTGACACCACATTTTTAGTTTTTTGGTAGAGGCAGACAGATTTTGATTGAAAATGTCCTCGGGTTCATTCCATGTGGCTATAAGCAAGATGAACATCAACAATACTGCATCCTCCTTGAACAGAACCAAGTAGCCAGGAGCATGCTAGCAGATGTCCAAGAAAGGGTCTAAAGTATGAAGACCCTACTGACTGTAAAAGCTAACTGCACTCTAAGAACAGCATGGCATAAATGAAGCAGCTGATAATGGAACCAACCCTGAATGGCCAAACATTTCTGAAGAACGCAGAGAAAGGGGCAATTCCATGGACGTTCCAAATACTGGCTGTACAGGCATCATTGTGGCTAAGATTAGTAGGCACATGGCTCGTTACATGAGCGGGGCAAGAACATTGACACTGACACCAGAGGAACCAAACACCACTGCCTGGATTTCAAGTAAACCTATGATTCAGTGCCCCACACATGGATACTGAATAACATTAACAGGACTCTTAAGAGCCTTCATCATGAACTCAATTATGATGTGCCCAAATTCAGACCAATAGCACGAGTCATCATTCACTTGGTTTTACCAAGCAGATGCCCTGTCACTGCTGCTGTTCTACATAGGCCTGAATCCTTCAGTGAAAATTTCCAAGAGTGTCTATGGATACTGGTTATAAAATGGAACAACCATCAGTGATCTCCTTTACATGGTTGGCATCAAACTGTATGCCAGAAGAGAACAAGACATCAACTCACTAATCCATCCAGGAGATACAGCAATATAATTGGAATGTCATTCATATTGGATAGGTGTATTCTGATGGTTACAAAGAGAGGTAAGATAGCAAGAACATAGGGAATTGTACTTCCAGAAGGTAACATTCCTTGGAATCCCACAGGCAAATGGGAATCACGAAGCAGCTATAGCCAAATGCCTACAACAAGTAAGACAAGTCCTGAGAAGTAACCTGAATGTAAAGAACAAGATTTGGGCTATCAAAACCTATGCTCTACCAGTCATCAGAAATGCCAAAGGCTGCCCAAAGGTGGAGATAGAAGCCACATCAAGACAAGGAACTCCTCATAATGCATGGAGGTTTTCATCCTGAATCTAGCACTCTGAGACTATACACTAGTCTAGTGGAAGGAGGGGGTCTGAGGACTAGTGAACGTCAGAGCCACTCTCCAGAATGAAACTAACCAAGATCCAGGTGTATAACAGGAAGATGGCCCTAAATGATGGAGTGCTTAGTAAGTACATCAGACGTATACTGCCTCACACAGCCAGGGCCAGAGCTGGGAGGTGCTGGGGTGGTCATTGCCCACTACGGAATCACCTCATATTTCACATAAAGAATTCCTGATATGCCCAAGGCAACTTGTAAATTGTGTAAATCGCACAAATGGTTGCAGTGAAAAGAATGATGACATCTTGAATGACATCACATTTATCCAAAAAAAGATGGAAGGGAGATGATAGGTTTTACAAGGAGGTGGTTGTCCCCGTTTTAACTGGGGGATTGGCATCTCCTCGCGTACCTCTTCAAATCAAGATCTGAATATAGTTCAGACTTTCAAAATATGACTAAAGGCATGTCCACCCATTATATTTTACTTCCCCCCCCCCCCCCCCCCCCAAAAGCAGTCTAGAACCATGGCTGCCCACAACAGTGCATAAATTGACTTCCCTATGTTCTCCATTTTGTGTGTGTGTGCGTGTGCATGGAGATCCAACAAAGTTTGAATTATTGAGATCATGCATAGTAAGCAAGACTGATGCCTTAGGTAGTAGAGAAATGAGTAGCATTATCAATAAGAGATGGAGGAGGGGAAGCTGAACTATCCAAAGAATAACTTTACACCTGCAAGGAAAGGAACAAAAACAAGGCTCACATGTAATGCTCATAGAATCTTTTGCTGTCTAGGCAATCCCCTGTCCTCAGATCCATTTCATATATATTTCTGTGCAATCTGCAGTCAGTGAAGCATAGCAGATATTTTGACTACGCTTGCTGAAGCTGTGTTATAAGGTCATTCTGAGTTTTCTCAGTTGTAACACATGCATGTGTGTGCAAATGTTCCCAGTGCCTTTGAAGCAAAATGATTTCTATTGCTATATTCTGTCTAGCATGTAGGTAATCCTGTGGTCTTCCAATGACAGAATAAGAGTTATAACTTTGGAAGTGATCTTCCAAACTTTTCTTTGTCAATGAAAAGAATCCTTTACATTGGTGGATGCTAACAAAAGGGTATGCATTGACCCCCACACCTCAGCTAATAAAACAAAAAAAATAAAAATAAAAAACATTTTAAACCAAATTTTAATCATGGAATACTTCTTATGTAAGTTTGAGTTGTGGTTAATTTGCAACCCCTTTGTTCTTCTGAAAAACATACTAATAATAAAGAAAAACGTGACATAAATGTTTGACCTTTATGGCTAAGTTTAGCTGAACACACAGTATTTGTATCTTGAAATTAACAGATATGTGAAAAACTGAATAATTTATGTATTGAAATATGAAATCAAGTTCAGTCATGTAAATATTACAATGTATTATATTTACATTATTCACATGTTTTGCATCTGTCTGAATATTTTGAGAAAGGATAGTAGGTACTTTGCCATAGGTATTTTGCTGGAGACTGATTTAAAGCTTGGAATGCTACAGTTTAGGTTTGCTTCCTAATCAATCTGATCACAGGCATAGAAGCATTGTTCATGCTGGGATATGTAAGTAGCTGTTACTGAATTTAATGTGATGCCTAGCACCTAAGAGAGGAAAGATTAAATTCCCTCCTAAAGTGAACCTGCTGTCATGTTGCAGTGTGTCTCGGTGCTTACACAGAAGCTGATAAAAACCCAGATAGTAATGATATTAAAGCATTGCACAGTATTTATCAAGTAATAAATATGTTTTATTTTATATAAGGTATTTGCTCTCTTTTGAATCCTCAATTTGTGTAAAATCACAAATATCCTCTGAGGATCATTATTGCTTACATTCATATGTAAAAGTGCACTCAGCAGCGCTCTTTAGGAAAGCAGGGTACATGCTGTTTAAAGAGGGCAACCTGTAAAAGTGCCCTGCATTTCACGCCTAGGTAAAACCCATCACATGGTGCTAAATGTCTATGGAATGTGATCGAAAGCCTTTCATGGCCTGTCGCGAGAAAAAAGAAGATCCATAGGAAATAAGTTTTATGTTTACACTTAATAGTGAGTTAATAGTGTAATTATTAACCTCCATCAGAAGGAAAGGACCAGTTTGAAAACATAAAGGTATCATCATCTTTGTGGGTTATGCTATGTTTTATTACATTGCATCTGTCCTAATAAAACTTTTTTAACTGTTATAGTCCAACATGAATACACTTAAATCAGATCATACTGAAAGCCATAGCTGATGTGCAGATTAGGGAAATAGCTAATTAATTTTTTTCCAAAAGATCTTGACCCTCAGTTGCCACCATCTAGGTTATCCTGGTGCAGAAGTGGTCTGAGCTCTCCTGTTACACTGGTGTTGAGACTGTCTTTTGCTGGAATGAGTGTTTTAGCTTTCCTTTGTACCTACTGGCGAAGAGTGACTGTGATATCCAGATTGTCCAGACAACTACTATATCATAGGAAAAGCCTTACCAATGTCTTCTGTTATCCACACAACATAAGAATCAGTTATGTCTCTCTGTGACTTTCTCTTAATCACTCATTCACTGATTGAAACAGAGAAGCAATGGATAAGTAGCTTGCATGTAAAAATTTGAGTCAGTGAGTGAGTGTGTTGGTACAGGGTTAGGAGAGAATGATTTTTAACAAGGCATGAGTTAATTTGTGTGTGCATGGTATTAGTATCAGACTTCGAGATTTATAATCTGACTGTCCGATAAATATTTGTAAATATTTTTGATTGACATAGTATGTGAAATGGTGCCCTTATCAGTCAGAATTAGGCTTCAACTATTTAATTGTTTTGAGTGACAATTCTCAGGCTGTTTCGAGTAACATCTAGTTCTCCACCTTATTTATCCCAAGCATTGTTTTCCAATTGTTTTGAGAGCTTGGTGTTACATTTTGTGTTCGTGTGTGTGTGTGCATGTGTGTACATGTGTGCATGTTTGTCCATGTGCACAGGTGGAATCAACTCAGAGTATGATTCGTATCCTGGGGCTCTCAGCCACTCTGCCCAATTACTTGGACGTGACCTCTTTCCTGCACGTGAACCCCTATATTGGCCTGTTCTTCTTTGACAGCCGCTTTCGGCCTGTTCCCCTTGGTCAAACCTTTGTGGGCATTAAGACCACAAATAAGGTAACCTGCCCATCCCACATATTGCATTCTAACTGAATGTGGCATAAAGCCATGTTACCATGCTGTGATTTCTGTGCTCTGTGTCTTCTACAGATTCAACAGCTTCATGACATGGAAGAGGTTTGCTATGACAAAGTTCTGAAGCAGATTAAAGCTGGACACCAGGTAATTTTTATGGAAACTAAGAGCCTTTAGTAATGTGTCTGTTTATTGTATTATGTTTTTCTTCTTTGTACTTCAGACCACAAGTTTCTCAAGTTTAAAAACTCTCAGCCTTCGAGACTAGTAATACTAAAGTAGTATTATAATTTTTTTTTTTGTTCTGTGTAAATGATGATAGAAATAAAGAAAAACCAAGAACCTCTCAGATGTCCTCAGCCCAGTAGGCCCAACTTTAGCATTCAGTGATGAACATAAATTATTCTTGTTGTGTGTCATCACTCACCAATAATTTAAGTCATGTGTCCTTAGGACTGTCATAAAAAGTGACAAGAAAGGGCATCTCTTGGTGGCTTTATGAGGTTTTATTGAAAAGTATTAAACGCCAAAGGCTGGTGATGGCTTATTAATCAGACCCAGAGTGGCTCAGTCTGTTTTTACCCCTGGAATCTTGCCACTGAGGGTGTGCAGAACTGGAGCAGCCTCACTGCACTAGGACAATTTGTGGCATGTGTTTCTTGCTGAACTCAATTTTGAAATCGTACAAATCACTGAGCAAGACGATGTTTCCCTGCCACAATTTCACCCTACAAGTTCACTCACTCACTTTTTTAAGAACTTGTGTTATACCACACCCTTTTTTCCATTTTTTTAATTTATTTTTCTTTTGTTTATTTTTATAAGTGTGCCAGTTTATCTTCCCTAATGTATGGTAGCTGTTGAACGCAGGGGTACTGGCTAACTTATGCCTCCAGCACAAAGCATGTAACCAATGAACAAAACTGAGCTGCTGTTCCTGTAGCATAGGAGAGCTTATCACCCAATTTGGCAGATGTGGCTTGACAGACACTCATGATTGGTTAGGTTCACTGTATTGAATGAGTAACTTATGGCATCTCTCCCACCCAGTGAGAGTACGGATAGAGTCTCTTGGACTCTCAGGTGATTGGGGCATCATTTGGTCCCGGCAACAGGATGCAGCCTAATCTAACCATTCAAGAATCCTCTTATGCTTTGTTTTCTAGTTGCTGGTCATATTTTAGCTGCTGCATATAAAAAAAAAATCTGTTCCAAAATTTGTAGCATACAGTATAGTTATATTATGTTAGACTTAGTCACGTGTGTGTGCATGCACATGTGTATGCTTGTGTGTTTGGGGTGGGTTGCTTGTGTGTACTTGCATGTCTGCTTGCCCTTCATGCCCTTTCATCTCCCACATGCCCAGAACGGAGGGGCAAAGCTGTGGATTCAGCCCTCTCTTCCTCTGCCCATCTGCTCTGAGTAAAGAGCTTCCTGTGTCCTTCTGTTTCTTACATGACTTCACTACCACACATGGATTATACAGAATATATTAGTCACCAAATAAATGGTAGATTAGTTTTCATTTTCAAATTTTGGAAATATTAAAATACCATATTAAAATGGATGATTCACCTGAACAGTGCATTTAGAATGTGAGCAGACTACTGGTCTTCTGAATCCCATTTCATGTGCTACCTCTGGCCTATACACTATGTGTACAATTGTTAGGCAAGTTGTATTTTTGAGGCTTCATTTTATTATTGAACAACTACAGTGCTCTCGGGCAATCCAAAATGTTAATAAACCACAAACCTGAATATTTAAGAAAGTAAAAGTGAAGTTTTGGCTTTATTAGGATAATATCTGTGTGCGCATAATTATTGGGCAACTATTCGTGTGCAGAATTATTATGCAACTAAATGAAAAATGGAAATTTTCCATGAGAATAATAAAAAATAACCCAAAATTTACAAATAAACATTTGACATTAAAAAAAAATCATTGACCAATATAGCCACCCTTCTTTTCAATAAGCCTTCCATTCATGCAGTCTGTCAGTTTATTAATATGTTGACAATCAACTTTTTGTATAGCAACAACCACAGCCTTCCAGACACTGTTCATAGAGCTGTACTGTTTTCCTTCACCATAAATCTCCCATTTAGGAAGGGCCCACAAGTTCCCAATAGGGTTTAGGTCGGGTGAGGAAAGGGGCCATACCTTTACTGGCTAGCCACACAGTGAACTACTTCGATGCATGCAATGAAGCATTGTTTTGCATAAAAGCCATGGTCTTCTTGAAAGATACAGACTTTTTCCTGTACCACTGCTTAAAGAAAGTGTCTTCTAAAAACTGGCAGTAAGTTTGGGAGTTGAGTTTGAGTCCATCTTCAACCCAAGAACTAGCTCACCTTTAATAATACCATCCCATAGCAGTACCCCACCTCCACCTTGCTGGCGCATTAGTCGAAGAGGAGCTCTGTGCCTGTTACTGACCCAGCCATGGGCCCATCCGTCTGATCCGTCAAGAGTCACTCTCGTCTCATCAGACCATAAAACCTTTGAAAAATCTTCAGATATTTCTCGACCCAGTCTTGACATTTCACCTTATGTGTCTTGTTCAGTGGTGGTTGGGTTTCAGCCTTCCTTACTTTGGCCATGTCTCTGAGTACATAACACATTGTACTACTGGGCACTCCAGGTAGGCTGAAGTTTTGGAATATGACAGCACTTGAGGATAATGAGTTCCTGCTCGCTTTACGTTTGATTCTTCTCAAATCTTTACCAGTTAATTTGCGTCTTTTTTTTTTCTCAACATGTTTCTTGTGACCATGTTGACTATTTGCAACAAAATGTTTGATGATTCTGTGATCACACTCCAATATCTTAGCAGTTTTTACAGTGCTGCATCCCTCTGAAAGACGACCAATTTTTGACTTTTCAGCATCAGTTAAATCTTTTTTGGCCCATTTTGTCTGAGGAAAAGAAGCTGCCTAATAATTGATATAGGGTGTTGATCTGCTTAGGCCACACCCTCTCTCATTACACAAATACACATCACCTGACATGCTTAAATCCAAAAAGCATTCAAGTTTATAAAGGTTGCAGTTGGAAAATATGCATAAAAATGATGATATGGTCAAAATACTCTCTTGCCTAATAATTGTGCACACTGTGTGTGTGTGTGTGTGTGTGTGTGTGTGTGTGTGTGTGTGTGTGTGTGTGTGTGTGTGTGTGTGTGTGTGTGTGTGTGTGTGTGTATGTATGTATGTGTGTGTGTGTGTGTATATATATATATATATATATATATATATATATATATATATATATATATATATATATATATATATATATAATATGAGAATGAATGACAGGGAAATTCTGCAGTGTCCAACAGCAACTCTAAAATCATACCTGGAAATGGTGTAATATAGAACCACTCTAAGGTGTAGTAGGAGAAACTATATCATAATGCATGAGTATTTTATATGCTGTACATCTCAGTTGGTTCTGGTTGACAGCTGTGGTTGCTATCAAGTTAACCTCAAAAGAGAATGTTCATGTTCTCTGGGCTTTTACTCACGCATCTAAAACTGTATCTTTTTATAGTGGTTATGCAGTATTAACATCACATAATTCCGAAAGTAATTTCTATGCATAAATATTCAATATGTATTATCAATTTGTTCATGCATGTTCAAGCATTTGAGGAAATCTTAGTGTTTAGACTCTGTATGTATGCCTCCAGTATATCTGTACCATAGCTCTGTGGAGGGCCTCTTCTCTCTCAGCTTGATATTAAATTGTCAGAACTGCCTGTGACATATATTAATTTCATCTGGGAGCATGATGGATAGAATTTTCTTTATGAAATAGCCCCTTTAGTCCCCCTGTTGGGACCTGGGCCGGCAGACAGAAGGCAGGCAGAACTTTAATAAGCTTTAGGAAGAATCCGGCAGCAGCTCTAGCCTGTGGCTCCTCTAAGTTATGTTACAACCAAAGGGGGGAAAAAAAGAAAGATCCAATAAATAATGCTACAGACGTCTGTGGACTTTTGCAACCATTCCTTTCTATTCCCGCAAAAGAGTAAGAGGAAGAAATAACATGAGTCGTAGAAAGAGGTAAATAGTTGTGCAAGTAGAGTTTGTTTCTCAAATGTATTTACATTACTGTATCTCTCCAAATATTTTCCTGTGTCAACTACTTTTATTTGGAAAACAGTTTAGTGGTGATGCTTTTTACTATTTCTACATTTTTAACCAGAGAACTCATGGTGGTTCATTTTCAGATGTGTAAACTGCTTGTGTTTTCTTCAAGCCTGTGGTGGTAAAGCCATTTTTTGTAACTTTGACATGTGTGAGTTTTCTCAGCATCATCAAAATTTGTTCTGTCATCCACCCATCTGTCTTTCATCAGATGGATACTATACTCCATGGAGAACTAATCAGCACAACAAGATCAGTCTAAATCTGAACGTTTAATTGAATAATGTTTAATTGAATTGACTTGGAGTCCAGGAGCTTCACATTGCTATTGCCACAGAGAGGGAGTGTGGTTCAGCATCATTCATCGCTGTTGACCTAGCTCTCTAGCCATGAAGTGTTCATAAGGTTGCCTTTGAGCCTGGGGTTGTGCAGTTGATTCAACTGGGTGTTCATTTGCCCAGCAAAGCACCACGCGTCCTGCAGCAGACAGGCCCAGTCCCACCGATACACTCGACTGGGCTTCCGATGTCCTTACACCTCTTCATCAACAAAGACACAGCTCAGCTGATTCATCAGATTAATGTCCTGCTCATGAGGCTATATGAAGATATAGGAAATCCTCTCCAGAGACATGGGAAACATGATGATCTGAGCTATAAATTGTGTTGCTTTGTACACTCCTGAAAACATGTAGTCTAGGGATAATAAGTGAGAGTTGTTGAGTACTGGAGTTATTAGGTGTGCTTTTATTAGTAATTACACTAATTCTATGATAAACATATGAATGAAAATATCATCCATCATACATGCTTGTCTTCCTCACACAACCAGATCTTTGGTGCTTATTTTAAACATGAACATTTCTACAAGTCTGAATTTTGCCCACACCGTTTCAAGACAGGGTGATTATGGCAAAACACTGTATGTAAAACCATTTAAAAACCATTAGAACCGGTAGAATGGTAGAAGTGTTGAATCTTATAATTACAATGGTTCTGTTCAACTTTGCCGATTTTAGTTGCTTAACCATGCCATACACATTTTATGGTTGTACAGATTCTAATATGTTAAACTACAATGCACATCTTGATGAATGCAATGATGGACTTTGGTAACTCTGAAGGAAAAATTTACAGGTCACTAGCATTAAGTTGCATGCATGGCATCTGATGTCAGCCCGGAGTTCTAAGCAACTTGAGCAGCATGTCATCTTTTAATTGGCCTGAATAGATCCGCACACTTGCAGTGAAGGTCATGCTGTGTGTGTGGTCTTTCATAGCGTGGGTGCTCGTTATGAGCTAAACTGTACCTCTGCGCATCTGTTGTCTCAAGCACATGCAGCGCTGTCTCAGACTTATGCCCGCAGAATGTCTCTCATGTCTGAGGCCTTTTTCTCTGTGCTTTTCAGTCTGCTTTGCTCTTTTAAATTTTCAGAATTGAGCTTAACCTAAACTAAGACTAGAGCTCGCAGTCTCACTGCCATGCTTTACTGGAGAGACATGCCAAGCCTCAGTTCCATGGCACAGCTCTCTTTAGTACTTCGGTACAAGGTTAGTAATGATGAGTAGCTATCCAAATAATAGAGTTTTGTCAAATGGCTCATCAGCTGGGATGTTTTCTTGTCCCTTCCCTGAAAGTATGTCTCTTTGTAGTAGCAATAGCACTAAAAAGGAAGGGATTATTTGACAAGCTGTCTATTTACTCAAGCCTGAAGGCCAGAAAATACCTGCTCTTCGGGGCTATGGAACAATTAAACATCATTGATGGCAGAATTGTTCATGGATGTGATGCAGAATATCACAAAAAGCCTCACAAAATTTTATAACCATCAATGCCCCACTTTTTGCCCTCAGACCTTGTCACAGTTGTTAGTCCTAGCAAAGCAGCTTGTTGAACAGCTGCTAGAATCTCTTCAAGATCCTCTCTTCATTTGAGCTCCTTTCCTTCGCTCTCCCTTTTTCTTCCTAGTACAATGAAAAAATAGAGATTGCTGTGGGCATTGGTGAGAACTGTGTTGGCAGGTGTTCAAGGATGTGTTTGGGTTGGTTTTTATTTTATTTTATTTTTTTTAAAGCAGTCCTTAAATTAGTAATCATGAATTAATTAGCTAACAATTATCTGCAGGCCTTAATTATTGTGATGAACACAAAAGTGCTGGGTCTGTTTCCAGGTACTGACAAAGGGGAACAAACCCAAAACAAACACATGGGTTTTCTATAAAATTACAGAGCACTGCTTGGTCCCCACTGTGTATCCACTTGTGTTTCTCTTGGTTTGGCTTCTGTGGGGGGGGTGCAGGCAAAAATAACCTAAAATTAAGCTTGGTTAGCTCAATGTGTTTTGCATGGTCTGTTGGATAATTTATACATTATATAACCAATTTTACATACACAATATTAGCATTATTGTGTATTTTGTATATACACATATCTGGAGAGAACAGGGATTCATGTGCATTCGGTAAATGCTGATCTAATGAGCAACTAGCTGGTCAAAACAAAACCACAGTTTAGCTGATTCTTGATCGCTTTTATTAGTGGTATTGCGCAATGTCATTTGAGATTATACATTACAAAAAATTATATTGATATTTATTTTAATAAAAGCAGAACCTAGAAGTGGAATGGTTGGGGTAAGTCTTAAAGGAGCGGAATGCAATCATTTTATCTTCAGATCGAAAACTCGATAGCTCAGAATTCATAGCTACACAGTTCTGTGTGGTGCAGAGATAGTCTGTATGTGCTGCGAGAGAGAGAGAGAGAAATGATTCATAAGAATAAACGTGACTCTCACTATCTTTCCATATTTTCTCTCTGTCTCATCCGTTCTTATTCCCTCTCTTGCTCTCACATAATCTCTCACTTTTTCTTACTGTCAAAACACCCCACCCCACCCCACCCCCTGCTTCAGTACTTTATGATGTCCTCAAAGGACAAGCAGGAGAAGAGGAGTAGAGAACTCTTTGGCTACCATCTCATAACTGTCTTGTATTTCTGTTATTGATTGTTTTTGTCTGGGGTATTGACTGTTTTTGCAAGGGCAGCCGAAGTATAATAGGAAAATTACACTCCTCCTTTGTCCTTTAACAAAGGCTGTTTGCTTCTGTGCCCTTCTCCAGCTGTGTACGTCACACGGGATGGAGGCTTCTGCATTGGTGAACAGAAGGGGGCAAAGGTCTTGGTCTGTAGTTACTTAGTGCAGTCTGTAGTTAGTTACTAGATTCATGCATCTTGTCATCTCCTGTCCTTCTGACACACAGGAGTTGCGGCAGTTTGTAGTTTGATTTCATTGGCAAAGGCCAGTTTTTACTAGTTTGTCAAATGTTAATTGCCTGGCTGGGTAATCACATGATTATTACAGGAGATTGTGCTCAGCCCAGCCTTAACTGCTTCTCTGAGACAGGACGGTCATTTTATTGCTTGTTTCATTGATTAGACTAGTGAAGCTCCAGAGTGTTGCTGTATTTTTGTAAGGAAATGGGTAGCCAGCTGTCACAGAGAGCAACATGGTTTGTTAGTCCACCTAACAAGACACCTCTCATTAGCACAGTGGGGTTCACAGGCACTTATTCTTTTTTTTTTATTATTATAAATAAGTGATAAGAGACCTTCAACATATCGCCAATGATCACATTTTGAAGGTCTAGGTCACCGTTTTTGCTCTGTATTTTCTCATTTTGCCCACTGTTTCTTCCTTCTTACCTTGTACCTAATAATTGGTTTACTCATTAGTACATGTTGCCAGTAAAGAAGCAGAAACAATCAGCAGACTTGATGAGGCAAATTGACCTATTTTGTAACCCCCCGCAATGTGTTTCTGGTCGTTTGTTTCAGGTGATGGTGTTTGTCCACGCCCGAAACTCTACTGTGCGTACTGCCATGTGCCTGATTGAGATGGCCAAGAATCGAGGCGAGTCATTGTTCTTCCAGCCAGAGCATGGCCCAGATTATGGCCAGTGTGAGAAACAGGTGAGGTGATTTATAAATGGATGCCTAAACCGAGAAGCCTAAACATTATGCAATGTAAACTATCCATTCCAATAGCAAAGTATGTATGAGGTAGCATGATGTGGGATTTGTGAGTGTGTGTTTGGGAGAATGTTGTCTGGCACATATAATGTCATAAACTGTAGTACAAAAAAAAAAAAAGGTTTTTTTTGTTGTTGTTTTTTTCCCCCAGACTGAGAATTACAGATCCTTTATTTTGAGCATATAGTGGCCAGGCAAAGTGTGCATTTATTCCTAACATTGTCCCTTGTGCGGTTTGAATATTCAATGTGTCCCCCTCTCCCTCCATCCCACTACATGGCCACATTGTTCCTCCACTAAATGTGCGTCATGCTTCCATGTGGTTTTCGCAGGAGAGCGAAGCATAGGCCAAGGGAGGTGCAGGGATAGGCGGCAAGTACCAATCAGTCCTGGCCCTGTTGGATGTGCACACACCAACCAGCTCAGCCAATTAGAAATGCGCAGAGGGCAACATTCAGGTGCAGTGGCATAGGGAGAGAGCTCCCAAGTGTGCCGAGAGTGGCACTTGATGTCAGAGAGTGCAAAACCTCCAGCCTTCTTTATGACTCCACTGCATGTTCAAGGAGGCTTTGACCAGAAATAGGTTTGGTCACTGGGCACCTCATAGCTTTGTTAGAGGGAAATACAGTGCCTGGCCAAAAAAAAGGTCACACACACTAATATTTCGTTTGACTGCCTTTAGCTTTGATTATGGCACATATTCGCTGTGCAATCCTTTCCACAAGCTTCTGCAATGTCACAGCATTTATTTCTGTCCAGAGTTGCATTAATTTTTTCACAAAGATCTTGTATTGATGATGGGAGATTTGGACCACTGCGCAAAGTCTTCTCCAGCACATCCCAAAGATTCTCAATGGGGTTCAGGTCTGGACTCTGTGGTGGCCAATCCATTTCTGAAAATGATGTCTCATGCTCCCTGAACCACTCTTTCACAATTTGAGTCTGATGAATCCTGGCATCGTCATCTTGGAATATGCCTGTGCCATCAGGGAAGAAAAAAAATCCACTGATGGAATAACCTGGTCGTTCAGTATATTCAGGTAGTCAGCTGACCTCATTCTTTGGGCACACAATGTTGCTGAACCTAGACCTGACCAACTGCAGCAACCCCAGATCATAGCACTGCCCCATAGGCTTGTACAATAGGCACTAGGCATGATGGGTGCATCACTTCAGCCGCCTCTCTTCTTACCCAAATGCACCCATCACTCTGGAACGGTAAATCTGGACTCATCAGACCACATGACCACCTTCCATTGCTCCAGAGTCCAATCTTTATGCTCCCTAGCAAACTGAAGCCGTTTTTGCCGGTTAGCCTCACTGACAAGTGGTTTTCTTAAGGCTACACAGCTGTTTAGTCCCACCCCCTTGAGTTCCCTTCGCATTGAGCGTGTGGAAATGCTCTTACTTTCACTATTAAACTTAAACTATTAAAGTTCTACTGTTGTTTTTCTACGATTTGATTTCACCACACATTTAAGTGATCACCGATCGCGATCATTCAAGATTATTTTCCGACCACATTCCTTCCTCGAAGCTGATGTTTCCCCACTGTCCTTCCATTTTTTAATAATGCGTTGGACAGTTCTTAACCCGATTTTAGTAGTTTCAGCAGTCTCCTTAGATGTTTTCTCTGCTTGATGCATGCCAATAATTTTGACCCTTCCCTAAACAGATTAACATCTTTTCCACAACCACAGGATGTGTCTTTGGACATGGTTGTTTAACAAATGAGAAGCTACTCACTGCATCAGTTAGGGTTAAATAACTTGTTGCCAGCTGAAACATAATCACCCATGCAGTAATTATCCAATGGAAGGCTCTTACCTATTTGCTTAGTTAAATCCAGGTGGTGACCTTTTTTTGACCAGGCAGTGTATATGAGTGGCAAATTAACCAATGGCAAATCGAACTAAACATGAGCCAGTTCTTCACTGCTGTCAGTCAATACTTTTAGGCTATGATATGAGAACTGTGGAGTCTGGAACCAACGTTCACTGTGGAGCTCCAAAGGGAAATCTCCCAACATCCAGATGTCATTGCAAAGCTCATAGCTATTCTGCATAAAACCCATTCAGTCTTTTCAAAACTTAAAAACTTTGGTAACATTCCAAGCACTAGCGACATTAGACATTAGAGCTCCATGGAGAGAGAGGGACATTGTTGGAGTTTACTGCACACAGTGGGGGAGTCACTCAGAATCTTACAGAAAGCCATTTTAAAAGCAACCTGCTGCTGAAAAATACACTTGACATCCCCACAGTGAAAGATTTGTCAAAGCTGTCAACTTTTTTTTTCCCCTTTCTCTGGGTTAGCCCATACTGTTCAATAAAACCACAAGTATAAAATATAACTTCCCTTTTTGTTCCTACCATCACTTGCCACTGTATCTACTACATCAGGAGCAAACACATCAGTACTGGGTTGTTGGTCAGAGGATGCTATAGAGAAGCTTTACGTGTTTGCATGTGGGCGGGTATTTGGCTCAGTGTCTGCGTGCGTAAATGTTTTTGTGGGTGGGTTGTGGGCGTGGGTGTGTCTGCGTGCAAGTCTCCTGTCTGCGCATGTGTCTTAAGTGCTGTCCCCTTCAGTGCTGGCTGGACTCAGGCAGTAGGTTGGAGAGTGAGAAGGACTGGTTCTGGCTTCATTAGGAACTGTCTGTGCTGGAGGCACAGGCTGAAGCTGCCTCTGATGGATTGGACTCATCCCAGCTCCACACAGCCAGAAAGGATCAATAAGCAACTGGAGAGGTCACTACTCGCTCCAGTCCGTCTCTCTGTGGGTTAATGCAGCTCACTGGACAAACTCGTCCAGGCTTCCATTCCCCGCCTGCTTGCTTGTGGGTGGGTGTGGGTGTGTGAGAGAGATATGGTGCTGCGATGTGTGCATACAAGTGCTTGTGATAAAAATGTCAGGGGTTGTTGGGATGTGTGTTGTAGATGAAAATAAGCTAATTGTGCGTTTGAGTTAGTGTGGGACATGGGTTTATGCCTGTATGTGTACCTTTAATGGATAATGTGAATGGGTGTGAAAGGAAATGTGTTTGTGTGTGTACGCACACGTTTTAGGTGAGATTTGTGATGAATAAATACGCAAAGGTAGAGCTGTCTCTCTCTTGGGAGGGTGTTGCACACTAACTTCATATTTAAATCTCCCAGCAGAAGGCAGAGTGATGCATTTAATAACCTTTGCCTCAGTCCCAGGGGCTTTGCCAAGATAGATGCTTCTTTCAGTGTCTTCTCTAATCTGCTCTCTATTTTTATGAGCCAGATATAAATACACACACACACACACACACACACACACACACACACACACCACCTCATCCTCCTCGTTTCTCCAACTGAAAATGGAGTGGGAGAGGCTAGGTTATGTCTTATATGCAAAAAGCACCAGTTATCTTCATTTGGTTCAAATGGCTCTGGCCTGAGTTTGTGTGCGCACGTGCATGCATGTTTTTGTGTGTATGTATGTGCGTGATTGTGTTTGATGGCTATGTATAATTCTCAAACACCATGGTTAAAAATGGTTATAGATACTGTCTTATCACTATCTGTTTTGGAATGGAACTGAAAAAAAGAAACACACTCAGTTTAAAGTCTCACACTCATACTCAGAAGTGTCTGTCTTCAAACCAGACATGACTGTGTTACTGTTGCATTGTGAGATTTTTAGTTTCTGCTCTGTAGGACTAAAGGATAACCCAATCTGTTTTGGGTTATGTGTTTTCTCCACAAGTGATCAACTCATCAGCAGTGCATTATAATAAAGCAGCTTGCTTTTGAAGAGTAACGGTTGTGTCCAAATGGGTACTTTAGTGGGGGCACATCTGTGTTTGCCTTGGTCACACAGGTGAGTCTTTCTCAGAATTACTCATCCTCCGATAATACACTGCTTATTTGCTAATGGAAATTGCACTGCATTAATATTTATACCTGTTTTAATCCCCAGGATGCTTGTGCAGTATAAATACAGCACCTTTAAGGTCAATTATATAATTTGCCCTTATTTACCCTGCTTAGAAGTCCAAAGTGAGGCCACTACATATCTTCCTCACACTATTCATTAATCTGCTTCATTGCTAAGTTTGAAATGGCTGTCAGTCAGGCTTAGATATCTTAACACACTCACTTGAATAAGTGATAGTGGGAAATAATGACTGTTTATTAAGATGTTGTTTATGCAGATTACTGTCTATTAAAGAGTAAAAGTTTCTAATTGAGCAGGAATGTGCATGGGCGTTTAAGTGTTTTTTTGTTTTGTTTTGTTTTTTTAAATGACGCAGTGCATATGAGAGGGACAGAAAGACAGGGAAAGAGGGACAGTGAGAGGAAGGAGTGTTTTGGTGCAAGCATATGTTGTTTATAAAATCAACAACCTACCCAGAGCCACCATACATTAAGCGGGTGATTAATGAGTATATAAGCAATCTTTGTGTGCTTGTGCAGACAGTGCGGTATACAGGCCCACAGTCCTCAGTGATATTTGCTTATTTTCATGAGATGCCAGAGACACGCAGCCTCCTGAGCTGCTTGAAGGACTTGAGTCTATAAATAGAAATGATGGATGGGGCTCCCTGTCCGAGGCCCTGCCACAGGTCCTATCCCATTTATTCTGCTTAGCACGTGGCAACCCATTATCGCTAGCATACTGCATATGCCACTAACCACTGTATATCCTGCAGGCCCGGTGTGTGTCCAGTTCTTCAGCGCGATTGAAAAGCACTGCCCAGAAGCAGAGGGTCCACGGCTGCTGTTTGTGATCCCTGTGTTGTCTATAGCCACGACCTCTGTGTAGAACACCAACCTGTCTGTATGGGAGCATGGCCCCTCTTGTTTGCTGAGGATACTGGTACCTTCCTTTGCACTGCATGTGGTGTGGTGTTGTGTGCTCTCTTGTGTTTCCTCAAGCCATTCAAGGCCTGGCCAGATTACCAGATTGTAAAGGTTCAGCGGGGAACCTGCATTGCGCTTCCAGTGAGGAGGAGCCTGTTGTTTACTGTAGAGAGAAGGCTTATAGTAGCACCAGCTGATATGCCATTGCGGGGATGAAGCCAAACTGGCCGAAAATGGAGAGTGAGCGTCCCTGACTACAGCCCTGCCCGCAGTTTTCCCCTCTCTCAGGGACCTCCTCTCCCCCGGATCTCGTCTGGCAAGCGTGACCACAACCTCCCTCAAACACATACCATGGTGTTTGTCTGTTCTACATCATGCATCCTGATACCCGATTCAGCACCCACCTTATTGGACTGAAGCCCTGGCTTCCAGTCTTCTGCCCCACCCCCGTTACCCACCAGTCATGCCAGCCCTGATTTAAGATACCACTCATAGGTGGAAGACTGGAGACATCTAGTGGACAAACACTGTAAGTGCTGACACTTCTAGGCACCAAGAATAAGCAGCAGAGGGTTAGGGTTAGCAGCTGTTGGCAAGAGTGTTCAGGAATATCTATAATTCTGCTTACTGCACTTACATTTGTCATGGTCATCAGTTCTCTGTCTTAGTCTCTGTCTCTTAGAACATTCTTGAACTGTGAAGCTAATGTGGTTCTGTTCATTTGCTTCAGTTTGTTTAGAGATGAAGGGAGAAGGAAGGTTCCTGCAGCAGTGACTCATTCTTCCGTAGAGATGGAGGGCTCTTTGAGACAGCATCATAGAGCTGGTGTTCCGGAGCTAATGATAGTGTATTGATGTGGATGAAAGGATGGCCTACCGGCTACAGAAGGCAAGGTGCTGGGTTGGACAACTTGGTTGGAGCTAGGGATCTTTGTTCTTGTTGTTTTTAATGTTTGTTTTGTTTTTTTGGGGTTTTTTGCTGGTGGAGAAGATGGCAGCTGTGACAGCTGGCTGACAGGCTGCTTGTGTGATGTTGAAGTTACTCCGCACTCAAACACGCTCATCAGCTTCTGTCGTTCTGCTAAGCCCTCAGCCACCTGGGACAGGCCTGTAGTGTATGATTTAGCTCATTAATTTTTATCGTTTGTCTGCAGTTTCCACTATTTTTACGTTGCCACCCGAGGCTATCATCTTGAATTGCTGTCAAGGTGCACTGCATTGTTGTCTCTGTACCTTAGAAAGTCCAAAAAGCCACCCAAGAGCATGGGCACCCAGAAATAAACTCCTCTCAGCCGTCCACTGGCTCTCTGCTCTAGTTTGTATATTGTTGCTCTAAGAAATGTTGGCTCAGGCAGTAGAGGCACTCTCAGTGGTGACTCAGTGTCATGAAAGAGCTGACAGAAATTCAGAATTCAATCACTGTACTTTGTGACTCCAGTAGCATAAATGGGGCATTGTTACAATGCATCTTATGGCCTGCAGTTGTCTTGCCAGTAGTTGTTGAAGTCATTTGTTTTTCTTTCTGAAGTTTCCAAAATGTACTTGCCAAGAAAATGTTCTCTTGCAGCTTGTAAATATGAATATTACCACCATCCAACACAAATGAACTACAGTGAGTGGTTTTGTGCCTGTTTGCATGAACAAGTGCTCAGAATGTTAGTGCGATTTTGAAATCCCTCTAGTTTCAAGAGATGCATTCATATTTAAGCGCATACTTACTAATGTGAGTACTCTGAGAGGAAAGCTGCTGCTGGGAGCTTGTTTTGAGAATGGGGAGAGGGGAAAGGGAGGGGGCAGAGAGAGCCTGAGTACATTTGAGTGGCAGTTCTTCCTGCTCACCCACTCCTCTCATGCAGGGTTAATGACTGTCAAACCATCAGCAGAAATATTATGACTATTAAGTACCCTGAAATCAGTGATGAGCCACAATCTCTGCACATTCAGCAGCTAGATGAGTTCTTTGGTGTGTACTTGATTTTATTCGGAGTGATTAGTACTCTGCGGCCTCTGATTGATGCACGAGGGGTGTGGGAAGCCAAAGCCAAAGTACCCCTGGCCTGCAGCCCCCCACTACCTCCCTGCCTGTGTCCCAGGCAGGACCCCTGCCAGGGGACACACCCGGGGATATCCATGGTATCGCACTGCAGCACGACTGCTGTCGTCTCTGCTCTAGGCAGAGCTGGAGATAATCAGTAGTGTGCGGCTGGGCGTCAGGCAGGCCACTGGGGCCATAGTTCTGTGTGCAGGGAAATGATCTCTCTCTGGCAAGCCTTAATCAAGCCTGATGCAGGTACCGACACACTGCCACCTCAAATCCAGGCTGCGAGCAGGCAAGGCCAGCCCAGCCTTGCTATAGCTTGGGCTGTGATAACATAGCCCTAACTCTCCTCAACACCTCCAAGCAAACCTTATCTTAAGCATTTCAATTAGACTCTATCGCCTTAACTTTTTGCCTGAGAATGCACATTTATCTCTGTTTACAACAGCCATACAAAAAAATAAACGTTATGTTAATATTATTATTATTATTATTACTACTATGCAAGTTGGTTCTCTGTTTCATATTATGCCTTGGTCTTGTTTTCCATCTTTAAAATACACTTCCTCGCTATGTCCTTGTTTAAGCTTTGTGCTAAGTGAACTGGGAGGACTGCCTCTTTATAGTTCTCAAACTGCTGATTCTGCCTGAAATGGCTTTTGCTTCTTTTTTCATATACATAAATATTTATGACATTTTTTTTTAACATGTGGTTTTAGTGCACATAATTTATCACTTCAGTGTGTGTAGTACCTGACCTCATTCTGACACATTTGTCAAGTGGACAAGATTTTTGGCTCAAGGATATTCAGTGCAGAGACTCGGCAAGGCACCTGAGTCTGGAATGTTGATGCCACTTATTTTATAAAAGTTGATGATCTTTTTTTTCATTTCAGAACAGGTAACTCCAAATTGTTTGTCTAATTTTAGTTTTGTAATTGCAGTGGGTAGTACCCACAGGTAGGGTGGATGAGCTTGGCTGAGTGTCAATTGGCTAGCTGCAGTCTGTGTAGCTCCACTCACTACAGTTTGTTTAGGTCCACTGGCTATGGTGTGTTTAGGTCCACTGGCTTGCTTAGGTCCACTGGCTGCGGTGTGTGTAGGTCTATTGACTGGTCTGTTACTCTGAGCCACAACTATGGCAAAGGCCAGCAGAGAGCAGAACACTGCACTCTTATTCCAGTGCAAAAGCGGATAAAGAGACAAGCTGATAAACAGGTCCTGAGAGGCCAGCTGAGTGGAACACCAAAAAAAAGAAAAGAAAGCCACAAAATAAATAAAGTAGAATCCAGAGCCAGAGTAAACATCTTATGATGGAGCAATTCATTACTGAAGAGAGCAGCAATGGCAGGAAAGCTCTGAGAGCTCTTTGAAAGAGACTAAAGAGTTGTTCAGGTGGGCAGTAGTACCAGGGAACCTGTCATTAACTAGCAAAAATAAAATCAGAAGACTAGCTCATTATAGAAGAGCAGATTACAACCGGTAGGTTCTGATTGGTGGATCAACGCATTGATTATCAGGAAGGACGATATCCTTGAGGACTAACATCACTTATTAAGGGGTCAGAAAAGAGAAGCTCTTAAGAGCAGCACTGCACAACATGGGGATATTTGATGGGGCTCTGGGAAATGGAGACAAATACAACCAGCACCCAATTGCATCCTGGCTGGAAAGTGCAGCAAGATTACCTTTTGGTGGGTCTTCTTTAGTTAGTATTCCATGTGGGTGAGACCTGATGGAGAAAGAAAGAGATAGACAGAGCTGGATGCTGTCTGCCACAGGCTTTTTTTTTTTTCTCTCTCCTCTCAAAGGCAGTGGTGCCTGGTTGCCATTGACCTCTATTTAGACCGAGGCAGAAAGAGATAAAACCTTTTGATGGGGAGGCCATTACTGTCAGGCGAGGTCACAATCCATGTCGCCAGTCAACACAACGCAAATCTAAATCACCTCACTCATTAAAACACTTTGTTTGTTTGGTAAGTTCGCGTGCTCGGGCATGTGCCCGAGATTCCAGTAGATTCCAGGTGAGTAACAGCAGTGTACTGTAGTTACAGATGTAGAGTATTCAAAATTATAGTGTGCCCAAGTTTTCTTGCAAAAAAGGACATTTTAGAAGAAGGTCCTTCATCAGCTCTGCAAGCAAATTGCATCTGAATTTGTAGGAGGGGGAACCAGTTATTATTAACCACTTGTTTAGTAGATGTTTAAACCATAATATTCACTGCATGGGGTTAAAAAAATTCCAAGAGTATCAGTTCTTTTTTTTTTTTTTTTTAAGTTTCCTAATTCCATTGCTGCCATAGCAACTGGCAATGCAAACAAATATATCATTAATTAAATGCACATTAATATTAAAATGCCTTTGATGGTCCTGCATATCATCTTAACTGTTCCCAATACAGCACTCTTCTTCTGGACAGAGATCTCGGATATTTTTCTCAGGATCTCCTGAAGCCCGGGGTCACACCCCTTAGTGCTTTGATTACTGCAGAAACCATTGATGCCTTCACCTTCCAAATATTTTCTGACTCTTCTTTCAGCTTTTTGTGTTCCCTGTTTCTGATGTTGCTGTCACTTGAGATTGCTGCATCTATCACTCCAGCCTTCTTCTGCTATTGGTCTATCACTACTATATCCGGTTGGTAGCCATTACCATTTTGTCAGTCATAATCTGGAAGGATCTTAGGTCTTCTCCACCACCTTCAGGCGTGTATCCCACTTTGACCTTGAAACACAGACATTTCTGTATACTATCCCTGACTCTTGATTATGGCATTCCATGTATACTCTGCCTTCTAGCATCTTGCATCTCATTGTTTATGTGCTTGAATGTCTCATGCACATCTTTGCACAGACTGCATCTGGGGTCCTGATTTTTCCAAATGAGCCACTTCCACAATTTGCTGATAGTGCATATCATGCAGGGGTTTATCCTCCCATGATTGTTCCTGCTCCTCCTCATTCCCATCCTCCTTGGGTTTCTGCTCTCTTAGGTGTTCACTAAGCACTTTATCACTTGGGGCCATCTTCCTGATATATTCCTAGATCTTGGTTGTTTCATTCTGGATAGTAGCTCTGATGCTCACTAGTCCTTGGCCATACTTTTTCTGCTTGGTGTACAGTCTCAGATTGCTGGATTTGGAATGAAAATATCTGTGCATTGTGAAGAGTGTCATTGTCTTGATGTAAGTGGCTTCTATCTCTTCCTTTGGCCAGCTTATTATGCCAGCAAGGTGTCCAGTAACTAGTAGAATTTAGGTGTTGATAGCCCAGATCTTGTTTTTCCCATTCAAATGACTTTTTGGGTCTTGCCTTCTTCTTTGTAGCTATTAGCTTTAGCTGCTTTCGTGTTTCCCATTTGCCTGTGGCATTCCAAGGAACTTGTAGCTGCCTTCAATATATGTTATGTTACCTTCTGGTAGTACAATCCCCTTTTATGTATCTACCTTCCCTGTCCTTGTAATCAACTGAACATACTTATCCAGTTTGAATTACATTACAATGTCATTGCTGTATATCCTGGTGTGATGGATTAGTGAGTCAATGTCTCATTAACTTGGTTGGAAGTTTGAATCTCATCCAGGATGTCTTCAGTGTG